>NW_028327810.1:0-357230 GCF_031878675.1 Megascapheus bottae | reverse complement strand
TATATTCACAGAGCACAACAATCAGTCTTGGAATCTTTTCACTTTCCCTCTGACAATCCCTGTAGTGATTAATATAATTTCCCATAACCAGCACAGACCTCTCTAAACCTGCGCTAGCCTTTGTCACTCACTAATCTATTAGATTCACTGGCCCATTTGGGATGCTTCTTTTTTTCTTTTTCTTTTCTTATATTTCCCTTTTTTTTGCCAGTCGTGAGGGTTGAACTCAGGGCCTAGGCACTGTCCTTGGACACTATTTGCTCAAAGCTAGTGCTCTGCCACTTGAGCTAGAGCACCACTTCCAGAATCTTTTGTGTATGTGGATCTGAGGAATCAAACCCAAGGCTTTGTGCATGTGAGGTGAGCACTATACTTCTAGGCCAAGCTCCTGGCTCCTTTGGGATATTTTCTATCCCCAGAATAATATCTAGAGTCTTTTGATTTTGCCAGTCTTGGATTTTGAACTCGATTGGTTTGTTTTGGTACTGAGGTGTCAAACTCAGGGCTTCATGCATGCTAGGGAAGCACTCTAGCACTAAGTTGTATTCCCAGACACATACAAGGGTTTGTTTTATTGTTTGTTTTTTTTTGTTTTGCAGACTCCTTTATGTCATATTTGCCAGACCCATCTACATACTAACATGTGAAAGTATTGCTATCCCATTAGCTCAATCAATCCTCATTAATGTGGCTATTTCATGTCTGCAAACCAAAGCTCAGAGTGGTGCTCTGATTCTTATTCTCTAGAGCTCAGAGACAGAGATCAATCAAAAGAAAGGACTGCTTTTCAAATGCTTTATTCCAGAAGCAGACTGAGTCCTCACTAACGGTCACAAATCACATGTGGAAAATAGTTCCTTGGCTCTTCAGTTGAGTTCATTTGTCTTTTGTATGGCTTTCTTTCACAGAAAGAATTTCCCAATTTTTTCTTAGAGCAAGAGATGATATGAAGAAAGTAGTGATGCTGTTCTCTACTGGTTTTCTAGTGGTTAATTGAAGATGAGTCTCATAGACTTTAGTGCTGTGGCTGGCTTTGAGCCTCACTCCTCACATGTCAGCTTTCAGCCTCCTGAGCAGCTAGGATTACAGCCATGAGCAACCATGCCTAGCTCTTCCTCTCTTTTCTGTGCCTGTCCTAGGGCTTGAACTCCATGCCTGGCATCTATTCCTTTGTTTTGTGCCGAAAGTTAGCATGCTATCACTAGAGTCACAGTTCTATTTCTGTCTTTTTTGTAGTTAATTGGAGATGAGAGTATCACAGACCTCCCTGACTATAAGAAGGTGACAAGGAGTGTGGGCATCTGAGCACCCAAGATTATGCAGTGCATCATGGGACTGGACCATGATGTGAGTTCATCTACAAATACATGCAGCCTCTTAATGGCTGGCCAGGTCTACAATTTGCAGGAGTGGATATACCATCATTTGGAGCTGGCCCTGGCCTTCCAAATAGAGCTCAGCCACATGTGAAACTTTGATCTGACCACTGTGCCATATGCCAACCACAAGATGCCTCTTTAGCTTATGATAAGTAGCTGAGAACACCCAGAAGTACTAACTCTTAAACTTAAGAGCTACTAGGTCTGGTTGCATGGTAGAATAAGCTGGGATGTTGAGAAATTATAGGATCCTGTTTTGAATCTACTGAATTAATTCACTGGGTTTTGTATGCTGTCATGTGTTTTAAAAGCTAAACTTGTGGTTCTTTTCCTCCCACTCCGGCCTTAAAGGGGACTCCAACTAGGTATCTGATAACTGTGGGCCATTAATAACTTAAGTACCAAATGTCACTTGCTAGTGACTTCATGTATTAGTTGACAATGCCTTAAGTGCTCACTGACTTTATTATAAATTCTAAGATTGATGATTTGGAAATTTCCCTTCCTGAAATGAGGAAGTGTCAGACACCCAACTATTAAGAGTGGCCTTGGGTGATACTCTATTGGACCAGCAATCAGCAAACACAGGCCGTATTCAGTTGTTTGGATAAATCTTTTGGGGCCTACTGTTTCTCCTAGGCTTCTCTTTGTAACCACAGAAGATGGAAAAAGTAGCTGCCAAGCCTGATATTGTCAGGTTCTATATATCTTTCTGGTATTCTGAGATGCAATTTTCCTTTTAGCAATATGTCTTTGAATTTACTCTGCTTTGGTTTCAGCTTCATAAGTAATGAAATTACAGGCATGCCCCTCCATGACTAGCTGTTTACCAATGGCCATTTGAAACAAGAAACATGTGCATTTCTACTAATACAATTGTGAAAAGAGCAAATGACTTACAGCATACCCAGGGAGCTGAGATCTGGGGATTATGGATTCCAAGCCAGCCCTGGCAGGAAAGTCTAATGAGAGGCTTTATTTCCAAGTAATTCCCTCAAGTGGTAGAGTGCCCAGGCAGGAATAAACACAAACAAACAAACAAACAAACAGACAAACTGAATATATGGCTGGTGAAGAGTTCCAGCATAAGGGAAACACACACACACACACACACACACACACACACACACACACACACACACACACACACAAACCTATGCAAGTAACTACCTTAAACATTGCATCGTATTTGTCAATGGTGTCATCTAAACCAAGGTTTGAATAATTGAGGACAAAAGGTATACCGTATTTTATAATTTAAAAACATGACTTCATTTTATTTGTCCATTTTCAGTAAAGATATTCTAAGTATGGGTGTGGTATGAAATTCTAGAATGATGTGTGGACTGCATAACATAGAAATGGAAATTATTAACATCATTAGCCCTCACTGTCTTCCTTTATAGAACCATTTTTTGAATCAACTTGTGGCTACAAAACCCACATGAATTTGAACAATCTAAATGTCTGGCAGCTTCCAAAGGCCAGGATTATTGGAATGTCTTATAAACTACCATTTATGGCCTGTTTTCAATTTTCTAGTGTTTCACATCCCTGAGCTAAGTCTTCTGAGTCTTCCTGAAATACATACCAGGTGATTCTTATGTAATGCTAATAGGTTATTGGTATTCTTCTTGTATGGCCAGTTGTGAGACTTGAACTTGGAGTGAGGGCAATGTCCCTGAGATCTTTTGCTCAAGGCTAGGGCTCTCCCACTTTGAGCCACAGCTCCACTTTCAGTTTTCTGGTGTTTAATTGGAAAGGAGAATCAGAAGCATTTTCCTGTCTAGATTGCCTTTGACCCTCGCTCTTCAGATTTCAGCTTCTAGATGAACAGCTTAGGATTGCAGGCAGAAGCCACCAGTGCCCAGCAAGTAACACTTACCTTCTGGTGCACATGTATAGGTCGGTCTGGTGAACTCTAGCATCATTGCACTGTAGAACCCTCCACTTATTCCTCCACCATGCAGCCTCCCTGTTTCTCCTCTACTCTCCCTCCTCCCTGGCTCTCCTAGCATCTAATAATTAACAAGCTACCTATTGTGAATTTAGAGCTCAAACTTTCCATTTGTATATATGAGACACACCATATGCAATCTGTTTTAATCTGCCGGGCTTCTTTCCCTTCATACACTTATCAAGATGGTAGCAGTGATCCCAATGGTCTTTGCCTGACAAAAAGAACTGGGTTTCAGGCATGTTAGACAAGCAGTGCACCACTAAGCCACATTCCTAGGACAGAGGAATTGTTTTTTTTTTTTTTGCTTTTTCTGTTTATTCTGCATGGCCTCGAGCTTGACCTCAGGGCCTGGGTACTGTCCTTGAGCTTTCTCTAGGCTAGCACCTCACCACTTGAGCAACAGTACTACTTCTGGCTCTTTCTGTGTATTGGTAGCCATTATTGTACCTCAGAGATTTGAGCATGCCACACAAGCACTCTACCATTAGGCCTCACTCTGGTGAACCTAAGAATTGCTTTTTAGCCAGTCGTGAGGCTTGAACTCAAGGCCTGACCACAGCAGCACTTGTGGCTTTCTATGTGTATGGGACTGAGGAATCGAACCCGGGTCTTCCTGCATACTAGGCCAGCACACCACCAGTAGGCCAAACACTTGGGCCTTGATACTTAATAGGATGGATTATTGGACAGAAAGAGGCCCACCCAGTCCAGTTAGAGAAAGTAGACAGCGGAGGGAGGGAGGGTGTCCTTTTGACGTAGAAAACCAGAACACCAATATCAACTCCTCTGTCTCTATAGTCTGCAATAATGAGACCAAAAATAACAAAGATTTAATGAGGAAGAAGATAAGAGCCCCTAGCACATGTTTGCAGTCCTCAAGAGCTAAACCACTTGGAAAGCCCATAAATCATATTAAAGCCCAGACCTTGCCATGTTCTCCAGACAGACTGTAGGAGCTCCCCATTCATCCTGTTGCTCCTCCAATGGGGTGACTGCTCTCACATAAACTTCTGGGGTGCCCTTAGCCCATCATTCAATGCAAGCCTTCCTAGGTGTGGCCCAAGACTGCTCAGGGCCTTTGTGATGTGAGACCTAGTATTCTTTACACAGGACAGCTCAAGGTCATGTGCAGGCTGGTTGCAGGGCTTTGTCCTGTTGAACTAGTCAGCCTCCTTTTCTGCTCTCCTTTGGGTGCTGTGGCCTGCCCAGGCTCCTTCCTACTTTCCTTCTCTGTGTCCTGATCACTCAAATGTGAAGTCTACAGTTCTGTTGTGTTCTCTCCATTGCAGTCTGATATCTCCAAGCCAAGAGTGTTTCTTTGTCTTTGTTGTGTTTGTCCTGGACTTTGGTGACAGTGGGGCAAAAGTGAATGAAATAATTTTCAGACAGATTAGGTCCCTTTCCAATAGTCTTTAGTAATATCATTGAGGTGAGAGTCAGAAGTAGCTGACAACTGCTGCAGGCATGTTGGGGCTCCAAGGAGAGCAAGAGAACACCTATGTGTTTGTGTGTGTGTGTGTGTGTGTGTGTGTGTGTGTGTGTGTGTGTGTGTCTGAGTGTGTGTGTGTCTGAATGACATTGTCCAGGAAGAAAGGCCCTATGCCCCATGCTGCCACAAAATTGTCAAGGATCACAGGTTGATTTTTTCTTGTTTGTTCCTTTTGCTTTCTTTCTTAAAAAAATTAATTTGATTCTTTTTCCTTTATGTTTTCATTGTTTTAGTGTCATACATGGGATTGAACTAAGGGCTTCACAATCTTGCATGGTTTATTCAAGGTTGGTGCCTGCCTAATTTTACTGTAGATATCCTTCCCCTGATTTGCTATTGAATGGCCAAGAGCTCTAGGCTTTTCTGTCCAGGAGTGCTTTGAACCTTGATTTCATATCCTAGTCTCTTGAGTAACTTAGACTGCCAGCCTAACCTAGCAGCATCCATCTCCAAGTATCCTTCTTGAGGAGCTAGGACAGAATGATGCGACAGGAAAATGCTACAGGTGCCAAGGTTCTCCAGATAGCGTGGGAGGCCCTCTCCTGAGGGTATCTTAGGACCTGAGGGATAGCAGGAGGAGTTGCCATGTCAAGGTGAGATTGGCCTTAAGGACCTGTTACCCCTAATGTGTGTGGCAGAGGTCCCAGTGTAAGAAGGGGTTCTCATCGTGATGGTGGCAGGGAATCTCAGAGGCAGTGAGCTGAGTAGCCTCTTGAGGGTGTTCAGGACTCTCAGAGACTAGGGGAGTACCCCCATCCTAAGTTTGCCGTCAATGTTAGTGGTAGCAATCCCCTCTACAGGTTGCAAGACATCCCAGGGAAAGGGGGAGAAATCTCCTGCTGCGGGTACCAGAGGACACCGGTCACAAAGGGACAAGTCCTGAGATGAGGGTAGAAAGGGACCCTGTGGATAGAGGAAGAATCTCAGGCTGTGAAAGATAGAGGACATCAGGGACAGCTGGAGGGATCCACAGGGATGCCAATTGATCAGGAGTCCCCACTATGACCTACTTTGTCCTGTAATTTGTGTGTGTGTGTGTGTGTGTGTGTGTGTGTGTGTGTCACAGGCCCCAAAATCTAAAAGCAGGTAGTTTTGAAAGAAGGCAGCAAACACTCGACGGGTTTTACACTATAAATCTCATACTTTATTGATCATCGGGATGTATTTGTGGGCACAAGAATGTCTTAAAATACTGCCTTAGTGTGGGTATACCAATGGCAGCAAAAAGGGTGGTAAGTCTGGTAAACAGAGGGAAGCAAGGAAAAAGGATGGGAGGTGCTTTAAGCTATAGCCCTTATTGGCACAAAATCTACAATATGTTTCCACATTACAATAATCCATGTTCCATTTTCCCACATTACAATGCATTTCAGGTACGATGGGAGTGGTGCCCCCTGAGGGTAGCATAGGGCCTCAGAGACAGGACATGAGCCCCTACTGTGAGTGGCTGGAGACTTTAGGAAGATTGGGCAGAGAAGACTCCTTAGGAGGGCTGAGGGCCCCAGGGACAGGAGAAGGAGTCCTCTCTTGAGGGTGGCAGAGAATCTCAGACCCAGTGGCTAGAGTCGCCTCCTGAGGTTGGATGGTGTCCTCAAGGACAGGGGAAAAGTCCCCACCAGATGTTGGCTTAGGACCTGAGTGTTAGTGGTAGAAGTGCCCTCTTGAAGGCTGCAGGAAATCCCACAGAAACAGGGAGAAATCAGCACTGTGGGCAGGAAGGTCCCAGAAGACAGGGGGAGGTATCCACATCCCTGGACTATCTGGGACCCGGGACACACCAGGAGGGTTACACAACCGTGGATGATCAGGGTCACCAGAGACACCAGGATGGATACACAACCATTGGCATTGATAGACCTTGTAGACATCGGCAGGAATCCACAACCCTGTTTTGTCCCGGATCCTAGAGGCATCATGAGGAAAACACAACTCTGTTCTGTGCCAGATTCAGGAGGCATCCTAACGGATTTAAAACCCTGTTCTGTCTCATATCCCGGGGGCATTAGCGGGGATCCACAGCCCAGTTCTGTCGCGGACCCCAAAGACATCAGGAGGGATCCACAACCCTGGTCTCTCGCAGACCCCGAGGCATCCGGAGGGATGCAAAGCCCTGTTGTGTCTCAGAATCTGGAGACACCTGGAGGGTTCCACAACCCTGTTCTGTCACAGACCCCCGAGACCCCAGGAGGGATACACCAACCTATTCGGTCACAGACCACCGAGACCCCAGGAGGGATCCATAACCCTGTTTTGTCTCGAACCCTAGAGAGCCCAGGAGGGATGCAAAACCCTGAGTGTTTGGGAACTCAGGGAGAGCTGGAGGGATCCACAGCCCTGGACTCTCGGGGACCCCAAAGACACCAGGAGTGATCCTCATCTCTGCAGGTCCAGGTACCCCAGAGAGCCCAGGAGGGATCCGCAACCCTGGGTGTTTGGGGACCTCAGGGACAGCTGGAGGGATCCACAACCCTGGCTGTTTGGGGACCTCAGGGATAGCAGAAGAGGTCCCCAGTCCTGCACAGCATGGGGCGCCAAGGAATTCAGAAGTGCTCATAGGTGGCACTGCCCAGGAAGGATGGCCAGGATTGTCCTGTGGACTTGGAGATAACTGGGGATATTCCGGAGAGACCTGACGGGCAGCACCGCACATCTGAGATTCATCCGGAGGAACTGCCAAGCCAACGGCCTCTTCACCTAGGGAACCTGAGGAAGGGAGTTTATGCAGAAGTTAGGAGTCCTGAGACTCGTTCCTTCAATTAACCTCTAGTAAAGGGGGAAATGGTGCTTGGCTAAGGGTAGGGCTGTAGGCTGGAGCTGAAGAGCTCAGGTACACTGCCCAGGCAGAGTTCTAGGCCCAGGAACCACACACGAAAGAAACAGTTCAGGGAAGAGATGGTACATCCGTAGCTGGGACATGCACCCCACCCACATTGTGGCCTTGATACCACCTAGGCCTCTAGCCCTGGGTTCAGCCTAGTGATGAGTTCAGCCCTGTCCTCCCGGGAGTCTACCCCATCTGCTGTCTTGGATACACATATCAGTCTCTGGAGGTGGGAGACATAGCCAGATTTCTGCAAACATTGTACCTGTGCTGGTTCTGGCTCCTTGTTTTTCCTGTCTCTCCATTGCTCTTTGAGTTTTTGTAGAACTGGTCTGAGACGTTTGTTCTGCGGGCAATTTTGAAAGAAGGCAGCAAACACTCTGAATGTTTGCACCATAATCTCATACTTTATTGATCATCTGAATGTATTTGTGGGCATTAGAATGTATTATAAAACAGCCTTAGTATGGGTATACCAATTGCAGGGGAAAAGTGGTAAGTCTGGTAAAGAGAATGAAGTAAGGTGAAGGAAACAGAGGGGCTCTAACCCACAGGCCTTGTTGGCACACTTGCATGACAACAAATGTTTGCACATTACAACAATAATCCATGTTCCATTTTCCCACATTACCTTGAATTTCATGTACGGTGAGGGGGGTGCCTCCTGAGGGTGGCTTAGGACCTCAAAGACAGAACATGAACCCCGTACTGTGAGTGGATGGAGACCTTAGGGAGACTGGGCAGAGAAGCCTTCTGAGGAGCACTGGGAGCCCCACAGACAGCGGGAGGAGTCCTCTCCTGTGGGTGGCAGGGAATTTCAGAGCCAGTGGGTGGAGTCACCTACTGAGGTTGGACAGAGGCCGCGGGGACAGGGGAAGAAGCCCCCACCAGAGGTTAGCTGTGGACCTCAGTGTTAGTGGTAGTTGTGCCTTCTTGAAGGCTGCAGGAAATCCCACAGAAACAGAGAGAAATCAACTCTTGTGTGCCCTGTGGTTCCCCAGCGACAGGGGGAGAGATTTACAGCCCTCTACGACTGGGGACCCCAGACACACCAGGAGGGTTCCACAACCCTGGATAGTCAGGGTCTCCCACTATGACTATATGTTTAGTTTATCTTGTTCTATATTTCTAAGAGAGTTTTCCTCACGAATTTGGGTGTGCCCTTGTTGGGGGAATAAATGTTTATAACTGTAATATTGTGAGCATGAATTGTATCCTTTACTGATAGTAGTGGCCATCTTTATATTCATGGAGTGATTTTACTGAGATGTTAATTTTGTCAGAGATTAAGTTTGCTACTCCTGCTTTTTTTCATGGTGCACTGGAGTGGAAAATTCTTTTCCATCCTGTCACTTGGATTTTGTTTCTGTCTTTGTCAGTGAGGTGGGTCTCTTGGAGGCAACATATGGATGGGCCTTATTTCTTAATCCAGTGTTCTGTTCTGTGTTTTTAGATTGGATTGTTCAGCCCGTTTACATTGAGGGAAATTATGGAGAAATAGTTAGTATTCTTTGTCGTTATTTAATTTTACTTGTGAGTTTCATTCTCTCTTTTTCCCCTTTTGTGTTTAATGATTTATAGGTGATAGCTTCTTGATGGGAGTTCTTGCTTTTCTGGAATTTGTTCTTGATTACTTAATATTTTTTGTAATGCTGGTTTAGTGTGCACTTATACATATAGCTTCTCTTTGGAATGAAATATTCTTGTTTTTCCCTCAAATGCAAATGCTGGTTTTGCTGGATATATCAGTCTGGGTGGAAGTTGTTGGTCTTCAGGGCATGAATGATATTTTCCAAGCTTTTCTTGCAGTGAAAAAAGTAGACGTAGGGGCCGGGAGTTTGGCCTAGTGGTTAAAGTGCTTGCCTAGCATGCAAGAAGACCCGGGTTCGATTCCTCGGTACAACATATAGAAAAAAGATGGAAGTGGGGCTGAGGCTCAAGTGGTAGAGCTCTAGCCTTGAGAATGTCCAAGGACAGTGCTCAGGCCCTGAGCTCAAGCCCAGGACTGGCAAAAAAAAGTAGATGTAGTGCTGTGGCTCCAGTGGTAGAGCTCTAGCCTTGAGAAAGTCCAAGGACAGTGCTCTGCATTCAGTCTCCAGGATTGGCAAAAATGTAAATATAATTTTATTTTAATTTAGGTGTGTCCTATCACCTGTAAACTTGGCCCCAGGTACTTTTCCATGACAGTCAACCTTAGCTGCAGTGACTTCTGAGGAAAGATTCCCATTTGGCTGTGAGTCAAATGGTAATGTGCTACCCTTGAGCTCAGGGTCAAGGCCCTGAGTTCAAACCCCAGTTTGAACTCTACCTTTAGCTTCGGTAGTATCTAGGCTTGCAGGTGTGAGCTTCCAATGCCAGGCAACCCTTTATGATATATCATTTAATACCCACGACTCCCACATAGGAGGGCTCAGTCTTAAAGTACTAGTTCTAGTTCAATTTCAATGGTTTGTCAGCTCTGATTTACCCTGGAATTTGTCTTGTCTCTGAGATAAGGATAAATTCCCAGAAGCCATTCTCCCCGATTATGTATCCTATATTGTTTAAGTGATGAAATGGGTCTAAGGTCAAAACTGGGTCCTATAGATAGATTGATTGATACATAGATAGTTAGATAGATATTTTTTGTCAGCCATGAGACTTGAAGTGAATGCCTAGGCACTGGTTCTGACTTTGCAGCTTAAGGCTAGTGCCTCACCCCTAGAGCCAGAGTGCCACTTCTGGTTTTCTGGTGGTTAATTGAAGAGAAGAGTCTCACAGACTTTAGCATGTGGTCTGGCTTTAAACCTGTATCCTTAGATCTCAGACTCCTGTGTAGCTAGGATTACAGGCTTGACCCACTGCCCCCAGTTAAGGCTGTGTTGTAATTTCAGAGTCTCCGTTGTGGGAGGGATCGGCTGGTGTGAAGTTTTGGTCAACAAATGATATTAGGAAGATATAAAAAAAATCTCCACATCTCAAGTCCACATACCTGAGGTATCAAAGATAATCCATCAAATTTTCTGCCTACTAGTGACTCACATTTATAACAGTACCTACACAGAAGTCTGAGAACAGAGGATGGAGGCTTCAAGACCGTCTGGGCAGAAAAGTTTCTGAGACTCTATGTTCAATTAACAACCAAAAAAGCCAGAACATTAACAGAAAAGAACATCAGCCTTGAGCAAAAATATTCAACCTGGAATGGTGAATGAATGAGGTGGCCAGTGCTGGCCAGAAAGAGCAGGCTTTCTTAGTGCACAGATCTGCCTGGCCAACTGCACAAAGCCAGCACTAGGTTGAGAAGGAAAGGCAGGGAAGATAGGATGGTTTTAATTAACTCTTTGCTTTTTTCCCAGTCCTGGGTTTTGGACTCAGGGCCTGGGTGCTGTTGCTGGGCCTCTTTGTGCTCTACCATTTGAGCCACAGCACAGCTTCTGGCTTTTATTGCAGGAGAAAGGTCTCAAGGACTTTCCTGCCACACTGGCCTATAACTGCCATCGCCAGATTCAGCATTTTGAGTAGCTAGATTTACAGACATGAACCACTACAGCCAGGATTCATTAACTCTTGTGTGTCATCCTTAGAAATGTGGACTCCATCATCACTATGGTAGGGACAGAAGACAGATGTCACCGGGCAGCATTCACTGACTGCACTCCCTTTTATACAAGGGCATGCACACACTCAACCTCTGGATTCTTTGACAGGAAGAAACCCAGGGCCAGGGGAGGAAGAGTGCACACCAGTTACAGCATGGATCCCAATCAATGGCTGAAGATGCTGACATCCTAGTGCCCAAGCAAGTCTTGGTGTGCTCAGCACAAGACCCGAGCGACTGGTCATGGGAAAGTTGGGAAACTGGACAACCTGACCTAACTCACAGCAGCAGAGAAGGCCAAGATCTAATCCTAGGGTGCACTGGAACTTTGCCAAAGCCCATCCTGAGCCCAGTGGGAGCCAATTAGTGTCCTAGAACACAATTTTGCCCTTCTCTTTGCCTATGTTGGTAGGGGACCTGTGGAGGAGCTGGATTTATCACTGCGGATCAGGCAGGGGGAGAGCTGATGTCGGGCTCCAGGTTGCACCTTGATAGGCTGGAACATTCCACAAGAAGGCAGAGATTGATGGGTACAAATACTCATCAGCAAGGGTACTAGAGGCAATTTGGAGCCTAGAGGCTCCATTGTTCCCTAGTTGGCTTTTGTCAGCAGCGACCCCCCTGGCTGCGTGGACTTAGTGGTAGCATTTGGATCTTGGCGGGCCAGAGGCAGTAATGCTTAGGGGCTAGAGGTGGAGGTCCTTTTGGCTGCTGCAGTTTGTCCTGGGCTGATGCTGAAGATGCTGGGGAATGAAGGCATGCTTGTGGCATGGATTCAGAATCAGAGCTGAGGGGCCCTGCTGAGGCAGAAGGAGAAGCGGCTTCTGCAAGCAGTGGTTCTGGTACTGGCAGCCCAGGTCTTTCTGCCAACGTGGGTTGTGCACCCTCTGCCACAAACAGCTGCCTGTTGCCACCCCAGGGATTTAAGAAGCCAATGGCTCCTGAGCCAGATGGGGGCCTTGAGTGTTGGTGCCCCCTCCCTCTGCTTCTGGGTCTGGTTTTACTTCAAACATGGGGATTCTTCTCCCTCCTGCTCCTTCTTTTTCTCCTGTTCCTGCTCCTGCTTTTGCTCCTGTCCCTGCCCTCAGTCAGCAATGGAAGTCTGTATTGCTTCCTATTTATTTATTTATTTATTTATTTATTTATTTATTTATTTATTCCGATGGGGTAAATTGAGCTCCTAAGGACAGGGATTTGTCCTTTAGATAGAGTCAGATTAGGAAATGTTCGGGATTGTGGGGGAGGAGGGTCCACATTACTTCTGGCATGGATTCCACATCCCACCAGAATCCACCCCACTAAGACAGTCTCATGCTAAAAGGTGAATTTACTTGGGGAAGCAGATAGTGTGCTGACCTGCCAGGGACACAGTGCAGACTTGGGAGCTAACACTGTGACCCCAGCTTTTCTCAAGCTGGGGTTTTAAGGGCAAAAACCATGCAGTCAAGCCAGGCCACACACAGGTGGCCAACAGGATTGTAACAAACACAGAGGGGTTGTATAGTCACATCCAACTACACGCAGGTAGCCAATAGGGTTAAAACCTGCTTTCCCACAGAAAGTAGGCCAATATTATTTTTCAGAGATAAGGCTATTCCTTCCTGGATGGGCAAGGATGGCTGGGATGTTTTACTATTGTTGACCTTCAACATTTCCCAATGGGGTCGGGAAGCTCTCAGTACTTTCAACATTGAGTCAGTTTTTGTTCCCCTCAAACCATCGCCCTTCATGTCCAATCCAAGACACTTATTTCAGATCTCCAAACTTTACTGTCAGGCTACCTTTCTGTTGCTCCCTCCCTCCCTTGACCTTTTAGCATTCTCTTTCTGGGAAGTACCCGATCTAGATGTCTATAATCCCAGGTGTGATGCTTTCTGCAGGACTGGTTCCCTCTTCATCTCTGATCACCTTTGTGACATCCCACCTGCGGATTCAGGTGTTTCTACTCAGGTCCTTTCACATTTTACCATTTGCCCTGGGAACCCTAAACGTCCCCCGACCCCTAACCCTCCTCTGCTGTCACCATCCTATTTCTCATGTCCTGTGGGATTCCATGGGGAGTGAATGCAAAGATCCTGTTGGAGCTTCAGGTGCCTTAGATGGAGTGAAAGTGAATTTCAGGTTCTTAAGGAAATCCCGTCTTCTACTCTCTAAAAATGTAGCATTGTCCTGGTGGAGAGATCCTCAAATTTCCTTAGAGCTCAGTTTCCCAAGGCTAGGATGTCCCATGCCTTCCTTGTTTCTCTAACAGAGGGGACATGGTGTTTTTTAAAGTCCAAACTGTCATAATAATTGTTTCTGCCTCTTTGAAACCCATTCACACAGCTGCCCATGTGTACAGTTATTTGGACTAAATAAGCATTTATTTTCTCTGTGTGTGTGTGTTTGTGTTTGTGTTTAGATCCAGTATCTTGAACTCAGGGCCTGGAAGCATCATTTAATTATTTTCACACATGGCTGATACCCTACCAGTTAATCCACAGCTCCACTTCCAGCTTTTTTGTCATTCATTGGAGATGTCTTAGAGATTTAAGCATGGGCTGGCTGAAAACCAGGATGCTCAGATCTCATCCCCTTGTGTGAACCACTGGCACTTGGTTTGGATTAGCATTTCCTTGCTCAGCGTCATCACTTCAATTCTCTCATCTCCTGACAAGTCTATGCATAGTTGAATTGTTTCTTTTCATTGGGCATTGCAGATTTGCTTAAGGAATTTTTCTGGGTACTATGGGAAGTGAGTAATTTGTGTATCAGGATCAGACCTGACTGAATATTGACTGGCCTCAGGGGAAGAAGCTGACATTATGAGGATGGTGCTTTTCCTTTTTCCTAAGTGTCAGGCTGCTTTGTGGTTGTTCGGTATTTTGAGTACAGAGGGTTCTTTGCCACAGGGCCAATCAGTTTCTATCCTGTATCAATATCAGGCAGGGTCAGGATGCCAGGGCTGTAGCCTTGCCTCTGCCTTGAACTTGCTGTGTATGCAGCATCTGCCATCTCCACCTCTGAGATTTAGTTTCTCCATCTGTTCAATATGATTTTCTTTTGGCAGCATTCCATGATGGGATCAGTGAGTAAATAGGAGGCTACTTCCTTTTCCTGTGGCATTGTCCTATGCAGCCTCCAAGGATCAGGGGTTCCTGTGTTGTCAGAGCCCCAGGCAAAGGAGTTGTGTCCTGCCCAAGTGCATCTATTTTATGGAATAGTTGTGGAAAAATCTTGATAGTCTGCTTCTGCCTAAAGAAAGCCCTCCCATTTCAGTGGTGGAAGGTGCCAGGGAAGTTGTGATTTTCCTTCCCCATTGACCCAAATATATACAGAAAGGTCAGCATTAACTGTCAGTTTGGCCTGAGCTTTTGAAGAAAATTACTCACATGTACAAGAATTTATTTATTGATTAAAGTAGCCTTTTGGGCAGAAAGAGAAAAGCACAACAGCTGGATGCTACTGGGAACTCCTACCTGCAATGTGTGGATAGGCTCATGAGGCTGGTTTAGTTCTTGTTTATTTTCTCTGGAACAGCATAAAGAGGAGGAGGAAGTTATGGATGGAATTGATGCTTCAAGTATTGTTAATGGGCTGTTCTTCCTTAAAAATGAATAAAATTTCTCTTTCCTGCTTGTGACAGAAAGTAGATCTTTTCCAATGACAGGGATTTCTATGTGCTACAGGATTTAGCATTCAGCTGCTGCCTTGGAGGAAGAGTCTGACAAATTTTCATACAGCCTTTTGTGTTCTACACTGCGGGAGATGCAGAGCCCTGAGATTGGCCTTCTGAGTAGCTAGAAGTACAGTTATGAGCCACTGTGCCTGGGAAAAGCATATGTCCATAATCCTAGCCACTCAGGAGTCTGAGATCTGATGAGCCTGGTTCAATGCTCATCTGGTTAGTAAAATCTGGAAGAGTCTTATCTCTAATTAACCACTAGAACTCAAAAAGTGAAACTGTGGCTCAAGGGGAAGGGCAGTAGTGTTGAAGTGAAGAACTCAGGGACAGTGCCCAGGCTTAGAGTTCATGTTCCACAATCAACAAAAGAAAGAAAGAAAGAAAGAGGGCGGGGAGTTTGGCCTAGTGGTAGAGTGCTTGCCTAGCATGCACGAAGACCTAGGTTCGATTCCTTGGTACCACATACATAGAAAAAAGCCAGAAGTGGTGCTGAGGCTCAAGTGGTAGAGCTCTAGCCTTGAGAAAGTCCAAGGACAGTGCTCAGGCCCTGAGCTCAAGCCCAGGACTGGCAAAAAAAAGAAAGCAAGCAAGAAAGAAAGAAAGACAGAAAGGAAGGAAGGAAGAAAAAGAGAAACAGGTTGTTCTCATTTTCATCCTCTGCACTTTCTATGGCTTTTGCAAGTTTTTCATGTTATGAGCATGGATATTCTACATGGTATCTGTTTTAAAAATTAAAATATTTCCACTGCAATTATGAGCCTATTTTACTTAGTGCATTTTATGTCAGTTGAAATGGAGTGACAGCCTGAACTTTTGTTCAGAAACTTTTGATGAATTGTAATTTAAGGGGTCAGGAGTGTGGCATAGTGATCTAGTGACAGAGTCCTTGCCTAGCTTGCATGAACCCCTTGGTTCCATTCTTCAGTACTTTGTATAGAATAAATGCTGAAAGTGGTGCTGTGTTTCAAGTGCTAGAGCCCTAACATTGAAGGAAAATGTGTTCAATGACAGTTCCCTGGCCCTGAGTTCAAGCTCCAGGACTGGAATATATTCATATTCATACACATATACATATATGTGTGTGTGTATTAATACAATGCATTGCCATTTTTTGTGTTCTTGTCCTGGTTCTTGATGTCAAACTCTGGGCACTGACTAAAAGCTTCTTTTGCTCAAATCTAATGTTCTACCTGTTGTATCCCTTAACCTACGTCTTCACTTCCAGCTATTTTTCCTTGGTTTTTGGTTTTGTTTTGTTTTGTTTGTTGTTGGTGGGATTTTTTTTTGTAGATCAGAGTCTCCCAGACTTTCTTGCTATACCTGAATTCAATCTGCAATCCTCAGATTTTTTTTGCGAATTCTGTTGTTTGAACTCTGCTTGAGCACTGTCCTGACCCTAAGATCTTAAGCTCAAGTCTTTGGCATTACCCAGGGTCCCGGGCACTGCCCTGAGCTCTTGAATGCCAGACAGCTGCCATTGTCTTGAGCCAAGCCCCACTTTCCTTTTTTCTACAGGTTAATTGGAGATAAGAGTGTCAGGTCCTTTTGTGCCCAGGCTGGCTTTGAAACTTGATCCACAGATCTCAGCTTCCTAAATAGGTAGGATTACAGGTGTGAACCCCTTTGACAGTTTTATTTTTGTTGCCAGTCGTAGTACTCGATTTCAGAGTCTGAGCAATTCCCTTGGGATTTCTCAAGGCTAGAGTTCTACTCCTTCAGCCATAGCACTAGTACTGGCTTTTTCTAGGTATGTGGTACCCAGGAATTGAACCTGGGTCTTCCTGCATGCTGGGCAAGTACTTAACAGTAAGCCAAACTCCTAGTCCAATTCTCAGATTTTTGAATAGCTAGAACCACAGCCATGAGTCACCAGAGGACAATTACAATGCCCTCTTTTCAATACAAATGAGATTCACATGTATAATATATATGTATACAATATATGTTGCATGTATATACATTTATGCATGTGTATATATAAATATATGTGTGTGTATATATATAATATATTATTGAATACAAGTAAAATAAACCAAAATAGAAAATTTTATATTTTTTTGTGTGTGGGGGTCATGTGGCTTGAACTTGGTCTGGCATCTGTCCTTGAGCTCTTCAGCTCAAGGCTTCAGCCGTATCTGAAAACCAAGCACCACTTCCTGTTTTCTAGAAGTTAATTGGAGATAAGAGCCTCAGTCATTTTGGTACCAAGGAATTGAACCCAGGTTGTCATGCATGCTAGGAAAGGACTTTATCACTAGGCCTAACTCCTGGCCTGGCCTTTTCTTTTTCTTACCATGCTTTATTTTGCACTTTATTTGTTTTCATATATACTTATTATAATTAATAGAAGGGTTCAATTATATTCACCAGATAGAAGGCACATTACTTCAGAAATATTTATACCCTTTCTCATGTCTTGGTCTCCATTTCCCTCCCCCCACCCCTATTCCTCATCTTGTTTTCCCCTTCCCTGTCCAATTTCAAATAATCAAATAAGCATATATACAATACATCAGAAAACAAGATAAAAAGCTGTAACAATATGAGATAACCAAGAGGTAGCAAAAGAGATGAGAGATAACATAGTTCATTAACTGGCCTTGTCTTTTCTTTAGTAATTTCTTCAGCTTACTTCTGTAAAGTTTCCTCACAGGGGTTTCATAGAGCATAGAATATCATATTCATAGCTCTTCAAACAGAGGGTGGTTTGGGGAAATCCGGGTGAATGTGGGTAGAAAAATGAAGTTTGGGGTAGGTCTATGCTGATGTGAAGCTTGATTGTTTGCCTCAAACCAGTCTGTGCATTCTTTTCATTTTGTATGGCCTATGTTGTTTTGAATTCCTACCTCTGGTCTGATCCTAGAAGTTCCTCTCAGTAAATCTATTTTACATGTCAAGGGTAGCAAAGACTTATCTTCCCAAACTCATCCATTGCACTGTGAAATAAACGTTTTGTTCGTTTTTTTTTTTGGTCAGTTGTGGTGTTTGAACTCTGGGTCAGGGTGCTGTCCCTGAACACTTCAGCTCAACGCTAACACTCTACCACTGGAGCCACAGTGCCACTTTTGGTTTTCTGGTGGTTAATTGGAGATGAGTCTCACAGATTTTAGTTCCGGGGCTGGCTTATACCTCAATCCTCAAATCTCAGCCTCCTGAGTAGCTAGGACTACAGCGTAAGCCACCACACCTGGCTGGAATAAATCTCTTGTTTCCTTCCCTTTCATCTGAGATCCTATGCTTCTCTCTTAAAGGCTTATGCTTTTTATTTTACGGTCAGTTGTGAGGCAGGACTCTGGGCCTGGGATCTGTCCCTGAGGCCTTCAGCTCAAGACTACCACCGTATCCTTTGAGCCACAGTGGCACTTCTGCTTTCCTAATAGTTAAATGGAAATAACAGTCTCTTGGACTTTAGTGTCCAGGCTGGCTTGAAACATGATGCTCATATATTAGCCTCCTGAAAAGCTAAGATTATAAGTGTGAGCCATCATGTCCAGCTTATTATTGATTTCTTTTTTTGTGGGTTATAGTGGTTGAACTAGGCCTAGGAGCTTTCCCTGTGGTCTTCATTTCAAGGCTACTCCCCTAGACTTGGGCACATCATAATTAGGTGTAATATGTTTTCATTGGTTTCAGTTATTGAATTGATTTTATACATGCAGTTGTTCTACAAATGCTGCATGTAGATTTAGAATGGGCTTGCTTTTATAAAACCTATCTCTAATAAACTGTGGATTCATCTTTAGTGAAGAGTATAATTCCTAACTTCAGCCATTAAATATTCTTCTCCTGTAAGAAGGATATATGCTTTTCCATAACATGTATAATTTTTTTCATGCATTTTCATTGTAATTAATAGAAGGGTTACATTATATTCATCATATAGAAGGTGCATTACCTCACAAACATTGATACCCTTTATAATGTTTTGGTTCCCATTTCTCTCCCCCCACTACCCCTGCCTCCTATAATTTTTTGTGTGTGTGTGAGACTTGAACTCTGGGTGTAGGCTTTGTCCCTGAGCTCTTCAGCTCGAGGCTACTTCTCTACCCCTTGAGCTCTAATTCTGGTTTTCTGCTGGTTAATTGGAGTTCTCATGGACTAAAAAGTCTATTGGACTGTTTAATGTCAGGGCTTGCTTTGAACTGCAATCCTCAGGTCTCAGTGTCCTCAGTAGCTAGAATTATAGGGCTAAGCCACTGCACCTGGAGTTGTGTAATGTTTTGAGTAGGAGAATATGGGGCAAAATCACACAGGTTCTTTCCTGACCACTTTATTTGCCTTCTCTGCCATCCATGCTTACAGGATCTTCTGTTCAATGTCAACAGCAGGAAAGAATGGAAGAAGCTCTGGTGTACTGCTTTTTATTTCTCACCTTGTTTTTTACATTGTATTTTACGACTCTAATCTTGTCTAAGAATTAAAAACTGAAAAACGGAGGCAGCTTTGGAAACATGCTCATAAGCCAGATAAAGATGGTTTCTGGCTTTAGCCGATTATAACATCTTACACTCTGTCTAAGTTAGTGCAGATTTGCTTCAGTTTGTTTCTAGTTTTTTTTAATGTGAGAAAAAGTAGTCACATATGTTATGTAAGTCAATTACATCTATTGGTTTCCTTCATTGTTACCTTGATTTGTAGTGAATTTTATCAAAATTTCACTATCAACTCATCAGAGATCACATCATCATGCCAAACATTAAACTATGTTACTAAACTTTTACTGTAGTTTCTGAAATAGTGTGGTCAAACACAACTTTAAATGTTCTGGAGAAATGAGTTAGCTATTTGTCCTTAAATTATTCTCCATACAGATTTTTTGAAGTGCTTTGTTTACTTAAAAGTTATTTACTTGATGGTATAGTTTATGCTATTTCTAGAAATCCTTTCTTTTTCCTTTTTGTCAGTCTCAGAGCTTGGACTCAAGGCCTGGCCTCTCTCCTTTGTCTTATTCAATACTAGAGCTCCACCACTTGAACACCAGCACCATTTCTGGCATTTTCTATGTACGTGGTACCTAGGAATCGAACCTTGTTATTTTTTCTTTCTTTCTTTTTCTTTTTGCCTACCCTGGGTCTTGAACTGAAGGCCTGAGCACTGTGCTTGGCCTTTCCCAAGGCTAGAGCTCTGCTCTTGAGCCACAGCTCCACTTTTGGCTTTTGTTTTCTATGAATGTGTTTCCAAGGAATTGAACCTGGGTATTTGTGCATGCTAGGCAAGCACTCTACCACTGGACCAAAGTACCAGCCCCAAACTCCCTCCTTTTTCTTTCCGATGGTGTCTTCACAAGTTTTTCATTGACTTATTTTTCTCTTTAGTCTGTTTCCTTTCTCTCCTGTGTGTATCAATTTTTTCTCTTTTTCTCAGTCCCTCTTCCCTCCATATATTTTTTCTTTTTTTCTTTTCCTTTTGTGGCTCATGTTTCTTGATATCTGGGCTTGGGCAGTGTCCCTCAGCTCTTCAATTCAAGGCTACCACCTTACCCTTTTAGCCACAGTTCCACTTTCTTTTTTCTAGTGATTAATTGGGAGATAAGAGTCTCAGGTTTTTAGTGCCCTGGATGACTTTGGAATGTGATCCTCAGATCTCAGCCTACTGAGTAGCTAGGATTACATTGGGGAGCTACTGAGACCAACATATATGAAAATCTTATTTAAAAATGTTTTATGCACCTTCCACCTATATTCTTTATTGTAGCACGTAGGCAATGTTCACAACAGTTTGTGCTAGCAGTTCTTTTGCTTCAGAAGGAGGCATCAGGCTACAGATGATTAGCCTTAATCTCTGGAAATTTAATAAGAACACTGATTAACATAGCATGTTTTTAGGCTACTTAGTTTTTTTAGCATGTTTTGATTTTGGGACCTAAGTCAAACCTTGTAAGGACCAAATCAATCATTAGCTGCCTTCTTGAGTACTGCTACTCTCTTTAATACTCACCTGGAAACTATGATTTCGAAGATCTACTGATGCAGTTTGTATTCCCTGTGATGTCCTGTATATTGTGATTGCTTCAGAGGACTCTTTTTCATAGTAGCTCTAAATGACTTTTTCAGTGAGGCAGAACATGAAAATGCACAAATAATTTGTTTCCCTCTTTGTTACCTTGATTAGTAGTGAATTTCATCAAAATGAGTTAAAAGTACACTTTCAGACACTTATTATAAATAATGTTGTCATGCCAGATTATAAGCTCCTTAGAATTTTTAGCTTTTCTCCATTCCTAGTGCTATAAATGTGTTCTGATATATGGGTCAAACGATGTCTATTTTCAGTTTTCTTTCTCCCACTGTATAGATAGCACAAAAAGCTCCAAATAGTTTATGTAACACAAAAGCATACATGTAGAAGAATGAACTTCCAGAATTGATGTGCTCTTGATACCACGCCAATTATTTGATAGAAATGTGCCATTGAAGGATATGGTTTCATGTGGTGATGTGTCTGTGGATTTCAGCTGTGAGGAGTGGCGGGACCTTAGCATTGCTCACAGGACCCTGTATAGAGATGTGATGCTGGAGAACTACAGAAGCCTGCTGTCATTGGGTGAGCAAAATCACCTTATCTTGAAAGATCAAGTGATTTGATTTTAGTGGATAGGTGAATTTTTACCACACTTTTAGTGCTATTCAGATGTAATATTCCTGACCATGGGAAGCATCATTTTTTTTCTTTTTTAATTTTTATTGTTGTTGTTGATGTTGGTGGTGGTCGTGGTGGTGGTGGTGGTGGTGATCATTGGGTATGAACTCCAATCTCTATTGTATTTAAGTCCCTCTGGACCTAGAGTATCATTGAACACAGTATTGCTCAACAGCCATCAAGTATAGATCCATGCATTATACGGATTGAAAGATGATCAGAGGACCAGAGATAGAAAAAAGTATGAGAGAGATCAGGGGAGGTACAAGAGGAATAACGTAGGAGTGTAAGATTATTATAGTAATGAAGAATAGGTATAGCCTAATGATATCTGACCTAAGTTGTTTAGCAGGTAGCGTATTTGAGTACAAAGTTTGGAAAATATTAGCTAAAACTTAAGAAAGTAAGAATAGTAATTAGAAGAATATATCAAGAAAAGAAGGAGATAGGTATAGGAGATTTCAATGATGGAAAATTTTAAAAATAAAGAAGGAAAAACAGGAAAGTAAGACGACAAACACAAAACAAGAACAACGAAAAAAACATACAAAACAAAAAACAGAGCAATAAAAATGAAAAACAAAAAAGCAAAAAGAACAACAACAAAAAAATAAAAAGAAAGAAAGAAAGAAAGAAAATGGTGGGGGGAGGTTCCTCACTATTGTGAGCTCTTACTTAAGAAATACTAGGATTGAGACCAGAAGATTAAAAAGCAGGTGACTGTATCAACATAGATATCATTTGTATTCAGACTGTGCCCAGAGATGTCACTATGTTTCCAGGAATGACCACAGTGACAGAGGGATGTGGGAGAGAAAGGAGAAGAAAAAAAAGTGCAGGTAGGATGGTAAAGATAAAATAAGAAAACCTATAAATGCAACTGAAAGATGGGGTGGAAGAAAAAAAAAAGAAAAAAAACCCAAACAAAGAAAAAGAACAAAAAAAAGTCTTCTTCAGGATATTTTTTGGGGGGGTGGAATCAGGGCAGGATGGCAGGATAGGAAACTTGTGTCTCCACTAAATTTGGGATCCAAACAGTTCAGAAAGTCTTTTTCTCTTGTGATCTGGCTATGAGGTTTTTTGGATCCTATTGTTTGTTTGGGAAAAGGAAGCTGAAAGATTGGTGGGCTGGTTTTGTTTACCAGGCTTGTGGCTGGCCCGGGGGATGGACTTCAGCAGCTCTGGGGCCGGATTTCCGGCTAAGGGATCTCTGGGAAATCCTTTGCCAGTAAGAAAGATGGCGCCACCAGCACCACCTCTCAGGTTCCAATTGCTTTGGCCTGGGTCGTTGCCAGTAGTCAAGATGGAGCTGTGCTCAGCTTGTGGGGGAGGGGCTCCCTCCCAATGCCGATCCGCAAGTAGAAGTGGAAACTTCTCCTCGGTGGTACTCACAAATTGCTGGATTCTCTGGTTCCGTGAAGCTGGCTCTGTGTGGCTCTGTCTGCAACTGGCGGGTTACAGCACCAAGAAGCACTGCTGCTCAGATTCAGAAGAGCCGCTTTGTCTTTGCGGCTGCTCCTAGCGGCAGGAACCAGTCCTGGCTGTCTTCTTTGTGCAGGATTTCTGCCTTTTTCTTCTGTGACTGAGATCTGTGTGTCGTTAAAGCTTACTTAGGCTCGATTTGAGGTATGCACTGTCCCCTACGCTGCCCAAACTGGTATCTTGGGGAGAGCTCAGAAAGACTCCAACTGAACCACCGCCATCTTCCGCCCAACTCCCTCGGGATTTCTTCCTTTGGCTGGCTTTGAATGGTGATCCTTATCTCTCAGCTTCCTGAGTAGCTAGGATTATAATAAAAGAACCTAGAACATTTATTTTCTTTTCTTGTGTTTTCGTTCTTATGCTGGAGCTTGATCTTAAGGGCATGATCATCTTCCAAGAGATTTTACATCACAGTGTGTAGGTAGTACAATCAGAGATAAAGCTTAATTTCCAAGTCTTCTTTTATTTTAAATTAATGAACTGGTACTTAGATTTTGAACTCATAGCTGAAGGGGTTTTTTTGGTCTTTTGTTTTTGGGTTTTTTTTTGTGGATCATGGGGCTTGAACTCTGGACCTGAGCACTGTCCCTGAGCCCTTCAGTTCAATGATATTGCCCTCTCCTTGAGCCAAATCTCATCTCCTGTTTTCTACAGGTTAATTGGCGATAAGAGGCTCAAGCCATTTTGTGCCTGAGCTGGCTTTGAACTTTGATCTTCAGACCTTAGCCTCCTGAATAGCTAGGATTACAAGTGTTAGCCACCGTGGCTCTTTTTGTGGTTTTATAAGAGAAGAATCTCATGTGAACATTGGGTTATTACATAAGATCTGATATCTGAGGATTATGGTTCAAAGCCAGCCACAGCAGGAAAGTCCACGATAGTCTAATCTTCAACTAACTACTGTAAATGTTAGACATTTCAAGGCCAGCAGTGGTAATGGCAAGAAATCCAGTGTAGGTTTGGAGCAGTTTGGTCTGAGAAGGAGTAGTCAAGAAGATGATTATCCCTGGGAAAGAGAAGAGGAGAGGATCCAGCAGCTCCTGACTCTGTTCCCTCCCGGGTTTCAGCACCATTATGAAGGTTCAGCAAAAAGGAAACCACTACAGGATTCAGGCAGAAAAACACTTATTGGGAGAGCATGCTGCCAGCCCACATGAGATAGAGGTTTGGGGAGAGAAGGGAAGAGAGAAGGCAGGGAAGGGAAAAAGGGAGTGGCTTTAGGTGGGATTGGGGTTGATGTAGGAAGAGGATGGGGGGAGGAGTGGCTCTATCAGATGCAAATGTGAACTCAGCATCTGGGATTCTCCCATGTTTATAAGGAGGTGTGACTGAGGCAATCCAGGATGTGACCTCAGGGAAAGGGGAGCTAACTCCCCACAAGTGGATGATTTACCTGGTTATGAATGCTGTGCCCGTGGCTTAGGGGTAAGGAGCCTTGTGTGTACCTATGGATAATAGTGGTGGCCTTTGGTTCAATTCCTCAGTACCACATAACCAAAAAAATAAAAGTCTTTCATTGGCTCTATCCTTTTATTTTTTGATGACCAACAAAGTTTATATACTTTTATATACTAAACAAGGTTCAGACTATTTTCCCATATAGTTGATATAGTTGGCACTTCATTTTCTGTCAGTAGGAACTGACAGAATGATGAGAGGTGGGGATAGACAGGGATGGAGTCATCCCCACCGAAAACACCTTGTGTCATTTATTGTGAAACACACAATAAATGTAATGTTTATTGGAGAAATATTACCTTTATAGTAGAAATACTAGGCACATATTCTATAATTGTTGACTTAGGGGCTGGGAGTTAGGATTACTGATAGAGTGCTTGCCCTACCATGAATAAAGATGCAGGTTTCATTCCTTGGTACCCCAAACACAGAAAAAAGCTGGAAGTGCTGGTGTGGCTCAAGTGGAAATATTCTAGCCTGGACAGTGGTCAGGCCCAGAGTTCAAGCCCCAAGACTGACAAAAAAACTACAAAAAGCAGACACATGGAAGGGTAGGGGCACACTCCAACAGTGTGAGTGGTCTCGTGGGAGATAGACCCAGAGAGACATACACAAGGAGACACCCAGAGACACACCAAGGATTACTTTTTACCTGAATTCTACCTTACCAAATGTCTAGCATCTTCCTACCTTTGTATCTCTCATCCCTTGGATTTCTCTAGCCATATAACTATCTTCTATTTTTGATGGATTATGGGACTTAAACTTAGCATCAACCCTGTCCCTTTGCTCTTCAACTCGAGGCTACCACCCTACTTCTGGGACTGAGCATTGTCCCTGAGCTCTTCACCTACAGACTATTGCTCTACCCTGGAGCCAAACCCCATATCCCTTTTTCTACAGATTAATTGGAGATAAGAGTCTCAGGTCCTTTGGTTCCACTGGCTTTTAACCTTGATCCTCAGATCTCATCCTCCTCAGTAGACAGTAATATTGGCATGAAACATCACAACTGTCTCCATCTAATCATCTTCTAACTACCTTTAGTTCATTTTTTCCATTACTACCAGAATTAAGATGAACAAAACCCTGTCTTAATTGTGTTTTGGTATAGCTGTTTTCAGAGAGATAGAGAAAGGGAGAGTAGCCATGGCAGACAGATATTCATCCTCCTGAGAACTTTATTTCAACCTTCAGAACATGGAGAAAACACAGGCTCCTCACAATATCCACAATGGTGTTTTAGTGTAACAAAAAAATAGAATGGGCAAGAGTAAACAGTCACAATGACTCACCAGTGATTAATTCAATCAAAAGAAAAACTAAAAGTCATTTTGGGATTACTCATCGAAATTATTAAGACTCTTATCCTTATTTACCCATCAAAGAACAAGAATGAAGCTGTGGCTCAATTGGTAGAGCATTAACCTCAAGCAAAAATGCTGAAGAACAGTGCCTAAGGTCAGAGTTCAAGCTGCCAAGACTTGTACCAACACACATAGAAAATGTATCCCAACTGTGTGTCTTTCCATGTTCAGTGTTTCAGGAAATAACAAGGGGATAAAAGGTGTTAAGACAAGCTGGGCATGGTGATTCATGCCTGTTTTCCTAGCTACTTAGGAGGCTGACATCTGAGGATTGAGGTTCACAGACATCCCTGGCACTAAAAGCAAAGAGACCCTTATTTTCAGTTAATGGACCACACATATGTAGGAGATGTTAGGAGAGTAGTGAAGAAATCTATGCTTTTTTTGTTCTTGAATAAGTCATTGAACATTTGTTCTGTTTGCTACTTTTCTTCTATATGAATCACTTCTGTGATAAACACTGAGGTGTGCCTTCCAGATGAAAGATTTTCCTCCACTGTTATAGTAATGAGATTTGTCTCTACTGTGTTTTGTAAGTACAGTGTCATAAGGACATTCCACAGATGTTCCGTTCATACAATTTCTCTCCTGTGTGTTTACTGATGCAAACTCAGGTAAGACTTCTTGAAAAAACTTGCCAGTTGCCGGTGGCTCATGCCAAGCTACTCAGCAGGCTGCAATCTGAGGACTGTGATTCAAAGCCAGCCCCAGCAAAAAAAGTCTGGGAGACTCTTATCTCCAATTAACTGACAGAAAATCAAAGTTCAAGCCGACAAATAATTTATTTGTATTTGGTTATCTGAAACTTGATAGGGAAGGGGGGAAAACCAATACGGGGAGTGGGTTGTGGGTGGGGGGAGGTTAATGGGTACCAAGACATGTGAAAGGGTATCAATGTATGTGAATTAATGCATCTTCTATCTGGCAAATATCATGTAACCCTTTTATTAATTAGAATAAAAATATATAAAAAAGTAAAAACAAACAAACAAGGGAAAATACTTTGCACATTTGTTCCATTCATAGGATTTTTCTCATGTGGTGTTCAGTGAGGAACCCTGAGCTCTGACTTATGAGTGAAGGACTGCACATTTGCAACATTTATAAGCCTCCTGTCTGTGTGGGTACTGTGACGCACACTGAGTTTTCTTCTACGATAAAGCCTTCAAATATTTTATTATATTCATGAGGTTTCTCATCAGTGACATTTCTTTTACGGTTGCTTCGATGTAGTTTCTATATGAAGACTTTGCATATTAGAGACATTCGTATGGTTTCTGTCCTGTATGTCTTCTCTGATATATAATAAGGCCTGCCTTCTGGCTGAAAGCTTTTCCACACATGTTACATGTATAAGTTTTCTATCCTGTGTGTATTCTCTGATGGACATTAAGTTGTTTCTTTTGGGAAAAAGACTTTCCAGACCTCTTACATTCATGAGGCTTATCTCCTGACTGTGTTCTCTGATGCAAGTAAGGTAGGACTTCATTTTGAAATCCTTTCCACAACTGTTACATTCATAAGGTTTCTCTCTTATGTGTGCTTCTGATGGTTAGTAAGGTTTGTCTTCCGGGCATAATGACTTTCCATATTTATTACATCCATGAGTTTGCTCTCCTGTGTGTGTTCTCTGATGATTAGCAAGGTTTGTATTCTGGGCGAATGACTTTCCGCATTCAATACATCCATGAGGATTCTCTCCTGAGTGTCTTTTCTGATGAACAATAAAGCTTGACTTGTCACTGAAAGACTTACCACACATGACACATGTATAAGGTTTCTCCCCTGTGTGTACTCTGTGATGGTTATTAAGGCTTTCCTTCTGGGTGAAAGATTTTCCACACTTGTTACATGTATAAGATTTCTCCCCTGTGTATATTCTGTGATGTCTAGTAAGGTTTTTCTTCAGGGTGAAAGACTTTCCACACATGTTACATGTATAAGGTTTCTCTCCTATGTGTCTGTTCTGTTGAACAGTGAAGCCTGACTTGTCGCTGAAAAAATTTCCACGCATGGTACATTTATATAGTTTCTCCCCTGTATGTACTCTGTGATGGGTAATAAGGTTTGTTTTTTTTTCTGGTTGAAATTATTTCCACACATGCCACATGTGTATGGTTTCTCCCCTGAATGTACTCTGTGATGAGTAGTAAGGTGATTCTTCTGGGTGAAAGAGTTTGCACATGTGTTACAAGTATAAGGTTTCTCTCCTGTGTCTATTCTCTGATGGGTAGTAAGGCGATCTTTTGAAGTGAAAGACTCTCCACACATGTTGCCTGAATAACATTTCTCTTCTATGTTTATTCTCTGATTCCTAGAAAGCTTTGCCTCCCTGGTGAAGGACTTTCCACATTCTTTGCATCCCTAAGGTTTCTCTCCTGTGTATGTTCTCTGATGATTATTAAGGCCTCTCTTCTGGGTGAAAGACTTTCCACATTTGTTGCACTCATATGGCTTCTCTTTTGTAGGAATTCTCCAATGGCTTCTAAGAGCTGATTTCTGGGTATCTGGTGTTCCACATAGGGAACATTCAGGTGTTTTCTTCCTTCTCTGAACTACTGCTTGAATATAGTGAGTTCCCTGTGAATTTTCAGTCTTCCCTGTGCTTGTTATTGTTATTGTCAGACTCTCCCATTAAAAAACAAGCTATCCTTAAAAATATGCTCTCTGATTTTAATACCTTCCCTTCTTTACCATATTCAAAATACTGCAGCTCATTAGGACTCTGAAATTTTTGACTAAAATGCTGTGAATATCTAAAGGATGCTTCAACTACAGGAGACACAACTGGTTTATCTGCAGCATGTATGTCATCAGGCTTACTATAAAGAAGCATGTTCTGACACTCACTGAATTCTTCTGTCTCAATCACGAAGGAACATTGATTTTTCCTAACCACCTCTGCCTTATGTTTTGAAATCCAATGATAAGTTCTTACTAACCTCCCTCTTTCTTCCACTGCTACTTTACATAGACATTCAACTGAATTTTTCTGGCTGAACTTGATTATATCTTCCATTTCTTCAACAGCTTTAATAGGTTTCAGTGGGAAAAAAGACAAAAACATAAATAAGATTCAAATATTTTTAATGTAAAGACATTTTCTTTGTTTCTTTTTTGTCTATTTTTTTGGTTTCTCGTGGGGATTGAAGTCTGGGCGTGGGCACTGTCCCTGGACTTTTCAGTTGCATGCTTCCTTGCTACCCCTAGATCCACAGTGCCATGTCTGGATTTCTAGTGCTTAATTGGGAGATAAGAGTCTCAGGGTCTTTAGTGCCCAGGCTAGCTTTGAACCACGATCCTCAGATCTAAGCCTGAGTAGCTAGGATTATAAGCATGAGTTAACATGGCAGGTCAAGGTAAAGACAGTTTCTTCCAGCCTAATTGTTAGTATTTGAAAATATCAAAGTAGCAATTGACTTACGAGAAATACATATATTTTCTCCATGACATATTAACTAACATTGGTATTTTACAGTGGAAAATAATGTTTTTCTATGTTTTTTATATTTTTGTCATATAATTTTTTTGTAATTAATAGACAGATTACATGATATTTGCCAGATAGATGGTGCATTAATTCACATACATTGATACACTTTCACATGTCTTTGTCCCCATCTCCCTCCCACCACCCCCAGCGCTCATTTTGCTTTCCCCCGTTTTCTATCCAATTTCAAAAAACCAAATAAAAATATATCTGATATATCAGATAACAAAGTGAGATACTGTAACAATATGAGATAACCAAGGGACAGCAAAAGAGATGAGAGATAACATAGTACCTTAAGAACAACAATCATTCATTAAATGGCTTATGTTTCTATATCCTAGAAATCCTTTCATTCAGCATCCTACTATATGGCTTTTTGTATCAAGGTTTTGCTCTATTGCAAATCTCTGCTAGGAGAGCCCAGGGTTTCTACTGATTATGACAAATGAGGGAAACCATTGAGCCTAAGTTCCTTTGAGTTTGGCTTACTTCACTTAATATGTTTTTTTCTAAGTCTTTCCATTTCCTAACAAATGGGGCAATGTCATTCTTTCTGACAGCAGCATAGAATTCCATTGTGTACAAATACCACATCTTGTTCATCCACTCGTCAACTGAGGGACATCTAGGTTGGTTCCATATCTTTGCTATGGTGAATAATGCTGCAATGAACATTGTTGTGCTGGTGGACATAGTATGTCTTTGTTTCTGGATGATTGGGTAAATGCCAAGTAGTGGAATTGCTGGGTCATAGGGGAGTTCTATTTTTAGTCTTTTTATATGAGAAAGAAACCTTTACTCAAATAATTCTACTATGTATTGGCTGAGTACTTACCATATCTCTATACTACCATTAGGTTTGTGCTTTTCAAATATTGTTTGGATTTTTCATAGGGACATAAGCTGTTCCTTTTTGTTGAGGGGGTCACGGGGCTGGAATTCAGCCTGCACACTCTCCCTGAGCTCTTCAGGTCAAGGCTACTGCCCTACCCTTGAGCCAAGCCCCACTTCTCACACTACTCTAGAACAAAGCCCCATTTCACATTCGCCAGAGGTTAATTGGATATTAGAGTCTCAGATCCTTTTGTGCCCAGACTGGCTTTGAACCCTGATCTACAGATTTCAGCCTCCTGAGTAGCTAGGATTGCAGGTGTGAGCTACTACAGTCAGCTTTAGGCTGTTGCTTTTATTTTCTTGAAATATATAAATTGTGCTGTTTCTTTCTCAACCATTAGGTAAGGAACAGGAATATTTTCTAGTTTCAGAGATCACTTGAGTATTTTATCCATTCCCTTCCCTTTCACCTAAGCCATAATGGTTCCCAAGATTAAAGAGATATATATGAATCTCTTCAATACTAACTTCTCACTATCAATTCCTTCATGTATTTGTGGGAATTTTAAAGTTGATTTCTGTCAATGTGGGACAAAGTCTAAGTCCAAATTCCTTTTCTGTCCATTCTGACCATCAGAACCATGAAAGATGAAGAGTACTGCAGCTCAGGATGTTCTCAATCATGCACCATAGACTAAATTTTTGATCCCGATTCACAGTCTCTGACCACCACTGTTAAGCCATTTTCCTTATCACAGAACACCAGCACAGGCATATTCCTTTATAAAGTATACCTATTCTAGTTATACAGTAAATGAAATCTCAATTCCTATGTCTAATTTTTTTGCTTCAGAATGATTACCACAAAGAGAAAGAGAATTTCTAACTCTAACTCTAGTGACACAAAAAATTCAACATGTCTCCATATGAATTCTTGATTCATAATTTGTTGATAAAAAAGATCACCTAATCCTCTGCCACAATCAGAACTCAGGGGAACCAGGAACATTATATCCAGATGCATTTATCTACTGGTTTGTGGCTCCACCAACACTATACAAAAATGTGTTAACTCACCTGTAAATTTCTTTTCTGAGACATTTCCCATCCATGGTTCTGCACCTTGCTCCAGATTTTCAATCCATTTAGGCTTGGGAAAACAATACCCTGTTGATAAGAAATAGTGGAGAACTATTGCTAATGGTATGTCATTTGTGTTGTAAAGTCTCACATATCCTGTCCACAAGGTTACACCTAAATCTTCTTCCCATTTCTCATTGGCTCCATGGTTGATTTTTCCCTAGCATTAGATTTCTTGTTCCCATTCTGTGGCTGGAACTCAGCTCTTTTACTGCAGGCTAGCCTTCTACCTGTTTGAGTTCAAGCTCCATTTCCATTCTTTAAGAGTAGGAGAGCCTCTCATGAGGCTCTTGATTGGCATTGATGCCTTCAAACTGATAACTTCACATTTCAGCATCATCAGTAGTTAGGATTACAAGCATACATGAATGCACCAGTGCCAGGTTTGGATTATGAATACAAACTTCAACCAGTGATTCCTATATCATATTTCCAAAATTCACATACATTCTACTCTAGATATTATATCCAACAACAATAATCACCTCTCACTTGTGAAAACAATCTCTTCTTCAGGAACATAGTTCAAAATTTTGTCAAACTAATGATTTGGATGCTTAAATAATGAGTATAAAATTACCTCAAGAATTACATAATCAAGTCAAAGTTTTCGTTAAATGAAAAGGATACTAGGACCAACAGTTTAGCCTAGTTGTGGTAGAGTTCTTACGAAGGATGCATGAAGACCCAGGTTCAATTTCTTGTCACCACATACCTAGAAAAGTCGGAAATGGTACTGTAGCCCAAAAGGTAGAGCGCTAGCCTTGAGGAAAAGTCCTAGGACAATATTCAGGCCCTGAGTTCAAGCCCCAAGACTGCCAAAGAATAAAAAGAAGGAAACCATCCTGGTAGGTGTCGGTGCCTCACACCTGTTATCTTAGCTTCTCAGGAGACTGAGATCTGAGGACTGGGGTTCAAACCCAGTGTAGGCACAAAACTCTCTGAGGCTCTGTATCTCCAATTAACCACTAGAAAATTAAAACTTGTCTGGTGACTCAAGGTGGTAGAGAACTAGCCTTTAGCTGAAGAGCTGAAGGATGCTGCCAAATCCCAGAGATACTACCCAATGATCACCACCATCACCAACAACAACATCAACAACAACAATAAGCTCAATGGTTTCCCTCATTCGTCATAATCAGTAGAAACCTTGGGGTCTACTAGCAGAGATTTACAACAGAGCAAAATCTTGATACATAAGGACATATAATGTGAAGCTAATTGAAAGGACCTCCAGGATAGTGAAACAAAAGCCATATAATGAATGATTGTTGTCCTTAATGTACTATGTTGTCTCTCATCTCCTTTGCTGTCCCTTGGTTATCTCATATTGGTATAGTATCTCACTTTGTTATCTGATATATTGAATTTATTTGTATTTGGATATTTGAAATTTGATAGGGAAGGGGGGAAAACCAAGACGGGTGGGGGTGTGGGGGGGAGGGAAACGGGTACCAAGACGTGTGAAAGGGTATCCATGTATGTGAATTAATGCACCTTCTATCTGGCAAATATCATGTAACCCTTTTACTAATTACAATAAAAAAAATAAATCATGGAACCAAAAAAAATTTAAAAAGAAAGAAAAAATGATACTTCCCATGGTCAGGAATATTACATCAAAATAGAAATAAAAGTGTGGTAAAAATTCACCTATCCACTAAAATCAAATCACTTGTTCTTTCAAAATAAGGTGATTTTGCTCACCCAGTAACAGCAGGCTTCTGTTGTTCTCCAGCATTACATCTCTATACAGGGTCCTCTGAGCAACGCTAAGGGCCTGCCACTCCTCACAGCTGAAATCCACATCCACATCACCAAAGGAAACCATCTCCTGCAATGGCACATTTCTATCAAGAAATTAGCGCGGTATCAAGAGCACTTCAATACTGGAAGTTCATTCTTCTACATGTATGCTTTTGTCTTACATAAACGATTAGGAGCTTTCTGTGTTATCCATATAGTGGATGAAAGAAAACTCAAAATAGACATAGTTTGACCTATATTAAGTAGACAATTACCAATAAAAGTTTCCCTAATACATCAGAACACATTTATAGCGCTAGGAATAGAGAAAAGCTAAAATTCTAAGGAGCTTATAATCTGGCATGACAACATTAGTTATAATAAATGTCTGAAAGTGTACTTTCATCTCACTTTGATAAAATTCAGTACAAATCAAGGTAACAAAGAAGGAAACAAATAATTTCTGCATTTTCATATTCTGCCTCACTGAAAAAGTCATTTGGAGCTTCTATGAAAAAGTGCCCTCTGAAGCAATCAAAATATACAGGACATCACAGGGAATACAAACTGAATCAGTTGATCTTCAAAAAGCATAATTTCTAGGTGAGTATTAAAGAGAATAGCAGTACTCATGAAGGCAGCTAATGATCGATTTAGTCCTTACAAGGTTTGACTTAGGTCCCAAAATCAAAACATACTAAAAAAAGTAAGTAGCCTAAAAACATGCTATATTAATCAATTTTGTTATTAAATTTCCAGAGATTAAGGCTGATCATCTGTAGCCTGATGCCTTCTTCCAAAGCAAAAGAACTGCTAGCACAAACTTTTGTGAACATTGCCTACATGCTACAATAAAGAAGATACGTGGAAGTTGCTTAAAATATTTTTTAAATAAGATTTTCATTTATGTTGGTCTCAGTAGCTCCCTAATGTAATCCTAGCTACTCAGTAGGCTGAGATCTGAGGAACACAGTTCAAAACCATCCAGGGCACTAAAAACCTGAGACTCTTATCTCCCAATTAATCACTAGAAAATAGAAAGTGGGACTGTGGCTAAAGGGGTAAGGTGGTAGCCTTGAATTGAAGAGCTCAGGGACACTACCCAAGCCCAGATATCAAGAACATGACCCACAAAAGAAAAAGAAAAAAAATCATTTATGGAGGAAAGAGGGACTGAGAAAAAGAGAAAAAATTGATACACACAGGAGATAAAGGAAACAGACTAAAGAGAAAAATAAGTCAATGAAAAACTTGTGAGGACACCATCGGAAAGAAAAAGGAGGGAATCTGGAGCTGGTAGTTTGGCCCAGTGGTAGAGTTCTTGCCTAGCACTCACAAAGACAGAGGTTCAATTCCTTGGAAACACATTCATAGAAAACAAAAGCCAAAAGTGGTGCTGTGGCTCAAGTGGCAGAGCTCTAGTCTTGGGAAAGGCCAAGCACAGTGCTCAGGCCCTGAGGTCAAGACCCGGGCAGGCAAAAAGAAAAAAGAAACAAAAACAGGTTCGATTCCTCGGTAGCACATACATAGAAAAGGCCAGAAATGGTGCCGGTGTTCAAGTGGTGGAGCTCTAGTATTGAATAAGACAAAGGAGAGAGGCCAGGCCTTGAGTCCAAGCTCTGAGACTGACAAAAAGGAAAAAGAAAGGATTTCTAGAAATAGCATAAACTATACCATCAAGTAAACAACTTTCAAGTAAACAAACCACTTCAAAAAGTCTGTATGGAGAATAATTTAAGGACAAATAGCTAACTCATTCCTCTAGAACATTTAAAGTTGTGTTTGACCACACTATTTCAGTAACTGCAGTAAAAGTTTAGTAACATCATTTAATGTTTGGCATGATGATGTGATCTCTGATGGGTTGATAGTGAAACTTTTGATAAAATTCACTACAAATCAAGGTAACAATGAAGGAAACTAATAGATGTAATTGAATTACATAACATATGTGACTACTTTTTCTCACATTAAAAAAACTAGAAAAAAACTGAAGCAAATCTGCACTAACTTAGACAGAATGTAAGATGTTATAATCGGCTAAAGCCAGAAACCATCTTTATCTGGCTTATGAGCATGTTTCCAAATCTGCCTCCGTTTTTCAGTTTTTAATTCTTAGACAAGATTAGAGTCGTAAAATACAATGTAAAAAACAAGGTGAGAAATAAAAAGCAATACACCAGAGCTTCTTCCATACTTTCCTGCTGTTGACATTGAACAGAAGATTCTGGAAGCATGGATGGCAGAGAAGGCAAATAAAGTGGTCAGGAAAGAACCTGTGTGATTTTGCCCCATATTCTCCTACTCAAAACATTACACAACTCCAGGTGCAGTGGCTTAGCCCTATAATTCTAGCTACTGAGGACACTGAGACCTGAGGATTGCAGTTCAAAGCAAGCCCTGACATTAAACAGTCCAATAGACTTTTTAGTCCATGAGAACTCCAATTAACCAGCAGAAAACCAGAATTAGAGCAGTGGCTCAAGGGGTAGAGAAGTAGCCTCGAGCTGAAGAGCTCAGGGACAAAGCCTACGCCCAGAGTTCAAGTCTCACACACACAAAAAAAATTACAGGAGGCAGGGGCAGGGGGGGAGAGAAATGTGAACCAAAACATTATAAAGGGTATCAATGTTTGTGAGGTAATGCACCTTCTATATGATGAATATAATGTAACTCTTTTATTAATTACAATAAAAATACATGAAAAAAATTATACATGGGATGGAAAAGCATATATCCTTCTTACAGGAGAAGAATATTTAATGGCTGAAGTTGGGAATTATACTCTTCACTAAAGATGAATCCACAGTTTATTAGAGATAGGTTTTATAAAAGCAAGTCCATTGTAAATATACATGCAGCATTTGTAGAACAACTGCATGTATAAAAATAATTCAATAACTGAAACCAATGAAAACATATTACACCTGCACTAAAACTAGATATTACTGAAAATACTCCTTAATTAGTGCTCAATTAGTGCTAAGTCTTCATATTCACAATGATTGAGGCCAGAAATGTTATGATTGCAGGGTGAGATAATTATGTTAAATCCAAGCCATTGAGGAAGGATTCAAACCGACATCATTAAAGTCAATAGCACTCAGTGAATACAGTTAGGAGTCATTTTAATAGCTGCACAGAGACTGCTTTCCATCTTGTAACTGGTCGGAAACAGCCCCAAGCTTCAGTGGGGCTGAGCTTTCAAAAGTAATTACCACATGCAGGTGGTCAGGCAGGTTAAACTGGACGCTGTGATTTAAATTTTGACTATATATAATTGGTGCCAGGCATGTTGGCTCACTCTTGTAATCCTAGCTACTCAGGAGGCAAGGATCTGAGGAGTGTGGTAAAACAGGAGAGTCTTATTCCTGGGCCTTAGCTCCAGGGAAGGGTGATAGCCTGGAGTTGTAGAGATCAGGGACAGTGCCCAAGCCAAGAGTTCACCTCCCATGACCCACTAATGAAAAAGAAAATGTAAAGGACCAACACTGTACCAAGAATTACAGGCTTAGCAAGTGCCTCTTTTTAAAAACTATAACCAATTACCAAATAGTATTGAAACCAAATTACATCACTCAGATAAATCTTTTTGAACCCTCTTTAAAAGTTTCCCAAGGATCTATTTCTAGAAATAAGAAGCACATCATCTACATCAGATTTCCACTGTCAGTTTGCAAGGAAAAGAGACTGGATGAAGACAGTCCAATATGTCCATCTCACTAGATTTAGATGAAGTGTCTTCATGCCAGCTTATTTATTGTCTTCCACCATGCGTGGACTTCTAGGTTTTCCCAGTCCTCTTCTGTTGATACCTAAATACACAAGTGGTTTTAGACAGACAAATTTTCTGAAACCAATAGACCTTCACATATAAATTTCTAATACTTGTCGCCAAAATGGAGCCAAGGCAGAGAATACCCCCAAACTGGATGCCTTTTTTCTAAGCCAGTAACCACTGCTTTGAGTCTTAAAATACCAGATCTCAATTTTCTAATCAACAAGATCCTTAAAGTGCGGGTGGGGTGAGCCTGTGACTCATTCATGTAATCCTAGCTACTGAGGAGGCTGAGATCTGAGGATTGCATTTCAAAGACAGCCTAGGCAATGAGGATCCTTAGACACTTTTTTTGCCAGTTCTGCGGACACTCAGGGTCCCAGCACTACCCTTGGACATTTCTCAAGATTAGTGCTCTACCACTTGAGCCACGGCACCAATTCTGGCTTTTCTGTGTATGTGGTAGTGAGGAATCGAACCCCGGTCTTTGTGCATGCTAGGCAAGCATTCTACCACTAGACCAAACTCCTGGCCGCAAGATCCAGAGACTCTTATCTCCAATTAACCTCTAGAAAATAGGAAGTTGTGCTCTGGCTCCAGGGGTACGGTGGTAGCATAGAATTGAAGAGCTCAGGGAAAAAATTCCAGAACCAGGGTTGAGGCAAACATTTGTGATAAATTTACAATTTAAAAATAATGTAAGGAGAGTCAGTTCTCTTTACACAGGTATAAGCAGTAAAACAGTTAGGAATAAGTATATCCAAAATGTAACCTTGAACAAGGAAAATTACCCTGCACAGCTAATCTTGAAAACATCCTGCTTTTTGCATGATCTCTCTTGCCACTGAGGAATTTTCTTTTAAGGAAAGAAATTATTAGTTTGTTTTATAGCTGTTGTCAACTTCAAGTCAATGTATGATCTTCATTTTCATGTGGAATAGCTCAGGTGCACAAAAAAAGGCAATGAGAAACCAAAAACTCAAAGGCTGAATATCAGATGTGACAGTTTCTTACCCAATATTTCCTAATTATGCTCTGCGTAAAGAATCATAATAAAGCTGAAAATGGTGGCTCACCCGTGTAATTCTAGCTACTCAGGAGGCTGAAATCTGAGCATCAAGGTTTAAATCCAGCCATGGCACACAAGGATCTGAGACTCTTATTTCATAATAAAATCTAGAGAACTGGAAATGGAGGTTGGCTCAAGGGTAGGGTGGTAGAATCGAGGTAAACCACTCAGGGACAATTCCCAAGCTCAAGTGTAGGGGAGCAGCCTTGAGATGAAGACCACAGGGACAGCTCCCAGGCATAGTTCAACGTCCATGACCCACAAAAAAAGAGAAAACAATAATAAGCTGGACATGATGGCTCACACTTATAATCCTAGCTTCTCAGACTAAGATATGAGCATCATGTTTCAAGCCAGCCTGGATACTAAAGTCCAAGAGACTCTTATTTCCATTTAACTATTAGGAAAGCAGAAGTGCCACTGTGGCTCAAAGGATACGGTGGTAGTCTTGATATGAAGGCCTCAGGGACAGATCCCAGGCCCAGAGTCCTGCCTCACAACTGACCGTAAAAAAAGAAATCATAATAAGCCTTTAAGAGAGAAGCATAGGATCTCAGATGAAAGGGAATGAAACAAGAGATTTATTCCAGCCAGGTGTGGTGGCTCACGCTGTAGTCCTAGCTACTCAGGAGGCTGAGATTTGAGGATTGAGGTATAAGCCAGCCCCAGAACTAAAATCTGTGAGACTCATCTCCAATTAACCACCAGAAAACCAAAAGTGGCACTGTAGCTGCAGTGGTAGAGTGTTAGCGTTGAACTGAAGTGTTCAGGGACAGCACCCTGACCCAGAGTTCAAACCCCACAACTGACAAAAAAACCAAACGAACAAAACATTTATTTCACAGTGCAATGGATGAGTTTGGGAAGATAAGTCTTTGCTACCCTTGACATGTAAAATAGATTTACTGAGAGGAACTTCTAGGATCAGACAAGAGGTACGAATTCAAAACAACATAGGCCATACAAAATGAAAAGAAAACAGACTGGTTTGAGGCAATCAATCAAGCTTCACATCAGCATAGACCTACCCCAAACTTCATTTTTCTACCCACATTCACCCGGATTTCCCCAAACCACTCTCTGTTTGAAGAGCTATGGATATGATATTCTATGCTCTATGAAACCCCTGTGAGGAAACAGTACAGAAGTAAGCTGAAGAAATTATTAAAGAAAAGGCAAGGCCAGTTAATGAACTATGTTATCTCTCATCTCTTTTGCTGCCCCGTGGTTATCTCATATTGTTACAGCATTTTATCTTGTTTTCTGATATATTGTATATATGCTTATTTGATTATTTGAAATTGGACAGGGAAAGGGAAAACAAGATGAGGAACAGGGGTCGGGGGAGGGAAATGGAGACCAAGACATGAGAAAGGGTATCAATATTTATGAAATAATGTACCTTTTATCTGGTGAATGTAATGGAACCCTTCTATTAATTATAATAAGTATATATGAAAACAAATAAAGTGCAAAATAAAGCATGGTAAAAAAAAAGAAGAAAAAAGGAAAAGCCAGGAGTTAGGCCTAGTGATAGAGTCCTTTCCTAACATTGCTGACAACTTGGGTTCAATTCCTTGGTACCAAAATGATTGAGGCTCTTATCTCCAATTAACTTCTAGAAAAGAGGAAGTGGGACTTGGTTTTCAGATATGGCTGAAGCCTTGAGCTGAAGAGCTCAAGGAGAGATTCCAGACCAATTTCAAGCCACATGACCCCCACACACACAAAAAAAAATCTAAAAATTTCTATTTTGGTTTATTTTATTTGTATTCAATAATATATTGTATATATACACACACATATATTTATATATACACATTCACAAATGTTTATACATGCAACATATATTGTATATATATATATATATATTATACTTATAAATCTCATTTGTATTGAAAAGAGGGCATTGTAATTGTCCTCTGGTGTCTCATGGCTGTATTATTCTAGCTATTCAAAAATCTGAGAATTGGACTAGGAGTTTGGCCTACTGTTAAGTACTTACCTAGCATGCAAGAAGACCCAGGTTCGATTCTTGGTACCACATACCTAGAAAAAGCCAGAAGTAGTGCTGTGGCTGAAGGAGTAGAACTCTAGCCTTGAGAAAGACCAAGGGAAGTGCTCAGGCCCCGAATTTGAGTACTACAACTGGCAACAAAAATAAAACTGTCACAGTGGTTCACACCTGTAATCCTACCTACTCAAGAGGCTGAGATCTGTGGATCAAGATTCAAAGCCAGCCTGGGCACAAAAGGACCGGACATTCTTTTTTTTTGCCAGTCCTGGGCTTGAGCTCAGGGCCTGAGCCCTGTCCTTGGACTTTCTCAAGGCTAGATCTCTACCACTTGAGCCTCAGCACCACTTCCCGCTTTTTTCTATATGTGGTACTGAGGAATCGAACCCGGTTCTTCATGCATCCTAGGCAAGCACTTTAACCACTAGGCCAAACTCCCAGTCCCAGAGACCTGACACTCTTATCCCCAATTAACCTGTAGAAAAATGGAAAGTAGGGTTTGGCTCAAGACAATGGCAGTAGTCCGGCGTTCAAGAGCTCAGGGCAGTGCCCAGGCCCCTGTATAATGCAGTAGCCTTGAGCTTAAGATCTTAGGGTCAGGATAGTGCTCAAGCAGAGTTCAAACAACAGAACTCGCAAAAAAAATCTGAGGATTGCAGATTGAATTCAGGTACAGCAAGAAAGTCTGGGAGACTCTGTTATACAAAAAAAAATCACCAACAACAAAAAACAAAACAAAACCAAAAACCTAAAGAAAAATAGCTGGAAGTGAAGATGTAGGTTAAGGGATACAACAGGTAGAACATTAGATTTGAGCAAAAGAAGATTTTAGGCAGTGCCCACTGTTTGACATCAAGAACCAGGACAAGCGCACAGAAAATGGCAATGCATTGTATTAATACACACACGTATATGTATATGAATATGAATATGAATATATTCCAATCCTTGAGCCTGGGAACTGTCCTTGAACACATTTTCCTTCAATGTTAGGGTTCTAGCACTTGAACCATAGCACCACTTTCAGCGTTTATTCTATATGAAGTACTGAAGAATCGAACTAAGGGGTTCATGAAAGCTACGCAAGGACTCTGTCACTAGATCACTATGTCACACTCCTGACCCCTTAAATTACAATTCATCAAAAGTTTCTGAACAAAAGTTCAGGCTTTCACTCCATTTCAACTGACATAAAATGCACTAAGTAAAATAGGCTCATCCCTGAGCTAAAGCCCAGGACTGGAAAAAAAATGACATGGCTCCAGTAAAATAGGATCGTAATTGTAGTGGAAAAATTTTAATTTTTAAAACATATACCATGTAGAATATCCATGCTCATAACAGGAAAAAGTTGCAAAAGCCATAGAAAGTGCAGAGGATGAATATGAGAACAACCTGCGTCTCTTTCTTTCTTTCTTTCTTTCTTTCTTTCTTTCTTTCTTTCTTTCTTTCTCTTTCTCTCTCTCTTTCTTTCTTTCTTTCTTTTTTGTTGATTGTGGAACATGAACTCTACGCCTGGGCACTGTCCCTGAGTTCTTCAGTTCAACACTACTGCCCTTCCCCTTGAGCCACAGTTTCAGTTTTTGAGTTATAGTGGTTAATTAGAGATAAGACTCTTCCAGATTTTACTGACCGGATGAGCATTGAACCGGGCTCAGCAGATCTCAGACTCCTGAGTGGCTAGGATTATGGATATATGTTGGGGGCCGAATATCGCCATGTCTAATAACTTTCTGCTGAGGCATGTAGTAGGGATAAAACACGTGGACCTCTTTGTCCTGTCCACCTTGTATACTGATAGGCTCCCTCACCCAATATAAGGAGGAGGGATTTAAGGAATAAAGAGAGAGAGAGATCTTCCTGGCTTGCTGAAGCTGCGTGGCATCTCTGTTCATACTCTGGGGTAAGAAAGCTTGGTGCGGAAGGACATTGGGCCCCTTCCTCTCGCGGCTTGGCCTGGTTGGGGTGTGTTTTTCCCCATCCCCCTACTAGTAGAGAGGGACCGGTGATGAAGGACCCCGACATACTGGCGCCCAACGAGGGGCACAAAAGAGGCATGAAAGGGCATGAGAGTGCTTAAAAAGAAAAAGACTGAAAAACCAGAGAAACGTGAAAAAAAACATAAAGAAGGCAACCTTCCCCCCAAAAAGCTGCAACTAAATAATTTTAACAGATTCCCAGATCACCTCCGAAGTGCAGGTCACTTCAGGTATGGTAGGGAGGAACCTTGTGGAGGGCAAGGCAATAATTATTCCCAGATCACCTCCGAAGCGCAGGTCACTTAGGACATGGTAGGGAGTAACCTCGCAGAGGGTGAGGCAATGTCCCAGGTATGGAGGAACCTCGCGGGAGTCTCTGGCCAGAGCAGAGTAAGGGCGATGCTATTTTAGAAAAGAAACAAATAAGTTCAGACCGGAACGACCGTGAATGTGTGTGTGAACGAATTTTAGAATAGAACTGAGATGGGTTCAGACCGGAACGACCGCGAATGTGTGTATGAAAGGGAACGAATGTGTGTAAAGAGATTTTAGAAAAGAACCGAATGGGTTCAGACTGGAATGACTGCGAATGTGTGTGTGAAAGGAGTTTTGATAAAAAATAAAACAAAACAAACAAACAAACAAAAAAAGCTGGAATAATGGGTTCAGATGTTTCTAAGTACTGAATGGTTAGAGTTATAAAAGATTTACTTAAAGCTAATGGTACTGCAGTAAAAGAAACCACGGTTGAGACTTATGTGGATATGATAGCAAAAGTAAGTCCTTGGTTTTTAAAGGAATGTCTTCTTAATGTGCCGCAATGGGATTTACATAAATTAGATTTGGAGAAAGCGTTGAAACAGGGAGACCTCCCCCGAGGAACATTTCCTATGTGGCAACTTATTCGGGAATGCTTACTTTCGTCCAAAGAACCAGTTAAAAAACAAGTGAAAAAAAGCACAGAGACCCTTGAAGGAATATTTGAGAGAGAATCGAGTAAGCAGGAGGGGAAGAATTAAGTGGTAGTGATTTAGAAAGCCTGTGCTCAGGTGCGGAATTACAAAATAAGGAGCCGCTGCCCATAGTTCAGCCATCTGCGCCTCCGTGGGAGGAGCCAACAGCTAGCCTCATCCAATCCATCCGCAAGTTACTAAACGAGTAGAAGCATTAGAAATGGGGGATGGATGGGGTTTTCCAGTGTTTGAGGATCAAAATCGGGTGAGATTTCATCAACCAATAGATATTAAAACTGTTAATCAGCTAAAGGAATCCATTATGGCTTATGTACCCCAAGCGCCTTTCACTATTAGTATGTTAGACTCATTGGTAAATTTAAATTTGGTTCCCGATGATTGAAAAAAAATATGTAAGACAGTGCTGAGTGGAGGACAATATTTGATTTGGAAGACTGGCTGGCAAGAGTTATCTTTAGAAATGGCACGTAGAAATGCTGCGGCCATTTTCCCACAAAGAAATATTGAGATGCTTAAAGGTGAGGGTCAGTATGCCGCGTTAGAGGCACAGCTTCAGTATGAACCAGGAACATATGCGCAGATTGCTACTGCAGCTATAGAGCATGGAAGACCTTACAAGGTTCTGGTGGTGTGCAAGGTAATCTCTCAAAAGTTCTTCAGGGACCTAACGAGCCTTATGCAGATTTCATAGATAGACTCATTCAAACAGCCAGTGGTGTCTTTGGCGACACTGACACTGCGATGCCATTAATACTTCAGCTGGCATTTGAAAATGCAAACAAATGGTGTCAAGCTGCCTTAAGGCCATGGAAAGGGAAAAAGGATTTATCAGTTTACATAAAAGTCTGCAGAGACATTAATGATCCAGTGGTCATAGGACAGGTGATTGAGGCAGCCATGAGGGGTGTATCTCCCTTGGGCCCTGCAGGGGGAGCTAGACAAAAAACTTGTTTTCACTGCGGCCAATTAGGACGTTTTGAGAAGCAATGTGCTAATAAGGTGCTCCAAAGAGCTTCGGTGGTGAAAACAGAAAAATCCCCAGTGCAAAGGATCTGTTCAAAGTGTAGAAGGGGTAAACATTGGGTAAATAAGTGGAGACCTGTCACTGATATTGATGAGAACCTGGTAAATAGGCCCGAGTCAAAAAACGGAAGGCAGAGCTCTTTGCCTCAGGGCCCACAAATGTACGGGGCTATGGAGATGCCAGTACGCTGTACTCCAGGCATAATCCAGACCATTCCTCATCACAGTCTTTCTTTCCATTGACTCCCTCAGGCAGCACAGTATTGGACCTCTGGTCCACCTCCCGACTCGTATTAACACCTGAGATGGGAGTTCAATTAATTCCTTCAGGGGTGTCAGGACCTCTCCTTCCAAATTCAGTAGGTTTACTTCTTGGATGTAGTTCGCCTATTCTTTCTGGCCTTCATATCTTTCCAGGGATTATAGATCGTGACTATACAGGTGAAATTAAAATTATGGTGAGTTCTCCCCGTGGTATCCCAGTCATCAGTCCAGGAAATAGAATAGCCCAATTATTCTTATTTCCAGGTATGCATATGCCTCAAAACAGAGAATCCAAGGGATTTGGATCAACTGGGAAAGAACAAATGGTTTGTTGGGCGCAGGATTGTTCAAAAAGGCCTCTGCTCAAATTACTTGTGCAAGGAGTGACCATTGAGGGTCTCCTTGATACTGGAGCAGACATATCCATTATCGATGCTCAACATTGGCCTAAGCAATGGCCTCTTCAGAAGGCTGATTGCACGTTGAGAGGGTTAGGATTTTCACAAAGTCCTGATCAGAGTGCTCAAGTTTTATCCTGGCAGGATAAGGAGGGACATAAAGGCACTTTCCAGACTTATGTGTTGGCATCATTGCCTATCACGTTATGGGGCAGAGATATATTACAGCAAATGGGAGTACATCTTACCACAGAACCTGTCAAGGAAGACAAAGAATCCTGGATAGTAAAACCTGAATCAGGATATTACCCAGGTAAGAGGGCTTGGACAATGAAGCATAAACAGGGTTACCTGGAAGGGACAAATCCTGTAGCTATTCCAATGGATATCAGATTAAGGATTGCTTTTTTTCTATTCCATTACATCCTAAAGATGTTCCAAGGTTTGCTTTTTCAGTACCTGCTATAAATAATGAAAGTCCTTGTCAAAGATGTCAATGGAAAGTCCTATCTCAGGGTATGGTTAATCTGTCATGTGTATATTGATGCAGCTATTAAGCCCCTTAAAGAAAGTTATCCTGATGAAATAGTAATACATTATATGGATGATATTTTATTAGCACAACCCAATTTAAATTTAATTTTACAACTTTTTGGTTTAATGTCGGATATGTTAAAGAGTCATGGACTCCAGATAGCTGAGGAAAAGGTACAATCAGGTCCTTCCATTTTGTATTTGGGATATCAAATTATGGATACATGTATTAAGCCACAAAAAATTGAGAAAATTTTGTGGAAACGTAGTGATCCTGTTTTTATTGGGCATCTATGAGCTCATACAGGATTGCCAGGTCCATTAAAACTATTTTCATTTTTTCAGTAATGGAACAGGCTACTCATTTTCATTCTCAATTCCATGTTAATAGTATGACTCTTAAACAACGCTTTAACATTACAAAGGAGCAAGCCCGAATGATTGTTAGACAATGTCAAAAGTGTGCTCCTTTCCTTCCAGTGCCTCATCTGGGTATAAATCCAAAAGGTTTACAACCCAATCACATTTGGCAAATGGATGTTATGTGCCTAGCTTTGGTACTCTACAGTATGTGCATGTGTCTATTGATACCTATTCTGGATTCATATTTGCTTCCTCTCATACTGGAGAAAAGTTTAAGGATGTCATATGTCACTTGCTGCATGCATGTACATCCATGGGGATGCCTAAAAGTATAAAAACAGATAATGGTCCAGCATATACATCTGCTTCCTTTGCTCAGTTTTGTACAACTTTAAATATTGTTCATAAAACAGGTATTCCTTATAATCCTCAAGGACAAGGGATAGTACAGTGTGCACATCAGACATTAAAATTATTACTTTTAAAACAGAAAGGGGGAGATTGGAAGACTCCCAAGGATAGACTTGCTACATCTCTTTTTACTTTAAACTTTCTAACTCTTGATGCTGAAGGACGTTCTGCAGGAGATAGACATTTTAATCCTTCTAGCAGTCATAAACTTTTAGTATTGTAGAAAGATATTCTCTCTGGAAACTGGAAAGGACCAGACCCTGTCCTCATGTGGGGGCGAGGAAGTGTTTGTTTTTCCACAGGATGCTGACAGTCCCATTTGGGTGCCGGAGAGACTGATATGTCGGATGGTGGAGACTTCTCGGAAGCTCGTCGGTCAAGATGAAGACTCTTCTACAAGTGCGGTTCCTCGAGTGAATCCACGCGGCAATGATGACCCTATCAATGTCACTGAGGAACATGCTACTGGGACCTGAACAGTCTTGGCCACTTCCTCTAACCAATACTTCTTCAGTATTTCTAATTCTTCTATTGCTTTGCTATACAGTTTGCTTATGTGATAGTCTTTGTTTTTCTATTGGTTTCAATCTCTTAATAATGTTGTTCTAGTTAATATTGGAATGCTTCCCTGTTTTCTCTGGCTATTGTAGTCGGAGCCCCTCAGTATATACCAGTGCCTGTACAGGCAGAGGAGAATGCTTTCTTGCTCATCAGTAAAAAAGATTTGGTATTTTCCTGACCGTGGTGGTAGCCATTGCCACATCTGCACATGCCGTTGCTGTCGCGAGGATTGCCCTTGCCACTGCAGTTTCTACAGAGAATGATTTGAATACTGCTTTGTAGATCTCAGAAGCCATTGATCAGCATGTGAGGACTGGAATTGTTATGCTTGATCAATGAATTGATTTATTGTGAGAACAATTGAATATTCTGGAGCAGGTGATGAGCACCTTTCGTATAGCTGCTTGTTCCAGATTTTGCTTGATGCCATATAACATTTTCAGTTGAGCAATTAATCTGTCTAATGTTTAGTTTGAAACTTGATGATTTCTCTCTGTACACAAATAATTATTGTTAATCAGATACATGTTGAATTTTAAATGATTTGTTAATTTTACTAGAGACTATTTTAGGACTTGATCAAAGATGGGCAGGATTGGTCAGTTTGGATTTGTTTTTATGCGCTATGATTGTAATATGTCTATATTGCTTGCGTAAAATAATACAAAGTCATTGCAGAAAGTGAATGCTAATGTGACAGGCGTTTGCTCCCATGGAAATAGGTGCATCCCCTCAAGTCTGATTTGCTTAAATAGACAGCTGGTAGTCAAAGACAGGAAAGTCCCAGCCTATTGACCTAAGACAGGAGCCAAGTAAAAAGGACTTACCCATGACTGGTAAGTAGATGAATGAGCTTTGAGACACCTAAGGCAGGCACAGCCTATCTAATATGGTGGTAGCCCTACATATCCTAAGTTTTGTCTTTTTTAAGATAAAAACGGGGGAGATGTTGGGGGCCGAGTAACGCCATGTCTAATATCTTTCTGCTGAGGCTTGTAGTAGGGATCTCTTTGTCCTGTCCATCTTGTATAATGATAGGCTCCCTCACCCAATATAAGGAGGAGGGATTTAGGGAATAAAGAGAGAGATCTTCCTGGCTTGCTGAAGCTGTGTGGCATCTCTGTTCGTGCTCCGGGGTAAGAAGGCTGGGTGCGGGAGGACATTGGGCCCCTTCCTCTCACGGCTTGGCCTGGTTGGGTTGTGTTTTCCCCATTGCCCTACTAGTAGAGAGGGACCGGGGACGAAAGGCCCCGACAGACATATGTTTTTCCCAGGCACAGTGGATCATAACTATACTTCTAGCTACTCAGAAGGCCAATCTCAGGGCTCTGCATCTCCCGCAGAGTAGAACACAAAAGGCTGTATGAAAATTTGGCAGACTCTTCCTCCAAGGCAGCAGCTGAATGCTAGATCCTGTAGCACCTAGAAAACCCTCTCATTGGAAAAGAACTCCTTTTTGTCACACTCAGTAAAGAGAAATTTTATTTATTTTTAAGGAAGCACAGCCCATTAACATCACTTCCTCCTCCTTCTCTTAACGCTGTTCCAGAGAAAACAAACAAGAACTAAACCAGCCCCATGAGCCTATCCACACATTGCAGGTAAGAGTTCCCAGTCACATCCAGCTGGGAAATGTTGAAAGTAAACAGTAGTAAAACATCCCAGCCATCCTTGCCCATCCAGGGAGGAATAGCCTTATCCATGAAAAAGAATATTGGCCTACTTTCTGTGGGAAAGCAGGTTTTAACCCTATTGGTTACCTGTGTGTAGTTGGATGTGACTATACAGCCCCTCTGTGTTTGTTACAATCCCATTGGCCACCTGTGTGTGGCCTGGCTTGACTGCATGTTTTTTGCCCTTAAAACCCCAGCTTGAGAACAGCTGGGGTCACAGTGTTAGCTCCCAAGTCTGCACTGTGTCCCTGGCAGGACAGCACACTGTCTGTTTCCCCAAGTAAATTCACCTTTTAGCATGAGACTGTCTCAGTGGGGTGGATTCTGGTGGGATGTGGAATCCATGCCAGAAGTAATGTGGACCCTCCTCCCCCACAATCTGGAACATTTCCTAATCTGACTCTATCTAAAGGACAAATCCCTGTCCTTAGGAGCTCAATTTACCCCATCGGGAAAAATAAATAAATAAATAGGAAGCAGCAAAGACACCCAGTGCTGCCTCTGAGGACAGGGACAGGAGCAAGAGCAGGAGCTGGAGGGAGAAGAAATCCCCAGGTTTGAAGTAAAAGCAGACCCAGAAGCAGGGGGAGGGGCATCAACACCCAAGGCACTCATCTGTCCAAGCTCAGGAGTCATTGGCTTCCTAAATCCCTGGGGTGGCAACATGCAGCTGTTCGTGACACAGAGCACACAACCCACGTTGGCAGAAAGACCTGGGCTGCCAGTACCAGAACCACTGCTTGCAGAAGCCGCTTCTCCTTCTGCTTCAGCAGAGACTCTCAGCTCTGATTCTGGTTCCATGCCACAAGCATGCCTTCATTCCCCAGTAGCTAGAGCAGCAGCCCAGGACAAACTGCAACAGCCAAAAGGATGACCACCTCCAGCCCCTAAGCATTTCTGCCTCTGGCCCTCCAAGAGCCAAATGCTACCACTAAGTCCACTCAGCCAGAGGAGTTGCTGCTGCCAAAAGCCAACGTAGGGAACAATGGAGCCTCTAGTCTCCAATTTGCCTCTAGTACCCTTGCTGATGAGTATTTGTACCCATCAATCTCTGCCTTCTTGTGGAATGTTCCAGCCTATCAAGGTGCAACCCGGAGCCCGACATCAGATCTCACCCTGTGTGATCCGCAGTGGTAAATCCCACTCTTCCACAGATCCCCTACCCACATAGGCAAAGATGAAGTGCAAAGTTGTGTTCTAGGACACTAATTGGCTCCCACTGGGCTCAGGATGGGCTTTGGCAGAGTTCCAGTGCACCCTAGGATTAGATCCTGGCCTTCTCTGCTGCTGTGAGTTAGGTCAGGGAGTCCAGTTTCCCATCTTTCCCATGCCCAGTTGCTCGGGTCTGGGGCTGAACAGACCAAGTCTTGCTTGAGCACTAGGATGTCAGCATCTTCAGCCAATGATTGGGATCCATGCTGTAACTGGTGTGCACTCTTCCTCCCCTGGCCCTGGGTTTCTTCCTGTCAAAGAATCCAGAGGTTGAGTGTGTGCATGCCCTTGTATAAAAGGGAGTGCAGTCAGTGCCTACTGCCCGGTGACATCTGTCTTCTGTCCCTACCATAGTGGTGATGGAGTCCACATTTCTAAGGGTGACACACAAGAGTTAATGAATCTTGGCTGTAGTGGTTCATATCTGTAATTCTAGCTACTCAAAATGCTGAGTCTGGCGATGGCAGTTATAGGCCAGTGTGGCAGGAAAGTCCTTGAGACCTTTCTCCTGCAATAAAAGCCAGAAGCTGTGCTATGGCTCAAGTGGTAGAGCACAAAGAGGCCCAGCAACAGCACCCAGGCCCTGAGTTCAAACCCCAGGACTGGGGAAAAAAAGCAAAGAGTTAATTAAAACCCTCCTATCATCCTGCCTTTCCGTCTCAGCATAGTGCTGGCTTTGGCTGCAGTTGCCCAGGCAGATCTGTGCATTAAGAAAGCCTGCTCTTTCTGGCCAGCACTGGCCACCTCATTCATTCACCATTCCAGGTTGAATATTTTTGCTCAAGGCTGATGTTCTTTTCTGTTAATGTTCTGGCTTTTTTGGTTGTTAATTGAACATAGAGTCTCAGAAACTTTTCTCTCCAGACGGACTTGAAGCCTCCATCCTTGGTTCTCAGTCCTCTGAGTAGGTACTATTATAAATGTGAGTCACTAGTAGCCAGCAAATTTGATGGATTTTCTTTGATACCTCAGGTATGTGGACTTGAGATGTGGAGATTTTTTTTCATGTCTTCCTAATATCATTTGTTGACCAAAACTTCACACCAGCCGAACCATCCTGCAATGGAGATTCTGAAATTACAATACAGCCGTAGCTGGGGGCAGTGGGTCAAGCCTGATATCCTAGCTACGCAGGAGTCTGAGATCTGAGGATACAGGTTTAAAGCCAGACCACATACTAAAGTCTGTGATACTCTTCTCTCCAATTAACCACCAGAAAACCAGAAGTGGCACTCTGGCTCTAGGGGTGAGGCACTAGCCTTAAGCTGCAAAGTCAGAACCAGTGCCTAGGCACTCACTTCAAGTCTCATGGCTGACAAAAATATCTATCTATCTATGTATCAATCAATCTATCTATAAGACCCGGTTTTGACCTCAGACTCATTTCATCACTTAAACAATATAGGATACACAAGTAGAGAGAATGGCTTCTGGGAATTTATACTTATTCTAGAGACAAGACAACTTCCAGGGTAAATCAGAGCTGACAACCCATTGAAACTGAACTAGAACTAGTACTTTAAAACTGAGCCCTCCTATGTGGGATTCGTGGGTATTACATGATATACAATAAAATGTTGCCTACCATTGTAGGCTCACATCTGTAAGCCTAGATACTACTGAAGCTAAAGATAGAGTTCAAACTGGGGTTTGAACTCAGGGCCTTGACCCTGAGCTCAAGGGTAGCACATTACCATTTGACTCACAGCCAAATGGGAATCTTTCCTCAGCAGTCACTTGAGCTAAGGTTGACTGTCATGGAAAAGTACCTGGGTCCAAGTTTACAGGTGATAGGACACACCTAAATTAAAATAAAATTATATTTACATTTTTGCCAGTCCTGGAGACTGAATGCAGAGCACTGTCCTTGGACTTTCTCAAGGCTAGAGCTCTACCACTTGAGCCACAGCGGTATGTCTACCTTTTTCAATGCAAGAAAAGCTTGGAAATTATCATTCATGCCCTGAAGACGAACAACTGCCAACCCAGACTGATATATCCAGGAAAACCAGCATTTACATTTGAGGGAAAACAAGAATATTTCATTCCAAAGAGAAGCTATATGTATAATTGCACACTAAACAAGCATTACAAAAAATATTAAGTAAACAAGAACAAATTCCAGAAAATCAAGAACTCCCATCAAGAAGCTATCACCTATAAATCACTAAACACAAAAGGGGAAAAAGAAAGAGAGCAAGAAACTCACAAGTAAAATTAAATAACGACAAAGGACACTAACCACTTCTCCATAATTTCCCTCAATGTGAACGGGCTGAACAATCCAATCTAAAAACCCAGAACAGAAGACTGGATTAAGAAATAAGACCCATCCATATGTTGACTCCAATAGACCCAACAGGGTCGTGGATCCCGCCTGATGTCTTCTCGGTCTGCGACAGAACTGGACTGTGGATCCCTCCTAATGCCCTCGGGATAAGAGACAGAACAGGTTTTTAAATCCATTAGGATGCCTCTTGAATCTGGCACAGAACAGAGTTGTGTAATCCTTATGATGACTCTAGGATCCTGGACAAAACAGGGTTGTGGATTCCCGCCGATGTCTACAAAGTCTATCAATGCCGAGGGTTGTGTACCCATCCTGGTGTCTCTGGTGACCCTGATTATCCACGGTTGTGGAACTCTCCTGGTGTGTCCCGGGTCCCCCATAGTCCAGGGAAATGAATCCCTCCCCCTGTACCTCTGGGACCTTACTGCCCACAGTGCTGATTTCTCCCTTGTTCTGTGGGATTTCCTGCAGGCTTCAGGAGGGCACTTCTACCACTAACACTGAGGTCCTAAGCCAAACTCTCGTGGGGACTTCTCCCCCTGTTCCCTGAGGGCTCCATCCAACCTCAGGAGGCGACTCTTCCCACTGGCTCTGAGATTCCCTGGCACCCTCAGGAAAGGACTCCTCCCCCTGTCCCTGGGGCCCCCAGCCCTCCTCAGGAGTCTTCACAGCCCAGTCTTCCTAAAGTCTCCAGCCACTCACAGTAAGGGCTCACGACCTGTCTCTGAGGTCCTATGCTACTCTCAGGGGGCACCACTCCCATCCTACCTGAAATTCAATGTAATGTGGGAAAATGAAACATGGATTATTGTAATGTGCAAACATATTGTTGTCATAGATTTTGTGCCAATAAGGGCTATAGAGCTTAAAGCCCCTCCCATCCCTTTTCCTTGCTTCCCTCTGTTTACCAGACTTACCACTCTTTTCGCTGCCATTGGTATACCCACACTAAGGCTGTATTTTAAGACATTCTTGTGCCCACAAATACATCCCGATGATCAATAAAGTATGAGACTTATAGTGTGAAACCTGCCGAGTGTTTGCTGCCTTCTTTCAAAATCACCTGCTTTTAGATTTTGGGGCTCCGTGACACACACACAAAAAAATTACAAGACAAAGTAGACTCAAACACAGCCAGAGTGGGGACTCCTGGATCCCTTGGCGCCCCTGTGGATCCCTCCAGCTGTCCCTGATGTCCTCTATCTTTCACAGCCTGAGATCCTCCCTTTGTCCACAGGGTCTCTTTCTACCCTCATCTCAGGACTTGTCCCTTTGTGCCCGGGGTCCCCTGGTACCCGCAGCAGGAGATTTCTCCCCCTTTCCCTGGGATGTCTTGCAACCTGTAGAGGAGACTGCTACCACTAACACTGAAGGCAAAGTTAGGAGGGGGGTACTCCCCCTGTCCTTGAGGGTCCTGAACACCCTCAAGAGGCCACTCAGCCCACTGCCTCTGAGATTCCCTGCCACCATCACGATGAGAACCACCTCCTACACTGGGACCTCTGCCCCACATATTAGGGGTAACAGGTCCTTAAGGCCAATCTCACCTTGACATGGCAACTCCTCCTGCTATCCCTCAGGTCCTCAGATACCCTCAGGAGAGGGCCTCCCTCTCTATCTGGAGTCCCTTGGCACGTGTACCATTTTCCTGTTGCCTGATTCTGACCTAGCTCCTCAACAAAGATACTTGGGGATGGATGCTGGTAGGTTAGGCTGGCAGTCTTAGTTACTCAAGAGACTAGGATATGAAGATCAGGGTTCAAAGCACTCCTGGACAGAAAACTCTGGAGCTCTTGGCCATTCAATAGCAAATTAGCAGAAGGATATCTACAGCCAAATTAGTCAGGCACCAACCTTGAATAAGACAAGCAAGACTGTGAAGCCCTGAGTTCAAGCCCATGTATGGCACTAAAACAATGAAAACGTAAAGTAAAAAGAATCAAATTAATTTTTTTAAGAAAGAAAGAAAGCAGAAAGTACAAACAACAAAAAAATCAACCTGTGATCCTTGACAACTTTGTTGCAGCACAGTGCATGGGGCCTCCTTCCTGGACAATGTCACACACACACACACACACACACACACACACACAATCACACACACACACACACACAAGCACTCACACACACACACACAAGCACACACACACACAAGCACTCTCACACACACACATACAAACAAACACACATGAGTTCTCTTGCTCTCCTTGGAGCCCCCACATGCCTACAGCAGTTGTCAGCTACTTCTGACTCTCACCTCAATGATATTACTAAAGTCCATTGGAAAGGGCCCTAATTTGTCTGAAAATTATTTCATTCACTTTTGCCCCACTATCACCAAAGTCCAGGACAAACACAACAAAGACAAAGAAACACTCTTGGATCGGAGATGTCAGTCTGCAATCGAGAGGAACACAATAGAACTGTAGACTTGACATTTGGGTGGTCAGGACACAGACAAGGGAAGTAGGAAGGATTCTGGGCAGGCCACAGCACCCAAAGGAGAGCAGAAAAGGAGGCTGACTAGGTAATCAGGACAAAGCCCCGCAACCACCCTGCACATGACCTTGAGCTGTCCTGTGTACAGGACACTAGACCTCACCTCACAAAGGCCCTGAGCAGTCTTGGGCCACACCTAGGAAGGCTTGCACTGAATGATGGGATAAGGGGACCCCAGAGGTGTATGTGAGAGCAGTCATCCCATTGGAGGAGCAACAGGATGAATGGGGAGCTCCTGCAGTCTGTCTGGAGACCATGGAAAGCTCTGGGCTTTATTATGACATATGGGCTGTCCAAGTGGTTTCCTCTCTTGAGGACCACAACCATGTGCCAGAGGCTATTATCTTCTTCCTCATTAAATCTTTGTTATTTTTGGTCTCATTCTTGTAGACTATAGACAGAGGAGTTGATATTGATGTTCTCGTTTTCCACGTCTAAAGGACACCCTCCCTCCCTCTGCTGCCTACTTTCTCTAACTGGGCCAGGTGGGCATCCTTCTGTCCAGTAATCCATCCTATTAACTATGTATCAGGGGCCCAAATGTTTGGCCTACTGGTAGTGTGCTGGCTTAGCATGCAGGAAGACCTGGGTTCGATTCCTCAGTCCCATACACATAGAAAAGCCGCAAGTGCTGCTGTGGTCAGGTCTTGTGTTCAAGCTTCATGACTAGCTAAAAAGCAATTCCTAGGTTCACCAGATGAGGCATGCTCAAATCCCTGAGGTTCAGTCATTGCTAGCAATACACAGAAAGAGCCAGAAGTAGTACTGTTGCTCAAGTGGTGGAGTGCTAGCCTAGAGGAAGCTCAAGAGCATTAGCCAAGCCCTGAGGTCAAGCTCCAGGCCATGCAAAATAAACAGAAAAGGCAAAAAAATAAAAACCACAATTCCTCGGTCCTAGGAATGTGGCTTAGTGGTGCACTGCTTGCCTGCCATGCCTGAAGCCCCAGTTCCTTTTCTCAGACAAACCATTGGGATCACTGCTACCATCTTAATCAGTGTATGAAGGGAAAGAAGCCCGGCAGATTAAAACAGATTCCATATGGTGTGTCTCATATATACAAGTGGAAAGTTTGAGCTCTAAATTCACAATAGGTAGCTTGTTAATTATTAAAATCTAGGAGAGCCAGGGAGGAGGGAGAGTAGAGGAGAAACAGGGAGGCTGCATGGTGGAGGAATAAGTGGAGGGTTCTACAGTGCAATGATGCTAGAGTTCACCAGACTGACCTATAAGTGTGCAACAGAAGGTAAGTGTTATTTGTGGGGACTGGTGGCTCCTGCCTGCCATCCTAAGCTGTTCATCTAGAGGCTGAAATCTGAGGAGGGAGGGTCAAAGGCAATCTACACAGGAAAATGCTTCTGATTCTCCTTTCCAATTAAACACCAGAAAACTGAAAGTGGAGCTGTGGCTCAAAGTGGGAGAGCCCTAGCCTTGAGCAAAAGATCCCAGGGACCTTGCCCTCATTCCAGGTTCAAGTCCCACAACTGAACATAGGAGAATAAAAATGACCTATTAGCATTACATAAGTATCACCTGGTATATAGTTCAGGAAGACTCAGAAAACTTAGCTCAGAGATGTGAAACACTAGAAAATTGAAAACAGGCCATGGATGGTAGTTTATAAGACATTCCGATAATCCTGGCCTTTGGAAGCTGCCAGACATTTAGATTGTTCAAAGTTATGTGGGTTTTGTAGCCACACATTGATTCAAAAAAAGGTTCTATAAAGGAAGACAGTGAGGGGCTAATGATATTAATAATTTCCATTTCTACGTTATGCATTCCACATATCATTCTAGAATTTCATACCACACCCCAGAATTAGAATATCTTAACTGAAAATGGACAAATAAAATGAAGTCATGTTTTTAAATTATAAAATAAGGTATACCTTTTCTCCTCAATTATTCAAACCTTGGTTTAGGTGACACCATTGACAAATACGATGCAATGTTTAAGGCAGTTACTTGCATAGGTTTGTGTGTGTGTGTGTGTGTGTGTGTGTGTGTGTGTGTTTCCCTTATGCCAGAACTCTTCACCAGCCATGTATTCAGTTTGTTTGTTTGTTTGTTTGTTTGTTTTTGTTCCTGCCTGGGCACTCTACCACTTGAGGGAATTACTTGGAAATAAAGCCTCTCATTAGACTTTCCTGCCTGGGCCGGCTTGGAATCCATAATCCCCAGATCTCAGCTCCCTGAGTAGCTAGGATTATAGAAGGCGTGACCAATGCTTCCCCACCCAGGCAGGGTGGGTATGACTTACAGCAGTCCACAGCACTTTAGATAGCTATGGCTCTAGTGGACTCAGACACTGGCAGGAGCTGGCAGCAGTCCAGTAGGCACCTCCAGACTCAACACGGGGCTCCACTGTGAAATTCTTGCCGGCCTGGAAAGAGCCTCTAGACTCCAGCCAAAGAATCCCCGAGGAAGCTTGAGACGGAGTTAAGCTGGTACGATCCTAAAGCCTGGGGTTATGGCTCCATTTGCTTTTAGAACTGGGGTTTGACTTTGCTGTGAGGGGGGAATGATCTCATGCTCTTTATGAAGGGCTCAGGTCTTTTCCCTGTAGTTAGTTTTTTGGGATCACACAGATGTGGCTGGGGACAGCCTGAGTCACAGAGAATCCCCCTTACACAACCTTACCAATAATGGAGAGTACAAAAGAAGGGGCTATGTGAAGAAAGCGAGAGGCTTGGTGGTGTCACTCACTGTAAGGTGACCTGGTAGGACCTCGAGGCTCCTGAACTCGATTACCGCCATCTGTGTATTATGAAAGAACAGCTGGATTTACTTGTATGTTTTTTGGGGTGGTGAAATGTACTTTTGGTGTGTGTGTGTGTGTGTGTGTGTGTGTGTGTGTGTGTGTGTGTCTATACCACCCACACAGGAAATTGAATCCAGAGACTCACATAATTGTGTAGCAGCTTTTGTTCAAGCCCGAGGCTCTACCACATTTGCCACAGTCCACTTCAGGCATATTGAGCAATCAATTGCAGAAGAGTCTCTTGTGCTTTTCTCTTGGGCTGACTTTGGATGGTGATCCTCACACCTCAGCCTCCCCAGTAGATAGGATTACAGACCAGAGCCCAGGGCTCCTGATTCACACTGGTCTCTTAGCTCTTTGTCACCAGCCTTGGCTTGAATTGCCCATTGTCTAAAATTCTTTGCTTACCCACCTTAATTTTTTTTATTCAAATGAGCTAGAAAAGGAGACTCTGACTTGAGACACTTTATTGGTGAAGAGTCAGAAACTGAAGCTCCTTGGGGTATTCTTTTGTTGCTACCAGGGCACTGTTTCTCAGTAGGGTTTGCTGTTGTCCTTTGAGATGCAATTTCACTGAAGGGTTTTTAGTATCTGATTGGCAGTAAGAGTCTCACAGACTTTCCCACTGGGCTTGATGCTCACATCCCAGACACCTGAGTACAGGGATGATTCTTGGGCCCTGCTGGCTCACTGGCTTAGCATAGGCACCAATGTCTAGAGAAGTCTTGAAATATTTTTATATTCAGTGTACTCACCTGACTAATCCTTTCATCAATGCACAGGTAGGTCAATGAGAGATCCTCTCTATGTGCATGACATGGAGTTTTTGACAGGCAATGCTGGGATGAAACCCATACCTAGCTATGAGCTCTAGGTTGGAATGTTTCTCTCTTCTCTTTTAAATTAGGAAGAAACGTCTCAGACCCGTTCTACAAACACCCAAAGAGCAATGGAGAGACAGGAAAAACAAGGAGCCAGAGCCAGCACAGGTACAATGTTTGCTGAGACTTAGCTCTACTAGAGAAATCTGGCTATGTCCCCAACCTCCAGAGACTGATATGTGTATCCAAGACAGCCAATGGGGAAGACTCCCGGGATGACAGGGCCGAGCTCAATACTGAGCTGAACCCTGGGCTAGAGGCCTAGGTGGTATGAGAGGCCACAATGTGGGTGGGCTGCCTGTCCCAGCTGCAAATGTACCAAAAAAGCCCCATCTCTTCCCTGAACTGTTTCTTTCGTGTGTGGTTCCTGGGCCTAGAACTCTGCCTGGGCAGTGTACCTGAGCTCTTCAGCTCCAGCCTACAGCCCTACCCTTGAGCCAAGCACCATTTCCCCTTTACTAGAGGTTAACTGGAGGAACGAGTCTCAGGACAAGGTGGGTAATGTGCTCCTAACTTCTGCGCTGTAACCTCCTTCCTCAGGTTCTCTACGTGAAGAGGCCGTTGGCTTGGCAGCTCCTCCGGATGAGCCTCAGATGTGCGGTGCTGTCCCTCAGGTCTCTCCGGAAGATCCTCAGTTAATTGCAAGTCCACAGGACAATCCTGTCCATCCTTCCTGGGCAGTGCCACCGATGAGCACTTCCAGATTCCTAGACGCCCCGAGCTGTGCAGGCCTGGGGACCCCTTCGGCTATCCCTGAGGTCCCCAAACAGCCAGGGTTGTGGATCCCTCCTGAGCTCTGTGGGGTCCCTGAACCTGCAGGGATGAGGATCCCTCCTGGTGTCTTTGGGGTCCCCAAGAGTCCAGGGCTGTGGATCCCCCCAGCTGTCCCTGAGGTCCCCAAACACCCAGGGTTTTGCATCCCTCCTGGGCTCTCTGGTGTTCGCGACAAAACAGGGGTATGGATCCCTCCTGGGTTCTCGGTAGTCAGCGACCAAACACGTTGGTGGATCCCTCCTGGGGTCTCGGGGGTCTGTGACAGAACAGGGTTGTGGAACCCACCTGGTGTCTCCAGATTCCGAGACACAACAGGGTTGTGCATCCCTCCCGATGCCTCTGGGGTCTGCGACAGAACAGGGTTGTGGATTCCTCACGATGCCTACGGGATCCGCGACAGAACAGGCTTGTGGATTCCTCGCGATGCCTACAGGATCCACAACAGAACAGGCTTGTGGATTCCTCACGATGCCTCCGGGATCCGCGACAGGACAGGCTTGTGGATTCCTCATGATGCCTCTGGGATCCGCGACAGAACAGGCTTGTGGATCCCTGCCGAAATCTGCAGGGTCCACCAACGCTCAGGGTTATGGATCTCTCCTGGTGTCTCTGGTGACCCTGATCATCCACGGTTGTGGAACCCTCCTGTTGTTTCAGGTGTCCCCGATCATCCAGGGTTGTAGATCCCTCCCCCTGTTCCTCAGGGACCTTACTGCCCACAGCAGCTGAATTCTCTCTGTTTCAATGGGATTTCCTGCAGCCGTCAGGAGGGCACTTCTACCGCTAAAACAGGTCCAGCGCCAACCTCTTGGTTGAGGCTTCTCCCCCTGTCCCTGTGACCTTCGTCCAACCTCAGGAGGCGACTCTACCCACTGTCTCTGAGATTCCCTGCTCCCCTCAGGAGAGGACTCCTCCCGCTGTCCCTGGGGCCCCAGCCCTCCTCAGGAGGCTTCTCTACCCAGTTTCCCTAAGGTGTCCAGCCACTCACTGTAGGGGCTAATGTCCTCTCTCTGACATCCTATGCTACCCTTAGGAGGCACCCCTCCCACCATACCTGAAATTCAATAAAATGTGGGAAAATGTAACATGGATTATTGTTGTAATGTGCAAACGTATTGCTGTCATGGAATTGGGCCAGAATGGGCTGTGGCTTAGAGTCCCTCCTTCCCCCTCCCCTTGCCTCCCTCTGTTTACCAGACTTACCACCCTTTTCCCTGCCATTGGTATACCCACACAAAGGCTGTATTTTAAGACATTCTTGTGTCCACAAACACATTCCGATGATCAATAAAGTATGAGATTTATAGTGTAAAACCCTCAGCATGTTTGCTGCATTCTTTCAAAACTGCCTGCTTTTAGATTTTTGGTGCTCCTTGGCCCACACCAGAAAAAGTTACAGGACAACATAGACTCAAACACAGCCATAGTGTGGACTATTGAATCCCTTGGTGCCCCTGGGGTGCAGCCTGGGAATCCCTCCAGGTGTCCCTGAGGTCCCCTATCTCCCACAGCCTGGGATCCTTCCCCTGTCCACCTGGTCCCTTTCTATCCCCATCTTGGGACTCCTCCCTTTGTCCCTTTAGTCCCATTGTCCCGCAGCAGATTTCTCCCCCTTCCTTGGGATATCTTGCAACCAGTAGGAGTGCACTGCTACCACTAACACTGAGGTCCAAGGCAACATCAGGAGGGTGCTACTCCCCTTGTCCCTGAGCATCCTGACCAGCCTCAGGAGGTCCCTCAGCCCACTGCCTCTGAGATTCAATGCCACCCTCAGGATGAGAACCCTCTCCAAAACTGTGGCCTCTTTCCCAAACACTAGAGATCCCAGGTCCTTGAGTTCCAATCCCAACTTGACAAGATGACTCCTCCATCTATCCCTCAGGTCCTCAGGCACCCTCAACCTAGTGGGCCTCCCATTCTATCTGGAGTCCCTTGGCACCTGCAGCAGTTTCCTGTCTCTCCTGATTCTTGCCTAGCTCCTCAAGGAGGATACTTGGGGCTACATGATGATAGATTAGGCTGGCAATCTTAGTTACTCAAGAGACTAGGATATGAAGATCAGTGTTCAAAGCTTTCCTGTACAGAAAAGCCTGAAATTCTTGGCCAATTCATCAGGAAAGCAGTGGAAGGACATCTGCACCCAAAGTAGTCAGGCACCAATCTTGAATAAGCCAAGTAAGACTGTGAAGCCCTGAGATCAAGTCCATGGATGGCACCAAAATAAGGAAAACATAAAATAAAAAGACAAATTAAATTTAAAAAAAGAAGGCAAAAGAAACCAATGTCAACAACCAAAACCAACCTGTGATCCTTGACAACTTTGTTGCAGCACTGGAAATGGAGCCTCCTTCCTGGACAATGTTACACTCACATAGGCTTTTCCCTGCTCTCCTTGGGGCACACACATGCCTGCAGCACTTGTCAGCTCCTTCTGATTCTCACCTGAATGATATTACTAAAGACCATTGGAAAGGACCCTAATCTCTCTGAAAATTATTTCATTCACTTTGGCCCCACTATCACCAAAGCCCCAGAAAAACACAAGAGAACTGTATACTTGATGTTTGGGTGGTCAGGACACAGAGAAGGGAAGTAGGAAAGAACCTGGGTAAGCCACAGTGCCTAAAGCAGTGTAGAAAAGAAGGATGACTAGGTCATCAGGACAAATACCTTCCCCACCCAGCCCATGACCTTGAGCTGTCCTGTGTGCAGGACCCTGGACCTCACCTCACCTAGGAAGTCTTGCATGGAATGATGGGCTAAGCGGACCCCAGAGGTGTATGTGAGATTAGACAACCCATCAGAGGGGCTACAGGATGAATGGAGAGTCAATTCAGGCTGTCTGGAGACCCTGACAAGGTCTGGGATTTGATATGACTTATGGGCTTTCCAAGTGGTTTCTTGTCTTAAAGACCCCAATAATATGTCAGGGGCTCTTATCTTCTTCCTCATTAAATCTTTATTATTATTGGTCTCATTCTTGTAGACTATAGAGACAGTGGAGTTGATATTGGTGTTCCAGTTTTCCACATCATAAGGACACCCTCCCTCTACTGCCTGCTTTCTTTAAATGTACCTGGCCTCTTTCTGTGCAATAATTCATCATATTAAGAATCTTTCAGGGCATCAAGAGTTTGGCCTACTGGTAGAGTGCTTGCCTAGCATGCATGAAGATCTGGGTTCAATTCCTCAGTCACACACACATAGAAAAGATGGAAGTGATGCTGTGGTTAGGCCCCGGACAAGAAACTATTATGGTGTCCAAAGTGAGGCCTAGGAGTAGAGTGCTTGTGTTGGCATACTCGAATCTCTGAGGTCCAGTTATTGCTCCAATACACAGAAAGAGTCAGAAGTAGTGCTGCTGCTCAAGCAGTGGAGTGTTAGACTAGAGAAAGTTCAAGGATAGTACCCAGGCCCTGAGGGTAAGCCCCAGGCTAGGCAAAATAAAAAGAAAAGAGCAAAAAATAATTCCTGGTTCCCGGGAAAGTGGCTTAGTGGTGCACTGGTTGCCTACCATTCCTGAAGCCCTGGTTCCATTTCACATACAGAGACTCTTGGGATCACTGCTGGTGTACTGATCTGTATATGAAATGAAAGGAGCCAGGCAGAGGAAAACAGATTTCATATGCTGTATCTCATATATACAAAAGGAAAGTTTGATCTCTAAATTGAAAATGAGTAGCTTGTTAATTATTAGAAGCTAGGAGAAGTAGGGAGGAGGGAACTTCGAGGAGAAACAGGGAGGCTGCATGATGGAGGAATAATTAGAGGGTTATACAGTGCAATGATGCTACAGTTCACCAGACCTATGAGTGTTCACCAGTCCTATAAGTGTTCACCAGAAAATAAGTGTTACTAGATGGGCACTTGGGGCTCCTGCTTGCAATCATAGCTATTCATTTGGAAGCTGAAACCTGAGGAGCAAGGGTCAAAGACATTCTACACAGGAAATGCTTCCAATTCTCCTTTCCAATTAAACACCAGAAAACTGGATGTGGAGCTGAGACTCAAAGCTGGAGAGCCCTAGTCTTGAGGAAAATAGCTCTGGGACAGTGCCCTCATTCCAAGTTCAAGCCCTACAACTGACCACACAAGAGGAATACCAATGACCTATTAGCATTACATAATAATCACTTGGTATATATCTCATGAAGACACCTAAGACTTGAGCTCAGAGATGTCAAACACTTGAAAATTGAAAAAAGGCCAAAGATAGTAGATTCTAAGACATTCCTATAATCCTGGCCTTTGAAAGGCGCCAGCAGTTTAGATTGTTCAAAGTCATGTGGCTATTGTAGCCACATGTTGACTCAAAAAAAGGTTCTATAAAGGAAGAATGTGAGGGGCTAAAAATGTTAATAATTTCCATTTCAAACTTACACATTGCACACCCCATAATTAGAATATCTTAACTAAAAATGAACAAATTAAATGAGGTCATATTTTGAATTATAAAATGAGATATAGCTTTTTCTCCTCAATTATTCAAACTTTGGTTTAGGGGATAGGATTGTCCAATATGATGAAATTGCTAAGGTAGTGATTTGCATATGTTTGTGTGTGTGAGTGTGTGGCTGGTGCATAGGGTGTTAACCTTGAGCTGAAGAGCTTACAGAAAATGCTCAGGCCTTGTGATAGGGCAGTAGCCTTTTGCTGAAGAGCACAAGGACACCTCTCAGGCCTAGTTCAAGTTCTATGACTCACAAAAAGAAACAAAAAGGAAAACATTTTGCCAGAAGTCACACCTCCACAGGTATCAGAGTCATGAGTATATGACAGAATCTCTGTAAATGTAATTATTAGAGTACATCTTTTGACCAGAAATCTACCTCCAGCAATCATTAGATCACCTACACTGGATAGAAACAGAGCTTATGCAAATTTTGTCAGAAACCTGAGTAAATTATATGGAGAAATGTTTCACATCAGAGGGAAACTAGGTGTAACATGCATTGAGTCCACCTTTCTTCTTTAGTTACTGACTGTGGACTTATCCCCTTGTTTAGTAAGACATCTCTTTCATCAGAACTTATATATTGAACTTAGTTATCTGTCTATTTCTGGTATCTGATCCTTGTAACCTAGTATTGCTCCTTTACATCTGGCATCTCTTTAAGGGAATAACCACCACCACAGGACAGAATCTGTAGTCTTTTATTGAAAAGACTATGGATTTCCTATAATGTCAATAATTCACCCAATAGGTGTGTATTACATTCCTACTAAGATATTTATTCTTTTAATCAATCAAGATTGCCATTTTATAATTACTATCAATTTCTTCTCATTTATTTTAGCTGCAGAAGTAATTTCCTTCAAAATTCCTAGTAGAGCATTTGAGTTTAGAGAATTATATTTTATGTTTATCATACTACGTCTGATTTTATGCAATAAAAATTTTATAGCTTCTGAAAGCTCTTATTTAGTCTAAATTTCCATAGAAACTAGGACAAGATTAACTTGAACTGTGACACAAATATTTTATTTTTTTGTGGGTCATGGGGCTTGAACTCTACCTGGGCGATGTTCCTGAGCTCTTCAGCTGAAGTCTATGACCCCACCCTTGAGCCATAGCCCTTCTCCCTGCCAGACTCTGGAGTAACTAGGATTATTGGTGTGAACCACTGAGCTGGGCTAGTGACACAAATCTTCACAAATAGCTTGTGCTGTTAACAGACATAGAAATACACTTCAATATTTTATCTATTTCAGTCCAGGAGCATGGTCTACTGGTAGAGTGTTCACCTAGTATGCATCATGCCCTGTGTTCGATTCCTCCCTACCACATATACAGAAAATACTAGATATGGAACTGTGGTTCAAGTGGTAGAGCACTAGCCTTGTGCAAAAGTATCCAAGGACAGTGCCGAGGTCTTGAGTTCAAGCCCCAGGACTGGCAAGAAAAAAATTTGAACTGTTTCATAATATTTCAAAGATTTACTCTAAATTCATATCTAATTTACACTTTAAACCCTACATAATGGAATTAGAAACAAAAGTTTTCTAATTTTACTGTTTTTTTTATTTCAGTCCTACACAAAAATGTCAGTGTGATTATGTCATAATACTATTCCTCTTTAATAACAAGAAAAACATTCAGTTTGGCTTCAGCATTTATGAAGTTAGCATTATGCTAAGAGAAATAGACTTCAGACAAAGGTATCTCACTTACAATGGGTGCGTCCTTAGCTACAGAATTAAAACCATGTGAAATTCTAAAGAAAAAGCAGAAAAGTAATTACTAACGACGTGGATTTAATGAACTGGGAGTTATTAGATGAAGACAGTAGGTTTTGGTGATGCAAGAGAAGTAAGTTTTGGAGATGTAATGTACTGCAAGTTTCCAAGTGCAGTTTATTGTGCTTGGAATTTGGTGAGAATAGGTCTTAAGGGTTCTCAGCACACATATGATGTGACTATGAGTATTGGTAACTGGATTGGTAAATCATAGTTTAGAATGTAAATGATTCATTAAACTATAGTCTTCAAAATATAAAATCTTAATTTTACTTCAATAAAAATAAGATTTTAAAGTTAAATCTAGCCTCATGGAATTTTTTATTAATTGAAATTCTTGCATAAATTTGTTTATAAGAATAGTCACATGTAGACATAATAAAATGCTAATTTTAAACAAGCAGAAATGTATTCCATATTGGAACAGGGTATGTGTGTGTATGTGTGTGTGTGTGTGTTTGAAGCAATAAAAAATTTCAAAAATGTAAATCCCAGTGGGAGTTTAGCCTAGTGATAGAGAGCTTGCCTAGCATGCACAAAGACCCAGGTTCAATTCCTTGGTACCACATACATAGATAAAAGACAGAAATGGTACATTGGCTCAAGTGGTAGAGGTCTAGCCTTGAGAACAGCCCAAGGGCAAGACCCAGGCCCTGAGTTCAAGGCCCAGGACACTAAAAACAAAACAAAATCAAACAAACCCAAAAATAAATCATAACTCAACTCTATTTGTGATTATGAGTTTTCCAAAAATTGAAGATGGATGAAGATTATATCAAATAAATGATGATTATTATAAAATCCTATCCTATCCTAAATAACAAATTTATATTATGAATGAGAAAAAATGAGCGAGGCCAAGTGGCTCATACCTGTAATCCTAGCTACTCAGTTGGCTGAGATTTGAGGTTCGAGGTTCAAATGCAGCCTGGACATTACAAGATCTGAGATTTTGAACTCCAATTAACATCTAGAAAACAGGAAATGAGACTTGTATCAAGGCTAGGGCAGTAGCCTTGAGCTGAAGAGCTCATGGACAGCACCCAGGCCAAGTTCAATCCCCTTTTCCCACCAAAAAAAATCAGAAAAATGGATAACTTTTACCATTATGCTGAGGAAGTGTTACTTTCATATTGTAAAATAAAAGCGCTGTCTGCCATTAAACATGTCATTTTTTGCAAGTATATGCAGACTTTATTTGGGAATGTTTCAGTATTAAATGAACAAAATAGTTGCCTACATATACATCTCTACTTTCAGAGCTACTCAACAACGAAATGACCTTTGATAAGGAAGATGTTTTGACATTTAAGTTTCTATCTCACAATATCTGATCACATGACTGGAAAATGCCTTTTCCCCCCTATTTATTTCAGTGTGATGAAGCCCAGTGGAATTCATCTAAACACTCACTTTTTTGAGTTTCATAAATTGAGTCTTTCAGGAGCAGCACTTTCCTTGCTCTTTATTGTTTACTGGATTTAAAGTTTCTTACAGTTGCTATAATTTTTTAGTGTAGAAGTAGAAGAATAAGGAAGAGGAGAGGAGGAAGAAGAGGCAGAGGAGGAGGAGCAGGAAGAGGAGGAAGAGGAAGAGGAGGAATTGAAGGAGGAGAAAGAGAAGAAGAAATGTTAGACTCTACCACTGGAATTACATCTTTAATGATATTTTCATTCAAAAACAAACTGTTTAATATTATAGTTCACAGGCTGAAGAAATATTATTAAATATTTTTACTGTAATCAATTGAAGGTTACATTATATTCACCAGATAGAAGGTGCATTACTTCACAAACATTGATACCCTTACTCATGTCTTGGTCCCATTTCCCTCCCCCCACCCTTGCCCCTCATCTTGTTTCCCCCCCTTCTCTATCCTATTTTAAATAACCAAATACACATATATACAATATATCAGATAAAAAGATGAAATACTGTAACAATATGAGATAATCGAGGGACAGCCAAAGAGATGAGACATAACATAGTACATTAAGGACAACAATCACTCATTCTATGGCTTTTGTTTCTATATCCTGGAGGTCCTTTCTTTTAGCATCATACTGTATGGCCTTAGGTATCTAGGTTTTGCTCTATTGTAAATCTCTGCTAGGAGAGCCCAAGGTTTCTCCTGATTAGGACAAATGAGGGAAACCATTGAGCCTATGTTCCTCTGAGTCTGGCTTACTTTACTTGATATGATTTTTTCTAAGTCTTTCCATTTCCTTACAATGGGGTGATGTTCTTTCTGACAGCAGCGTAGAATTCCATTGTGTATAAATACCACATCTTGTTGATCCACTCATCAAATGAGGGGCATCTGGGTTGGTTCAATATCTTTGTTATGGTAAATAGTGCTGCAATTAGTGTTCAGCATTTTTCTTAGGTTGTATATTCCTGTTGCCAAAAAGAGGGCAAGATATCATTGAATCAACTGTCATACCAAGCTCATCCTCACAAGAAGTTGACTACTCCCATTGTAATTGCATCAGTCTATTCAGGACATCCAAAATCTCATGACTGAGGTGCCTTTGAAGCCTCCCACTACATCCCTGCTACAAGGACATAATGTGTGTTCACACCAGAGCAGCCCTTTTATTTTGAGTTGCATCTTCAGACATCTCCATCTGAAAAATGATAATGCCCTTGTAGAAAGGAGAGTTCTGTCAGAGAGGTCTGGCCCTTGGCATTCTACTTGTATTCTACTGAAGTGGTCCTGAGTGGACACAGGTAGAGGAGTCCCCTTAATCTTACCAATAACAACTGTGAAAGGCCAATTTTAGATTCCTCACAAAACTGTACATACATTTGCCATACAATTCAGGAATACCAATCTTGAATATCTATCCACAAGATGACAAGTCAGGATACAGTAAAGCCACTGGCACAGAAATCGTTAATGTTGTAGCATTCACCACAGTGTTCTCCAGCTCCAAATCCTCAGGCCTAGAGTAGTGTCTTGAAATCTGGGTTTTTTGTATACTTGGGTGTATCTTGAGAATGTGCCCTGTGTAATGAAGTCCAACCATTCAACAATCCCAGGCAGCTTAAATGAGAAAGAAGAAATATGGGCATTTCTTACTCCTGGTGAAGGCTGTCTGTACCCCTTTCAGATATTCCTCATTAGAGAAATGGTTTAGTTCCCACAACTAAGTTCTCTCCCACAAACCTCAAGAGTGAAGATGGATCATACCACAACCCACTAAGATATGGTCTTGATAACTTTGGGCCCTGGTTATCCGTGAACCACAAAGTTCCCCCTCATGACCAATCAGATTAGACGCATGAACTGTGGCACCAGGCAAAAAGAAGGGTCATTTTCAGTGCAACTTCCATACTTTATTGCAAATCAACACAGAGCTGAATGGTGGAGATTGAGCTGACATAAACAAGGCTCTGTTTTCCATCGAATTCCCAGCACCCAGAATTATTTTGAAAAGAAAGAAACTTCATTTGAATCATGTCAAACAGAATACTTATCTGAGACACACAACACCGATAAGTGAATTCATGTGCAAAGCAAAGCATCATGTGAAAAGAAACACGACGTTTCCATATCATCTAGCTGTTCGGGTTGCCTGTCAATTTCTCCATCCTGTGTATCTACCACCTCAGATCAGTTCCAAGCAGTCTTTTCAGCCAGTTTCTCATTCTGCTCTTGTAATTGTGCAGTCAGTATTCGGTCCTAAACCCCAGAGTCTTCATTCTTTTATAACTGTTACAAATAAAAAGATTTGCCTCAGTTAGCCATTATATATCAAAGTATCATAAATGATGTTCCAGGTTGATGAGAAATAAGTTTCTTTATTTTAATGTATAGGGTGCAGCCCTGCCTGCAGTACGTTGGAGTTAGATCTAAAGGCACATACTCAGGCGAGCTTCAGCAATAGGGCCTTGTCCCACCCACCCTCTGGTGCCTCATTTGGACTCCAGCCAAGGGCTGCTACACAGCTGGCACTCACCCTAATGCTCCCTCACCCTGGTGCTCCAGCTCCAGGAAGAGCTCCTCCAGCCACCAGGCCCTGGCGGTGCATGTTGATTCCTCCGGGCACTAACATGTTCCTCGACTTCTGCTTCTTACTCTCCTTAAGACCCACCCTACAAAGTATTATAAATTGGGTAGTTTGAGCATCCTGCAGTTCAGAGAGCTGTAGCTCTTGGAGCTCCCGCAGTCTCCTCAGCAGCGTTGCCTCCTGTGCTAGCCTACCAGCAGCCAGCATTCTGTGGAAGCATCGAAGGCTCCTGTGCTGCTAGGATTTCCCTTTGATGGACCTAACATCAGGAAGGATTAGAGGGACTGACAAAGGGAAGGAATTATGACCAGGAGGATTCCGAAGAGCTCCGGAAATTCAGTTCGACGAGGGCTTGCTACTGTGTTCGCAGAAACTGGAAACAGGGGACACTTGGCTTCAAGCCAATGCTACCATCCCAATCTTTGGCAAGCGCCATCTTGTGTCTGCATTGGCTCAGCCTGGAAGCACATCCTGCAGGAGTCTTTCCCAGCAGCAGCCAACCAGAAGGTGCCTGTGGGACCTGAGGGCCGAAGTCACTCCTCAATAAAAGGCTGTTCATCTTCAAAGCACTCCTGATTTCTGAGAGTGCCATCTGAAGACATTGTGAAGAGAATTTGACAGTCTCTGCTTCACTCATTACTCTGGACAGGACTCAGCATGTTCAAGGTCACCAAGAGGAAGCATGTGGTAAAGGAGGTGCTGGGGGAACACATGTACCCTCTGACAAGCTGCAGATTGTGAGGGTACTCAGGACCCCAGGAAGCAATCTACTTGAGGTGGAGACAGCACAGGGGCAGCTCTTCCTGGTGAGCATACCGTCCATGTATGGAAAGAACATCTGGATTAAGAGAGGAGACTTTCTCATTGTTGACCCCATTGAAGAGGGACAGAAAGTGAAGGCTGAGATCTCCTTTGTGCTCTGCAAGGACCATGTGCACTCTCTGCAGAAGGAACTGCTCTGGCCTGAAGCATTCTATGAAGTGGCTGAGAAACAGAACAACAAGAACAGGCAGCCTCAGCCAGAGCTCATAGATGAGCCACAGACCTAAGGAGAAGAGTCTCGCTTTGAAGTTGATCCTGACCTCTTCAGTTAACACCTACCGCAGACAGTATCATGAAAATGAAGAGGAAGAGGCAGGCTGAGAGCCAGGGATCCACTTCTCCACTTGCTCAGGAGCTAGTCCCTGGTTCCTCTGGGCTTGGAAATTCCTAGGGTACCCTGCAGATCTTCTGCCCTGGATGGGGACAGGGCAGGGTCCCCCTTTGAACTGACTTTCTGATCTAAGACCATGAAACCCCTGGTGGGCAATAACTTGTACTGGTATCTGAGTAAATCTCTGTGTGGAAATAAACAACACAATCAGCCTTCTATGGAGGCCTTAGGAGGCAGTGGGCAGACTGAGGAGAAAATAGCAATGGACTGGTCTTCAGGTAATTTATTCAGTTTCATTAAGCACTTAGGAAGTGCCAGGCTTAGCTTGTGGCTCACACCTTAAATCCTAGCTACTCAGAAGGATGAGATTTGAGGATTGTGGTTGAAGGCCTGCCAAGGCAGAAAAAGCCCATGACAGGATTATATCTCCTTTGGAAAAAAAAAAAAGACATGCGCTGGTGGATTTTGCCTGTTATCCTAACTACTTGGAGCTGAGTTTTCGTTTAAAGCCAGCTAAGTCAGGGTAGTGTGAGATTCTTATCTCCAGTTAAACAACAAAAAATTATGATTCTATAGACATGTTTTATTATATACATTAAAATGTATCTATTTTAATTATGTTTTCGAAGAACTAAGTACCAGTGATTATATATGGAGATTCCCTTCTTCAATACTTGTTTGTTAACATGTCTTTGAAATAGGATGAAAGTCAACATTAATAAATTCTTGAAATAAATAAAACAGAAAAAAATTCATTTTCCTATCCTAAGTAACAATTATATTATGAAAGAGAAAGAAATGAGCTTGGCCCAGAGGCTCATGCATATAATCTTAGCTACTCAGTTGGCTGAGATCTGAGGTTCAGGGATAGCACCATGGCCGAGTTCAATCCACTCACCCACTAAAAAAAAAATCAGAAAAAAAGAATAATTCTTTTCATTAGGCTGAGGAAGTGTAACTTTCATATTATAAAATACAAGTGTTTTCATTAAACATGTCATTTTTACTTATACATTGATAGTTGGTCTTGTATGTTACCATTTTATGATAATAAAGTGTTTTGGAATCATGAATTAGGGATTATAATTGGATATTACTCTCACTTCTTTTTACAGTTGCAGCCATTGACTAAAGAGCCTTAGATTTATTAGATAAGTGCTCTACTGCTTGATCCATTTCCTAGTCCTTTGCTTTTACTATTTTGGTCACACTTTTCCTAGGCTGTCCTGAAGTCCCTATCTTTCTCTCTCTTTGTCCTCAGTAGTTAAGATGTATGGTTAACCAGACTACCTGCAAAGGGGAGTGAATCTTCTTTCTGCCCTTGGATTCTCACTCCTTTTGTGTTACTATAACAGAATTCCCAAAACCCACTTATCAACTGAGGGACATCTGGGTTGGTTCCATGTCTTTGCTATGGTAAATACTGCTACAATGAACATTGTTGTGCTAGTGGATTTAGTATGTCCTTGTTTCTGGACGATTGGGTCAATGCCAAATAGTGGAATTGCTGAGTCATAGTGTTTTTTGCCAGTCCTAGGCTTGAGCTCAGGACTGAGCACTCTCTTTGGTCTTTCTCAATTCTACAGCTCTACCAGTTGAGTATCAGCACCACTGCCAGCTTTCTATTAATGTTTGTGGTACCAAAGAATCGAACCCAGGGCTTTGTAAATGCTAGCCAAACACTCTACCACTAGGATAAACTTTAAATCATGTTTTTAAAATATAAAATGAGGTATAGCTTTTTCTCCACAATTATTTGGCTTTGGTTTAGGTGATAACATTGACAAATATGATGTAATGGCTAAGGTAGTGATTTGCATAGGTTTGTGTGTGTGTGTGTGTGTGTGTGTGTGTGTGTGTGTGTGTGTGTGTGTGTATGTGTGTTTGACTGATGCTGGAACTTTTCACGAGCCACATATTCAGCTTGTCTTATTTAAAGTTCTGAGAATTTGTGGTGTGAAGATATGAAAAAAGTCATGAATCAAGGATTTTGATTTCATGAGCAAATCATTAAAGTACTGGCTACTTATGAAGTACATTTTATAACACAGCCCTTAGATAATAGCCCATATTGAGTGGAAAATATTCCTGTTCTGTCTGGTCAACTTTCAGTCATCAAATTAGATTGTGCATTTTCACATATATGCAATCATGAACACAAAAATTAGAAGAAGCAAAATGAAAACAAAATGTTTTCATTTCCCTGGGGTGGTAGAAGGGGATCCAAGGGCTCCCTTTCATTTTCAATTACATGAATGAAATCAGGAAAGAAACAGGCACTTTTCTTTCTCTTCTGGTGTTGAACACAGCAAAAATGCACTTAATTTAATGAGATGACTTTGTATGAGAATATCAATATTCAAATCCAAACTCTCCTGTGTTAAAAAAGAAAGAATAGGTTTACGGGATTTTTTGCAAGGTTTCTGGGTTTTTTTTGTGTGTGGGTGATGGAAATTGAACTGGGCTTGGGTCCTTTCCCTAAGCTCTTGAGCTCAAAGCTTGTGCTCACAGTGCCACTTCTGTTTTCTTGTCGTTAATTGGATATAAGAGCCTCACGGACTTTAGTGCCTGGGCTAGCTTTGAACCATGATCCTCAGATCTCAGCCTCCTGAATAGCTAGGATTATGATCATGAGACACTGTCACCCAGCTGACTTTCCTTTTGTTCAAGACACCCATTGCATTGATGGGACTTTTAGATAAGACTGGTATTATATTTTGGGTATAGAGATAGTGAAATTTGTCACTTTAATTTAGCATGCCTTTACATAAAGTATTATTAATAATCACATGTTATTTATTTTAATTTGCCAATCCTGTGGCTTAAACTCAGGACCTGAGCACTGTCCTTGTGCTTTCCTCAAGGATAGAATTCTATCACTTGAGCCACATTTCCACTTTCAGCTTTTTACCCTGTATGTGCAACCAAGAAATCAAACCTGGGTCTTCATGCATGCCAGGGAAGTACTCTGCCACTAGAACAAACTTCTGGTCCCAGATGTTGCTTTTTTCAAAACCAGTGTCTGTCCATCCTTGAAGTAAATATTTTCTTTTGCAAATATGTGCAGGTAAAGGAGTTGCTTTAGTAAATCCCACCCCCACCTCCAATGACTGGATTAAATTTCCTTAAAATGATAGCTAAGAACTGGGTGCCAGTGGTCATGCCTATAATCATAGCCACTCAGGAGACAGACAGATTGATTGATATCAGATAGGTGGATAGACAGATAGATCAATAGATTGATAGGTAGGTAGCTAGAACAAATAAGGCTAAAGTTGTGGTTCAAGAGTACTCAGGACATAAACACTAGTAAGGCATAAAATATATAAATAATAATCTGTGACTGGGAGCATGGCCTAGTGGTAAAGTGCCTGCCTAACATTCACAAAGCCTTACGTTTGATTCCTTGGTACCACATACATAGAAAAGGAAATGATCCTGGGGCTCAAATGGTAAAGCACTAGCCTTGAGAAAGCCCAAGAACATTTCCTGAGCCATGAGTTCAAGCTCCAAGCCTGTCAGAAATAAATAAAATAAGGGCATAAGTAACATTTCCTGAATGGTGATTAAAACACCTGTGTTGAGATTTGTCTTCCTCTCACTACCCTGAAGAAATACATAGTTCATAATATAGAATATCAAACCTAGATAACATTCTGGGAATTGGCTAAAATAATTATTAAAGGTTTTAATCCTTAGGGAAATGCAAATGTGAACTACTGAAAATCATTCTGAATACTGCGGTTAGTCTAGGCAGATAAATTCCATGTACTTGAAGTAGATTGAGGCCAAGATCAAGAGGCTTGAATTTGGCATAGGTGCTGTCCCTAAGCTCTTCAGCTCCAGGCTACTGCCTTACCCTTGAACCAAGCCACACTTCCCACTTTCTAGTAGTTATTTGGAAATGAGACTCTGGTGCTTTTGTGCCCAGGCTGGCTTTGAACCTTGAAAGGGTCTATGGTGAGAGGGTCCTGATGATAGGAAGGGTGGCTGCTCACTCTCCTGTCACCAATCTGATCACAGCACCCTTTGTTCCATCTTCACAATATGGATGGGCTTTTCTTCTGATGATTTCTATCATCACAAAAACAGACACACCCTGAATGAACTTATGTTCTAAGTGATGTTCAACATGTCCTCCTCGGACCTGCTACTCCATTTACACAGTCTCATTGACCAGCTGGAAAAACCTGTGGCCTATCAGACCATGAACAAGGTAGGGGAGTCCTTGTGTAGGTGCCTGAGAGCTTGTGAATGTGGATGGAAACAGGGTCCCTAGGGAAGGTCCTCCCAGGTGGGTGATTGTTGTGGAAATGATCTGGGTGGGCCAAAGAGGACTAGGTGGGCTTCAGAAACGGTATTGGGGTAAATGAGAATCACATCCCCCATGTCCTCCCAGCATGCTTTGAGGAAAAATAATAGTTCATAATCATATCACGGTCCCCTGCTTGTGAGTCAAGTTTATTACTCCAGACCTCCACAGTTCCTGTTTCTTCTGGTTCCCATGCTGGGCTAGACATAGGATGAGGTAGGTTTGAGAAGAGTCCGTGGCAACCATATGTGGCAGAGCAGTCCAGGGTGGTTTTTCTGGATAGGTCAGTATCCTGGGGCCGTACTGGCAAGGTCACAAAAGTGGAGGCAGGACTTAGGTCAGCTGGCTGTAGCTGGTGGCGGTGTTGCTGAGAGGTCATTTTGTGGTGGTAGGAACTTGTAGACTGCCTATTCCTGAAACTTGACAGTTAACAGTTAACCAGGGTTTTAAAATCCCATGTCTCCCCAGGTAATCTGACAGGCTTCTGATCCAGGGCTGTCCTCAAGGTGGGCTTTAGGGATCATTTCCATCAGGCTCATCTTCTGCAGTGCTTGTTGCATCAGTTCCATTTCCCTGGGCTGTGTAGGGACATACATCCCAGCCGGGAATCCAGATAGCCTTCTCTGCTCTGTCTGGGAAAACACAAGCAAACCCTTGCCCCATTGTTAACAGAGGGGCTGGCTCCTGCCAGGTGCTAGTGATCAGGCCCTTCCATCTGACAAGGGGCAGAGAGGTTAGGCGAGGTAGCATGGTGCCCCAATGCTTATAAGTTGGGGAAAATCCTTTAGAATCAAAATTTTAAAACTTTAATGTAAATAAAGTATCAGCAAGCTTATCTTGAGGCCTAATGCCTTAGGTACCTGTATCCCCCCATTTTTGTTTTTAAGGGGGCCAATGGCCAAGAGTAGGCTAGCTAAAGTCCTAGGAGTGGAATCTGGGCAAAGATCCATCTTCTGTAACTTTTTCAAGCTGACTCAGGGGCGTTGTCTCTATACTTGACCACCGACCCTAAAAGCTTAGCCTAACTTACAGACTGATAGGCACATAGCCTCAGGTTTACAAGCTTCTTTCCTGAACTTGTGGCTGGTTTCAACCCAAATTCTGCTCAGTTAGGGCTTAGAGCAAAACTAGGATTGTAAACTACCCACTATTATACTTAAAACTTCCTGTCCAGTAACACAGGCATTAGTAAGGCATGTTTACAGAAGATTCTCTAAGCATAATCTTACCTGGAATTTGGTAAGGGCAAAATTTACATCTGAATAAGGACCTGCTTTTCTTTTCTGTGGGCCCACTGGAAACTGTTACAAACTTACAAGGGCGAATTGAAATAGCAATTAAACAAACATTTTGTTAGCCCTAATTTTCCTTTTTACTCTTTTTAAAACACTTTTTCCCAATTTAATATATTTTAGGGGACAAGTTTAAGAAATACTAATCACATCATCCATTTCACCACTAGATTAGTAACAATTCATGGGAGAGTATTACTGAGGGAAGGGCTCCCCACCCCAGAGGATTCCTGAGGAGTCTGAGAGGCAAGACCCCCCAAGAAGTTGCAGAGGCTTGCTCTCATTTTGAGCTTGAGATCAAACAGAGATGGATAAATTTGCTGGCCTGTATCTTTATCTACAGAGGCAGTGGAGCATTCTTCCAGGGGAGCCCTATTCTCGGTGTCCAGTGCTGGAGCCAAGGTGGGTGTATGCTGGGGTGGGGGTGCAACCCAGAATGGCGCCCCTGATGGGGAGGTTCCACGTGGACTCATCCTGCATCCTGCCTGGAATTACCCACAAGTAGAGAGAGCATCCTTCCAGGGGGGGCCCGGTCTCAGCGACCAGTGCCAGAGCCAAGGTTGCTGAACAACTCAGATGGCGTCTCTGATGGGGGAGTCTCACATGGACTCATCCCATATCCTGCCTGGAATCACCCACAGGCAGAAAGACAGAACAGTTTCATAAAAGTAAAGGTGCCTGCTCTCCAAGATTCCTTTCCACATAATTGCTTGAAGAGGTCCACTTACTCGCTAGTAGTGCCTCACATCTGGGCGCCAGATGTTCGAATCCTTCTTGGCCATCCACGCGGGGATAAGATGGCATAGGAGCCCATGAGTAATACAGACTCCAGAGATCAGCCTGTCAGTGCAGATCTAATTTTGCTTTACAAAACATGCTCACTAAATACAGATCATGAGGTCATAGCCACATCATCAAATAGGGATGACCGTCAGTCAATGGTGTCCTCAGACATGCCCCACTTGCTCCGGGTGTGCGGGGCCACGAGCATTCTGGCTCCTGACTGCTTGAATCACTGAGTGTGGACATGTGAAGGACAGATGGCAAACAGCACGGTTCCCCCACAGGTCCTTATTACTACCAGTTTGGCACAACGGCCTTTTATGGATATTCTCTTCCAGGTAATGTGGGTTCTTTTTAGAAAGAAAACAGGCATAGCCACTGATTAAATACACCTACTTTCTATCATTGTTCAGTCCAAATTCATAGATTAGGGCTAACAGAATGCAGAACTCATACCTAGAAACCACCAGTGATATTCCCAATGGTGACAGATGGAGATCTGGAGCCATCACTACTGTATGAAGCTGGTGCATTGTGTGCATGTTTTTCATTTGTAGCAAGGCCAAACTCAGTTTTGAATTATATGGACACCCAACTTGTTCTTAACCCAAAATGAGGCAGAACGACTTAGAGATACCGCTGAAATAGATCAAGCAGTATTTCTTCCATTGACTTAATACTGCCTAGATCTGCCATAAATAGTTCAAATTGGCAAAGTTCTTGGTTAGCAGGATCAACCAACCCCTGTGCAATTAATGGAAAATTTCTTCATTCATAAATTTAGTAAACTGAGTGTCAGGAAGTGTGGACCCAAAATTAGCCTTTCTGCCTGTAGGCAAATTTAAAGCCTGCCTCCTACCTCACCCCTACTCCTGGAAAATTTTTATTTTACTATTGGTAATATTTATTTTACTATTGGTATTTACTCTTTATTTTACTATTGATTATTGTCCAATCTTTATGTCATAAATTGTTACAATTTTATTAAAATGTCACTGTTTGAATTCTTGAATACCATTCAGAGTTGTTATTTCTTTTCTTTTTCACAGTCCTAGGCCTTGAACTCAGGGCCTGAATATTGTCATTGGCTTTAAGGCTAGACCTGTACCACTTGAGCCACAGCAACACTTCCAGCTTTTTCTATGTATGTGGTATCAAAGAATCAAATCTGGGTCTTCATGCATGGTAGGCAAGCACTCTACTCCTTGGCCAAACTCCTGACCCCAATACTGTTCTTTTCCACGTATAATCTGATGTCCTAGCACATAGGTCCTTACTGGGGGGCCAGTGAGCTGCATTTGAGGGAGTGAATCTGCTGCATTTACTGGTGAATACTGAGAGACAAAGGAATGCAGGCAATGGAGGATGTAGACTGTGGTAAGATAGGACCCTTGATGCTAAGAGGCATAGCTGTTATTTGGGATAACTTCTCCTTTCCATCAACCAAAGTAAAGGGGTTGATGAGTGAAGCACTTTGCCTCCAGTGAGCCAGACTGCTTTGTGCAAATATGAAATGAAAGAATTTGAAGAAGTAGAGATAAGTCCTCACTACAGTTTTATGCTGTAAGTTGCTCCTTTCTTTGGAGGTGTTCATGAAGATTTTCTATGACAGAGGTATGACATGGACTGTAGATTTCCAAGATGACACAATAGCTGATCTAGAGATCTGTTTGGAGAAAGGCCTGCAAAGAAGCATGCTGCACATATTAGCTTTTTACACAGAACACTTGGACTAGACTTTCATGCTTGCAATAATTCATTTTGGCTGGTTTTCTTTACTGTCGAGAGTGCTAACTTAAACCTCTAATATGAGTAGGTATGATTTTATATAGAGATATAAGAAAATCTGTGGCACTATTTTCCAGCAATGGTATTTGTGCTATAGGAATTGATTTTGTGGTAGATGACATGCCTGGGGTCTGTTTCAATATTTTTTCTTGTTTAGAATCAGGAATATATGTCAGAATGGAAAGGGACCCTGGTCATATGACCAGTTTGTCAATTTTCCCAGTGGTGGCTTTGGAACACAGGGAAAAGTGTGAAAACTCATTGCAAGGTGGGACGTGAGGGCCAGAAGTGTAGCCTAGTGGTAGAGTGCTTGTCTAGCATGCACAAATCATTGCATTTGATTCCCTGGTGTCACATACACAGAGAAAACAAAGTGTTGCTTTGGATCAAGTGGTAGAGCACAAGCCTTGGGAAACCTCTAAGCCAGTTCTCAAGCCCTGAGTTAAATTCCCAGGATTAGCAGAAAACCAACAATAGCATCACCACCAAAAAAACAAACAAAATGTGGTACATGACCCATTCCTTCTGACTTAAGAGAATTTCAGGGATAGCCTCTAAGCCTAGCTCAAGCCCCCGAAATGGCAACAAACAAAAAGTCTGATTCCATCAGCTTTATTTTCTTGCTTGGTACCAGACCTGGGGCTTCAAGTCAGGGCCTGGACACTCTCCCTGGGATTTGTTGTTTAAACCTTGCCTTCTACCACTTTTTGTCTTTTATTATTTTAGAAGCATTGGGAAGGTGATTTTGATATGTAATTCTCACAGATGTTTTTGCTTGGGCTCTTAGTTTTGTTTTTTTTTAAATTTTGGTAGCCTCTGGCTCAAACTCAGAGCCTGTGCACTCTTGAGTTTGCTTTGGTGAAGGCTACCACTATACTGTTTGAGCCATAGCTCCACTCTTCTGGCCTTGATGTATTGAATCCAGGGCTTCCTGTATGGTAGGCATGTCCTCTACTATTTTTTTTACTTTTCATTAAAATATTTTATTAACACTGATATTTACATCATATTTCAAATGTCATGTTTAAAAAGTATTCAAGAAGGGAATCTCCGAGCGCCAATAAAACCTTATACTGTAATTTAATTCATAAATGCTCAAGAATTTCCATGATGTTAAAACCTATGTCCAAATCGGCCCAATGGCTCATGCTTTTAATCCTAGCTTCTCAGAAGGCTGAGCTCTGAGGATCAAGGTTCAAAGCCATCCCAGGCACAATAGGACCTGAGACTCTTTATCTTCACTTAACCTCTAGAAAATGGGAAATGGGTTTTGGCTCAAGGTTACAGTGTAGCTTTGAGCTGAAGAGTTCCAAGACATCTCCAATTAATACCTAGAAAACAGGAAATGGGGCTGTGGTTCAAACGGAAGGGAGAGCAATCACCTTGAGAACAAGAGCTCAGGGACAGGGCTCATGACCTACAAAACAAAGAAACAAAGGAAGAAAGAAAAAAAGTTAGAGAGAAGTATAATTTGTATTTTAAAAAGGGTATTTTAGGGCAGGCAGTTTGGGCTAGTGCTAGAGTGCTGGCCTACCATGAGTGAAGACCTAGGTTGGTTTCCTCAGTACCACATCCATAGAAAAAGGCAGAAGTGGTGCCATGGCCCAAGTGGTAGTGCTCTAGCCTTAAGAAAGTTGAAGGAAATGCTCAGGCCCTGAGTTCAAGCCCCAGAACTGGCAAAAATTGAAAAGAATGAAAAATCACTCACAGGTTTTTGGCTTTGTTTGGTTTCTTTGTTTGTAGCATATTACATCACCTCCATTGTTCTTCAAAGCAGGTAGTGGTTGGGGCGGAGGGGTTAATGAGAAAGTGTGAATGTGAGTGTCTATAGAGGAATTAACTTTAGAGGAGGTTTTTGTAGATGTGAAGCTTGATTGCTTGCTCCAAACCAGACTGTTTCTGTTTGCCAGTTTTGCTGGCCCTAATTTGCTTGTAATTCCTACCTCTTCTCTGATGCTAAAAGTTCCTCTAGGCTACAGACCTCAGACTTGTCTTACCAGACCTTATCCACTACTCTGGGAATAAATCTTTCATCTCCCAAACCATTGCTGTGTGAGAAAACCAGTTGGCCACTTCTAGAAGGCAGGTGTGTGCCTGCCTTCTGGCATTTGCCTCACAGTCAGAATAGTCAGCCATCATTTGGGACCACAGAGTTCCTTCATTGATAATGCAGCTTTGACCGAGAATTCTGAAATTTCCAGTAAAAGCTTCCTAGAAAGCTTATAGAAAATGAATATCTTCCATTTAAGCTTAATCTCCCACAACACAGTGGTACAACTACAGGTCCGACACCTTGGAAGGCTGAACAAGGAGGATCATTCATTTAAGCCCAGAACATGAAGGCTAACCTGGATAACAGGAAGACCAAGATTCAAACACAGGTGCAGCACTTTTTCACCAGAGATTCTGGGTTTGATCACAAGTACTAGAACAACAAAACTACCCTAATGCATATCATTTAATTTTTTTAATAATAGTACATCTCTTTTAATGCTGAATGCCTAAGTTCCAATTTTTCAATCTAAATCACAAAAGAGTAATCAGCAAGATTACATAATTGCTACCTTATTGTAGAGGAAAAGCACTCTTACTTTCCTAGTTCTGTGAAGAAACCTTCGGGTTTGTAGCAGTTTTAGGCCATTTCTTATCTCAATCCAGTGACAAAGATCTATGCCAAGCTTGTCATCTATTTTATTTTGTGGGTCCTGTGGCTTGAACTTGGCTAAGCAGCCAGGCACTTCCCCTCATCCCTTCAGCTCAAGGCTCCTGTCCTACCCCTGGGCCTGGGTGTTGTTCCTAAACTCTTCAGCAAGAGTAACACCCTACCCTTGAGCCAAACTCCACTTCTGGAGTAGCTAGGATTATAGGCAAGAATCTAAGTATCCAGCTTTAAATGACTATTTTTTGTTAATGCAAGAAATACAAGCACCAGCCAGGCAGGTGGGCAGGCGGCTCTAACCTGTAATCCTAGCTACTCAAAAGGCTGAGATCAAAGTCCAAAGCCAGCCCAGGTACAAAAGGACTTAAGAATTTTTTCTCGAATTAGCCTCTAGAAAATGGGAAGTGGAGCTTGGCCATAGGGTAGGGTGGTTGCCTTGAGCTGCAGAGCCCAGGGACAGTTCCCAGGGTGAGTTGAAGCCCCACAACAAACCAAAAAAAATTTAAGTACCAGCACTGCATGAAGAAATCCAGGCTTATCATGGGCCTCTTTTTTAAAACTTACACCCAATTACAAAATAATACTGAAGCCAAATTATATTACTCAGATAAATCTTTATCCCTCTTTTAAAGTTTCCCAAGGACCAACTTTTAGAAATACCAGTCACATCATCCACATTAGAATTTCCAGTGTCAGTCTGCAAGGAAAAGAGACAGAATGAAGATGGTCCACTCTTCCCATATCACTAGGTTTAGAAGCATCTTCATGCTAGCTTATTTATTGTTTTCCAACATGCATGGACTTCTCCTAGGTTTTCCCTGTCCCTTTCTTTGATACCTAACTGCCCAAGTGGTTTTAGACAGAACAAAGCTTCTGAAATTAATAGACTTTCACATTTAAATTTCTAACACTTGTCCCAAAATTGTAGCCAAACAAATAAAACTCAAATGCCCTGATGCCTTTTATCTAAGCCAAAACCCACAGCTTTGCATCCTAAATTACGATAATTTACCAATAAATTACCAATTTGCAAATCAAACAGACCCTTAAAGCCAGGTGGGGTGGCTCCTGCCAGTAATCCTAGCTACCAAGAGCTGGGATCTGAGCATCATGCTCCAAAGCCATCCTGGGCACTGAAGACCAAGAGATTCTTATGTCCAATTAACAACTAGAAGACCAGAAGTGATGCAGTGGCTTCAGGGGTAGGGTGGTAGCCAAGAACTGAAGAGCTCAGGGACAAAATCCAGGGCCAGGAGTAGGGCGATAGCCTTGAGTTGAAGATTTCAATGATAGCATTCAGCCAGAGTTCCAGCGCACCATAACAGACAAATACATACACACACACACACACACACACACACACACACACACACACACACACACAGCCATGTTAAGTCCTGGCCACGTGGCTCACACCAGTCATCCAGGCTACTCAGTTGCCTGAAAATTTAGGATCAAGGTTCAAAGGTACCCCAGGCAAGTAAGAACCTGAGATTCTTATCTCCATTTATCCATAAAAGAACCTGAGACACTTATCTCCATTTATCCTCTAGAAAACAGGAAGTAGGGTTTTGTCTCAAGGCTGGGGTGGTAGCCTGCAGCTGAAGATTTGATGGACAGGGCCCAGGCGAATAAATAAAGCCTGATAGGGGCTCCGGAGTTTGATTAGGGGTAGGCCTTGGGAACATATACATGGAAAAAAACTGGCAGTGGTAGAGCTCTAGTTTTGAGATAGCCCTGGCACAGTGCTAATACCCTGAGTTCAAGGCCTAGGACTGGCAGGAAATAAAAAAGCCTTTGAAATGCCCAAATCTGAGGATCTTTTGGAGCATAAACTTACGCATTTCTGTGGTTCCATTGTGTTTTCAGATTGATTTACTAACATGAACCATAAATATCAGCACTTTGTCTGGTCTCATTATTTGTGGGATACACCTGCAGAAGCAACTTTATTTTTTTGGTCAGTTGTGGGACTTGAACTCCACGTCTGGGCATTGTTCCTCTGCATTTCATCATCAAGGCTAGTGCTCTACTCCTTGAGCCACAGTGCTAAGGGCCCTGGGTTCTAATCCAGACACTTGCGGAGGGGACAAATCCCTGTCATGGTGCAGGGGAGGACCACAACTAATCCCACCAGGCAACGAAAAGCGGGGGGGGGGGGGGAACACTGACTCAGAACTGCCACAGAGGAGGAGGAATAGGAGGAGTGGGAAGTAGCTGAAGGTCTGAACCAAAAGCAGGGAGCTAAGGGGGGAGGAATTCCAGCCCCAAGGCATGTGAGGCACTCACCCATCAGGCAGCTGGGACAAGCAGCTTCATTAAGGACAGCTCCAGTCCCTAAGGAACACCACAACCAGCCCAACCTGGGCAGGAAGCCCAGGGCCTTCAGTTTCACAACCACCTCCTGCAGGAGCTGCTTCTCCTTCCCCTGTGTCATGTTAGGGTCCGTGATCAAAGGAACGAGTCTGACACAAAAGCGGAATTTGGAAGTTAAGTTAAACAGAGTTTTATTCTGCGCCTAGCATCGAGAATCATGCTGACCGGTCAGGGCTGCCTCTAAGATGTGAGCAAAAGAGCGACCCCACCTGATCTTACAGGCTACTTTTATAGGCCCCCAGCCATGTGGTTGGGCTGGCCATATACAGGTGGCCAATGGAATTCAGCATGGCTGATTGATGGCTGGGGCAACCACTGACACCTTTGCTGTTTGAACTGACCTATCATCTCGGTGGGCTTCTGGCGCACTGCTCTGATGACAAAGGAAGGGGAGGGAATTCCCTGGCAGGCCAAGGGGGGTGGGGTGGGGAGGAATTCTGGTAACTCCACCTGGTTTAACTGCTCTTGTAATCTGAGCTGTTATCAGGGATTCTGCCGTTCCCGCCTTAGGTCAAGTCCTCCTTTGTCATAAAGATGGGAAATGCCTAGAATGGATGGATTCTGGGAAGTCAAGAAAGGGGTCCCTTCATGTCAGAGACTGTGTGTCCCTCCGAGGCCAGCCTCCGGCTCCAGGCCCATCTGTGCTCACGGTCTAGGGGTAGGGGTGCCACCTCTGATTACTAACTCTGCTGGTGCAGCCCATGCTTCAACTTTCTTGCTCCTCTGCCCCTTGCTGGCAGGAAACCGGATGCTACCACTAAGTTATGGCCAGGGGGTGAGTCACCCCCACCAATGCCAATGTTGGGCACTGGGCAGCCACGAATCCCAATTCCCTCTTCCTCACTCATCAGGAAAAGCCTGCATCTACCTATATTCGCCTTACTGTGGAGTGTTACAGCCTATCCGGGTGTGAGCATATGGATCTGACGACCGGTCTCCCCCCTCTCAAGCTGCAATTGTGAGTCCCGTTCCTCCTTGGTTCCCCCTTGCTTGTGGGGTGGTAAGAAAGTGCTGTAGTTGAGTTGTTGGGCAGTAGCTGGTGCTTCTGGGCAACTAGTGCAAGGGGTTCACTTTGTTGTGGTTCCAGTGTGTGCTAGGATCAATCTGGCACTCCTCTGCTGCTGTTGCTTCTGCTGCTGAGAGTCGAGCTCCTATCTTTCCAGGTATGCTGCAGCCCCACTGATGCCCAGCACTCGGGGTCTAGAGCTCCCCACTTGCTTTGGCCTGGCATGGGGATGCCAAGACCTGATTTGACCCGGAGAGCTCAGTGTTCTTGGGCTTCAAAGGGGGCATCAGTGGTAATGCCTGTGATTTTAGGGGCTAAGATATGAGGATCCTTGTTCATGAGAAGGCTAAATTAATTTTGAAGTTCTATCAACTTCAGTAAAGAGTTATTTTTAAGCAGGCCCTGCCAGAGAGTCAATCTGACCCCAATTCTAAACCAGCAGAGCTAGCAGCTTCAAGGAAAACAGTAAATTCCAGACAACTCCCTCTGGAAAGACCACCCCCAGTGATTTAAGGTTCCAGGATAAGATGAGATAAGCAATCCTGACTAGCTTCCCTGCAGTTCAGCATGTATGCTTTAGGAGGAACCACAGGAACTGCACTAGCAGGAGCCAATCAATTCATAATACGTCAACCCTTTGAGCTAACCAATCACTTCCAGCCATTTGTCCTGCAGTGTGTCATGATTTGCTCCAACTTGTGACTATGCTTGAAAAGTTCCCAGAACCCTATAAAAACCTTGTACAACAGGAAGACAGTCTCAACTCAGACCCACTGTGTCCTCTTCTGTTGTGAATCGAGGCTTAAGCTTGCAATAAAGACTTTCATGCTCTTACATAAGATTCACCCACTTGGTGGTGTTTGGGGACCCCCAAATCTGGGCACAACATTCAAATGCAGCTTGGGCATACAAAGTTGACAGGCACCTATCTTCAACAAACTAGGAAAAACCCAAAGTGGATGTTTGGCTGAAGTGGTACAGCCATCTGCTTTGCAGGAAGAAATCAAGCATTGGTATCAGACCCCGAGTTTTAGTCCCAGTACTAGTGCTTTCAATGGCACCTTTCACAGACACATATTCGTGTGTGTGTGTGTGTGTGTGTGTGTGTGTGTGTGTGGATTCTGGGGTTTGAATCTGTTGAACTTAGCATCTGGACACTGATGCTTAGCATTTTTTTTTATGTCAAGTCTGGCCTTCCACTACTTGAGCCACAGATCCCAGTTACGATTTCTTGCTAATTAATATGGGATAAGAATTTCACAGATGGACCGGGAGTTTGTTTTTTTCTGTTTATACACACAGGGATAGCACATTACTACTTTAGCCACAACTCCACTTCCAGATTTCTTGGCTGGTAACTGTTACCTTTCTTGAAAGGTAAGTGTCTCACAGACATCTGCTCCTGGTAATTCACTATAATCCTAGCTAGTTAGGAGGCTGAGATATGAGAATCATGGTTCAAAGCCAGCAGGGTAGAAAAGGTCCTGAGACTTTTATCTCCATAGAAAGACTCAGAAATGGAGCTGTGGCTGAAGTGGTAGAGCCTTGTGCACAAAGAGACTTAGGAATGGCACCCAAAACCAGAGTTCAAGGCCCACAACAGAAAAAGCAAAACAAGATTGGATAGCTACATTTCTTATTGCTGAGAGTTATAATGGCTACTTAATAAACAGAGTTTACTGAGCATTCCCTATTGAAAAGAGATAGGCCTGGCTTCTCAACAGCAAGGGATATATGCTGCCACAGAACATGCCCTAGATACACTCTAATTCAATGTAGAATTGAAGGTAAATTTTGTCAGTCCTATTATAATAGAGAGGAGCCCTTTAATTTTCATTTTTCTCTTGTGTTAAGGCTGCCATTCTTACTTAATTGGCTTGATGAAATCATCTTAGCTATAATAGCACAAAATGACAATGGACAGAATTAAATGATTCAGGGTTAGGGTTAGGTTCTGATTTCTAAACTATAAGATGCTGGATATATTGAATCTCCTTATAAATAAATATGCTCCAATATGCCTTGAGATTTAATTTCTTGCTCTTTTTTTTGTTGGTCTTGAACTCTGGGCCTGGGTGCTGTCCCTGAGCTTTAAACCTCAAGGCTACCACCCTTCCCCTGGAGCCACAGCACCACTTCTGGTTTTCTAGTGGTTAATTGGAGATAAGAGTCTCACATGTCTCACATTCTTGGGCTGGGAGCATGGCCTAGGGGTAGCGTGCTTGGATAGCATGCATAAAACCCTGGGTTCAATCTCCTGGTACCACCTACAGAGATAAAGCCAGATGTGATGCTCTGGCTTAAGTGCTAGAAAACTAGCCTTGCCAAAGCACAAGGACATTTCTCAGGCACTAAGCCCAAATTACAGGAGTGGCAAAAAAAAGTAGAAGAAGAAAGAGTCTCACGTTCTTTAGTTCCTGGGCTGTCTTTGAACCAAAATCCTCCAATCTGAGCCTCCTGAATACAGAGAATAACAGGCATGAGCCACCACTCCAAGCAATATTATTTTTAAGTACTAAAATATGTTTGTTCCAAGCAAGACAGAGTGGCTCATGCCTGTAATCCTAGCTACTCAGGAGGCTGAGATCTGAGGATTGTTGTACCGGAATTCCTAGGACCCCGAAAGAACCACCAGAGGCCAAAGTCAAAGCAAAGAAGCAAGGGTCATTTATTTTAAGTTCAAACTCAGACACAAGTTCCAACTTGAACCTCCACGTACCCATAGCTGGCAATGCTGAGGCCCCAAACAAAGGTTTGACACAGCTTTTATACAAACAAGTTTTAGGGGAATTCCATAGTTACAATCACCTGATTAGCTGTTTGGTAACTTCAAACCACTGGTTGCTTCAAGATTGGTCAGAGCTCAGGTGTCTAACCACTGAGCATTGGGCTGTTGCCACCTGGGGTTCAAGTCCAGGCTAGTTCCAGGGACATGTGTTTTTGCTTCCTAGTAAATGGGCCTTGAGCAAGGGGGGAGGGGGGACATTCCCAGAACATGGGACAATCTTGGCACAACAAGGATCACAGTTTCAATGCCAACCTGGGCTTTAAAGATTGTGTAAGTGTTATACTCTTTCCAGACTCTTTGATCCCATACATGGGGAATATTTATGTCTTTTTCCTATTTCTCTGCTTTCTTTCCTATGCTTAAGCTGCCTAATCTTTAAATCATTTCAGGTCAAATGTTGGGACATGACTTCCCTGACATCCCTGTTGCATTTGCATTTGCCTGGCTTTTTTCTCTGTGTGTAGGCTTTTTTTCCCCCATACTGTTTGGGAACGGCAACATTCATACATGGAATGTGCTCTCCATAAATCGCAACCATGCTGAGATTTTTGCAAGGTTTCCAGTTCAAAGTTACTGTGGCAAGGATGATTTCTTTTTTTCTTTTTTTTGGGGGGGTGAGTCATGGGGCTACAACTTGGTGTCAGAGCTAAACCTGAGTTCTTCAGCTCCAGGCTACCGCCCTAGCTTTGAACCAAGCCCTACTTCCTATTTCTAGTGGTTAATTGGAGATAAGATTCTCAGGTCCTTTGGTGCCCGGTGCCCCCGCTGCCTTTAAAGCTTCATCCTCAGATCTCAGCCTCTTGAGTAGCTTGGATTATGGGATTGAGCTGCAACACCAGATACTTTTAAACTGTTTTCAAAAATTGGTAATTTTATATTAAAAGCTTATCTGTTTCTAAATGGCACAGTGGCTCATAATGGTAGAGTACTAGCCTTGAGATTAAGAGCTCAGGGGCAACACATATGCCCAGAGATTTAAACCCCATGACTAACCCAAAGAAAAACAAGCCTGGCCAGTGTCTCATACCTACTCAGCCGGATGGGACCACGGATCCTATCCAGTTCAGGCATGAAAGTCCATGAGACACTTAGCTCCAGTGAACCACTAGAAAATCAGAAGTGGCACTGTGCTTTAAACTGTAGAGTGTTAGGCTTGAGCTGAAGAGCTCATGGTCAGTACATAGGCCCAGACTTCTAACATCACAACTAACAAAGAAAGTGAGAAACAGAGAAACAGAAAGAATGAAACAGAGAAAGAGAAAGAAAGAAAGAAAGAAGGAAAGAAAGAAAGGAAGAAAGAAAGTAAGAAGGAAAGAAAGAAGGAAAGACCTAAAGGAAGAAAGGAAGGAAGGAAAGAAGGAAGGAAAGAAGGAAGGAAGGAAGGAAGGAAGGAAGGAAGGAAGGAAGGAAGGAAAAAGAAAGCATCCTTGTTAGGGTAACTTTGGATTTGCATTCTTGAAAATTTTTATATCTTAATTGCTCTTTATGAAGAGTGTATTCCATACGCGCATCATTCCATCCCCAATGCCAATGGCCAAACAGCCTATGCACAGGAGGGAAAGCCAGGCTATATGCAAACCCACCAAAGGAAGTCAGGGCAGCCATGTCCGAACATTTGACCTGAACTGATTCATAGTTTAGGGCAGCTTACATATAGAAACAAAACAGAGAAATAGGAAAAAGACAACAATATTCCAAATGGGTAGGATAAAAGAGAGGTGATTATAACACTTGTAGTAGGTATTGGATGAAACATCATTTACTATTTTTTAAAGCAACAAATTAAGCCTCAGAAGCACCTTGGAGCATATTTATTTCCAAGGAGGTGCAATAAATTTATTGTCACATACTTGAGAAATCAGAACCCAGCCATTGAAGTCTGTCAGTTGTCTTTTTACTCTATTATAGCCTGATGATTTCACTCAGTAACTGAATAAGGATGATAGCCTCCACACAAAAGAAAAATAAAAATTAAATATCCCCTTTCAAAATCACAAAGTATACTTAGATATTTCCCTTCCAATGCACATCTGATTTTTTAGTACTGATCATTAATGAGAAGTAGTTCTGAAAGAGAACAGAGATAATGACTGACCCCTTTTAGTCTCACTGAAATTAGAAATCACTGTTCTGTGAAGCTTGCTGAAACAAACCACTTCTTACATCTATAGCCATTGCTGTAGAATGTAGTAGCTAAGAATCCACAGAGCAGGTCACCTCTTTGAAGCATTAGCTCTCTCTCACAAGTAATTTGAAATCAGTTATGATGAGCAAGGGTCTGGTTTCTCATTTGTAAAAACAATTTCATTGTTTCTTTTTTATGTGTCAGGACTCTGGATTGAATTCAGAGTCTCTACTTCTCCCTTGGCTCTTTTCTTTGGGGATGATACTCTACTACTTAAGCCATATCTCCACAACTGGGTTTAACACTGCAAAATTGGAGACAAGTCTCATGTAATTTCCTGCCTAGGCTGGCCTGGAATCATGATCCTTACATTCAGTCTACTCTGCAATGAAGATTATAGGCATGAACCACCATTGTCTGGCTTAATTCCCTTTGATAAGAATGTAAATGGATACAGAGCTAGAATGCTTTCCTGAGCCTTAGAGATTTCCTGACCAAAATCAATGTGGCAAATTCATGTGCAGAAAATGAAATTTACCTCATGAATCCAATTTTCAGAATAGTATCTGGCTCATCAGTCTGGCTCTGGAGCTGCTCTTCTAACAGGCATGACAAAATTTACATTCAATTCTACACTGAATTAGAGGATATGCAGTGCCTGTTGTGCAGCATCACAATTTATTTGCTGGCAAGGAGAAATTCCTATTTCTTTTCAATAGGAAATGCTTGATAAATTATATGTATTGATTGGCCTTAAAAACACAGGAAATAGTAAATATTATTATCCAATCACATTTTTTTTGGTCAGTGTGTGACTTGAACTCCGGGCCTGGGTGCTGTCCCCCAATATCTTTGTGTTCAAAGCTAGAACACTGCTACTTGAGCCACACACAACTCTACTTCCATTATTGAAAGTTTCATGGAGGCTGTTTAGGTTTGATAATCAATCTGCAGATCTGAGCCTCCTGAGGAGCTAGGAATACAGATGTGAGAAACTGGCACCCAGCTCCAGTCACATTTCTATATACGCAATTAAAGCTCAGTGATACAAGTAACTTCCTCTTCAACAATAAGTACTTTTGTTGTTAATTGGATTTGAAATTCAGTGGCACCCGACTCTATGTACTTTGTAACTATGCTGTAAGTCATTTGCTCTTTTCACAATTGTATTGGTAGAAATGGTACATGTTTCTTGTTTCAAATGGCCATTGGTAAACAGCTAGACATGGAGGGGCATGCCTGTAATTTCATTACTTAGGAAGCTGAAACCAAAGCAGAGTAAATTCAAAGACATATTGCTTAAAGGAAAATTCTATCTCAGAATACCAGAAAGATATATAGGTCCTGACAATATCAGGCTTGGCAGCTACTTTCTCCATCTTCTGTGGCTACAAAGAGAAGCCTAGGACTCCCTAAGGAGAAACAGTAGGCCCCAAAAGATTTATCCAAACTACTGAATGCGGGCCGTGTTTGCTGATTCCTGAGCCAATAGAGTATCACCCAAGGCCACTCTTAATACTTGGGTGTCTGACACTTCCTCATTTCAGGAAGAGTAATTTCCAAATCATCAATGGTAGAATTTATAATAAAGTCAGTGAGCACTTAAGACATTGTCAACTAATACATGAAGTCACTAGCAAGTGACATTTGGTACTTGAAGTTACTAATGGTCCACAATTATCAGATACCTAGTTGGAGTCCCCTTTAAGGCCGGAGTGGGAGGAGAAGAACCACAAGTTTAGCTTTTAAAACACATGACAGCATACAACAACACCCAGTGAATTAAGTCAGTAGATTCAAAATAGGATCCAGAAACCTATAATTTCTCAACATTCCAGCTTATTCTACCATGCAACCAGACCTAGTAGCTCTTAAGTTTAAGAGTTTGTACTTCTGGGTGTTCTCAGCTACTTATCATAAGTTAAAGAGGCATCTTGTAGCTGACACAGGGCACAGTGGTCAGATCAAAGTTCACATGTGGCTGAGCTCTAGCTGGAAGGCCAGGGGCCAGCTCCAAATGATGGTATATCCACTCCTGCAAATTTTAGACCTGGCCAGCCATTAAGAGGCTCCATGGATTTGTAGATGAACTCACATCATGATCCAGTCCCATGATGCGTTGCATACTCTTGGGGGCTCAGATACCCACATTCCTTGTCACCTTCTTATAGTCAGGAAGGTCTGTGATACCTCATCTCCAATTAACTACAAAAAAAGCCAGAAATAGTACTGTGACTCGAGTGGTAGAATGCTAACTTTGGGCACAAACCAAAGGAATAGATGCCAGGCATGGAGTTCAAGCCCTAGGTTAGGCACAGAAAAGAGAGGAAGAGCTAGGCATGGTTGCTCTTGCCTGTAATCCTATCTGCTCAGGAGGCTGAAATCTGACATGTGAGGAGCGAGGCTCAAAGCCAGTCACAGCACTAAAGTCTATGAGACTCATCTTCAATTAACCACTAGAAAACCAGTAGGGAACAGCATCACTACTTTCTTCATATCATCTGTTGCTCTAAGAAAAAATTGGGAAATTCTTTCTGTGAAAGAAAGCCATACAAAAGACAAATGAACTCAACTGAAGAGCCAAGGAACTATTTACCACATGTGATTTGTGACTGTTAGTGGGGACTCAGTCTACTTCTGGAACAAAGCATTTGAAAAGCAGTCCTTTCTTTGGATTGATCTCTGTCTCTGAGCTCTAGAGAATAAGAATCAGAGCACCACTCTGAGCTTTGGTTTGCAGACATGAAACACCCACATGAATGAGGATTGATTGACCTATTGGGATAGAAATACTTTCACATGTTAGTTATGTAGATGGGTCTAGCAAACATGACATACAGAAGTCTGCAAAACAAACAAACAAACAAAACAAAAAAACAAACCCTTTTGAGTGGCTGGGAATACAACTTAGTGCTAGAGTGCTTCCCTAGCATGCATGAAGCCCTGAGCTTGATTCCTCAGTACCAAAACAAACCACCCGTGTTCAAAATCCAAGACTGGAAAAAAGCAAAAGACTCTAGATATTATTCTGGGGCTAGGAAATATCCCAAATGAGCCAGGAGCTTAGCCTAGTAATATAGTGCTCACCTCACGTGCACAAAGCCTTTGGTTTGATTTCTCAGTTCCACATACACAAAAGAATCTGGAAGTGGTGCTCTGGCTCAAGTGGCAGAGCACTAGCTTTGAGCAAATAGTGTCCAAGGACAGTGCCTAAGCCCTGAGTTCAACCCTCACAACTGGCAAAAAAAAGGGAAAAAAAAGAAAAGAAAAAGAAAAAAAGAAGCATCCAAATGGGCCAGTGAATCTAATAGATTAGTGAGTGACAAAGGCTAGCGCAGGTTTAGAGAGGACTGTGCTGGGTATGGGAAATTATGTTAATCACTACAGGGATTGTCAGAGGGGAAGTGAAAAGATTCCAAGACTGATTGTTGTGCTCTGTGAATATACTAAAATGAACTGGTTTGTATGCTTTCAGTGGTGGCACAGAGCAGTCTGTGAACCATTTTTTTTTGCCAGTCCTGGGTCTTAAACTCAGGTCCTAGGCACTATCCCTGAGCCTTTCTGTGATCAGGCTATTGTTATACCACTTGAGCCACAGTACTACTTCCACTATTTTCTGTGGATGTACTGAGGAATCCAATGCAAGGCTCTGTGTATTCTAGGAAACCATGCTACCTCTAGGCCACATTCCCAGCCCTAGTGATCCATATTTTAGTCAAGCTGTTAGAGACACAAAATCATGAACACTGTAAATGTACATAGTTCTTCTATTAGGGAATTATACCTCAACGAAGCTGTGGGTGAGGGAGACAGCTTAGAAAAATGTGAAAACATGAAAAGAGAAAAGACTATGTGTACATTTACATAAGATTTAAGAACAAAGGAATAAATACTGGGATAAGGCAGATTTTGGTACGGTGATACCATCTATTTCCACTCTGAATGGTAATCATTCTTTGGTAGTCCCTGAACATTTGTCAAGCTTTCTACAAGTATCACTGGTACACATTTTTCTTAGATCTCAAAAAGTTGCACAGGAGCGTATGCGGGATGAAATCCCAGGTGCTCGGGATTCAGACATAGGATCACATTCAAAACCACTTAAAGCAAAAGTGAGAAGATTTATCTGCAAAGCAAACTAAAAGTGCAGGAAAGGGGCATGGATCAAGGGGTAGATTGTGGCCTCATTTAACCTCCACAATAGAAAATAAAAGCAAAAAATGGCTCTCAGTTGGTCCCTATGTGAAATAAAAAAGCAGTAATACATAGCCTGGTAGGGAAAGTGATAAGCCCTGGTGATAAGACAGGTTATTGTTCGATCTCATGGTAAGGAAACTTATTGCAGGAAACGAATAGCTCTGGTCAGCTTCAAGAAAAATATGGATATTACCTATGAAGATCCTGGGTGCCAAGTGGTGGTCGTACACATCTGCAATCCTATCTACTCAGAAACAGATCTCCTATCTACTCAGAAACAGATCTGAGGATCATTCAAAGCCAGGTTCAAAGCCAGTCTGGGCAGGAAAGTCAGGGACACTATTATTGTGTTAGTCAATTGCAGAGCTTGCACTTAGGGACTGAACTTCAGTCCTCAGATCTAATCTTTCAGTATTTGTAGGATTATTACAGTTATGAGCTACCAATAACCTTCAAGAGACCTTATCTCCAACTAACCACAAATAGCCAGAATGGTGCTGTTTCTCAAAGTTGTAGACCACTAGTCTTGAGCACAACGAGTTCAGGACAGCAGCTAGGCCTGTATTTTAAGCCCAATGACTGCCACAAAAAAAGAACATAAAGTTTTTCTGAAGGACCCCAAACTGTTTCCAAGTTGTCTTGAAGATCAAATTTGGAATATAAAACCTACCCTAACAGTGCCCTGCAGATTCCAACTTTTTGAACCAATAATCTTCTGTCTCATATTACACATGGAATATCTAAGTATCCAAGAGGGAAAATAATCTGCCCTGGCCACATAAGAGATGAAATAATACCTGCCGCAGTGTAAGCATCCTTGAGGTGTGTGTGTGTGTGTGTGTGTGTGTGTGTGTGTGGACTGAGGTTATGAATTCAGGACCATACACTTGCAAGAGAAGCACTCTACCACTTGAGGCATACCTCTTTTTCAGATAAAGTTTTGTATCTTTGCCTGGCTTGGCCTAGATCACAATGTTTCTTATGTGCCCCCATGTGCAACATTATGTTGAGATGGGTATGGGATGGGTGGTATCTCACTATCTTTTTCTTTCTTCTGGCCTTGTACTCTTGCTATGTGATATCATGTGTCCTGCTGTGACACAGCTGGAATAAGTATGTACCAGACACATGTGTTTGTCTGATGCAACCTCAAGAAATTTTCACTTCTAAAAGTATCCAGCCTCAGGTGGCTTGTTACAGAAAAATATAAAATAGCCTGGGCGACCATGTTTCCCAACACTAGAGGCACAGGAGGAATACCTTGGACTGTATTAAAGTCCAGGCCACAGATGATGTGCAAAATATATGGCCACATTCAGGATATGGATGAGCTCCTCCTGAAGGCATAGATAGAAGGTCCTGCATGTGGAAGGCAGAGAGGATTGAGCCCTGTACCTCCTGTGGACCCCTCTCTGGAGCTCATGCTAATTTAGCTCTCCTCTTCCAGTACAGGAAGGTGCAGGCCAGCACTCTACCACTTGTGCTAAAGTACTACTTCTGGTGTTTTTCTGTTTAGGTGATCCTGAGGAATTTAAACCCAGAGCTGCATGCATATTAGGCTAGCAGTCTTCTGCTAAGCCATGCATGTGACCCCAAGTATGTTTTTTTGGTGTGTCATGTGGCTTGAACTCTGGGCCTGTGTGCTTCCCCTGAGCTCTTCAACTGTAGGCAGCTGCCCTAACCCTGGGCCTCAGCCTTGAGTTCTTCATCTCATGCCTACCACTGTAAATCTAAGTCACAGTCCTATTTCCAATTTTTAGTGATTAATTGGAGATGAGTGTCTCACTTTCTTTGGTCCTAGGGCTGACTTTAAACCAAGATGGTCAAATCTCAGCCTGATGAATAGCTAGAATTACAGGCATGAACAACACTGAAAGTTTCCCCAAGTAAACGTCTGAACAGAGTAAGTCCTGAAAATATTTTCATAAAAAAAGAAAGTGTCTGTGTTACCTGATATATCAGATATATTTGTATTTGGTTATTTGAAATTGGATAGGGAAGGAGGGAAAACAAGATGAGGGGTGGGGGTGGAGGGGAGGGAAATGGGGACCAAGACATATGAAAGGGTATCAATGTATGGGAATTAATGCACCATCTAACTGGCAATATCATGTAACCCTTATATTAATTACAATAAAAATATATGAAAAAAAGAAAGTGTCTGCATGGCCTTAGCGGAGACCTGGTACTCTTATACTGTCTATTAAGAAGAAAGTTTGTAATTAAAAATAATTTAACAAGCCATAAATCCATCAATAAGTTTCAGTCACTGTTTGCTGCTTCTTCTTGGTTTACAACCCTAAATATGGCTCTAATTGGCCCTTTAGCCCTTTTATTTCCAACTTGAACAGCAGGACTATCATACCAGTTAGGCCCAAGAAAAGCAAATACTCTAAAACTAATGATGATAAAAATTAATTATGACCCATTACCCCAGTGTCCGTTGACACTTATAACTCTAGAATCAGTGTTGAATATGGTAAGGCATCCCTAGGCCAATGAGGCAAATGTAATTCCATTTTGAAAACAGGACTACAAAGCCACACACTGGTGTTGTGGCCTGGAATCCCACCAATTCAGGAGGCTGAGATCTGAGTATGCAATTAAAATCTAGCCCAGGCAAGAAAGATTATGGGACTCTTTATTTCCGATTGACCAATAAAAAACTGCAAAAGGTACTGGGGCTCAAAGCAGTAGATTTAAAGAGTTCAGGGGCTGTGCCCAGGCCCAGAGTTCAAGCCCTATGTTTGACAAAAGAGAAAAAGAAAGAAAGAAAGAAAAAAGTCTACATGTCTAATGTAAAAGAAAGTTCCTTGTTATTTAAATTATTAAATTACACTACCCCTAATAAAAACAATTTTTAACTTTTATTTATATGTAGCAGTCATGCTTCCCTTACTCCAGGGCCATGTTTTACTTCACTAACTTCTCAATTGGCTTGTACTTACAAGAAAATAAACCATTTCCATACCCAAACAATATAATTTTTCAACATATAAGGAGTTCTGAAAACTACCTTTTAATTAGTGGCACAGGCAGGGCTTGAATTTGCTATATTTGACTCCTGGATATAGCTCTAGTACTTCCTGTCTATTGGTGGTTGATTACAGATAAGTCTCATGGACTTTCCTGCCCAGGCTGGCTTTGAATCACAATCCTCAGATTTCAAAACCAATGTAAGTCCATGCTCACATGAGACTCTTTGCCCATAAACCACCAGAAAAAGAAAGGAAGGAAGGAAGGAGAGAGGGAAGTTGGGAAGGCTAGAGTGTTCAAGGAAGAAAAAAAGGAAGAAAGGAAGAAAAGAAGAAGCAAAGAGGAAGGAAGGAAGGAAGGAAGGAAGGAAGGAAGGAAGGAAGGAAGGAAGGAAGAAAGGAAGGAAGGAAGGAAGGGAAAAAAGCCTGCAGTTGAGCAGTGGCTGCAGGGGTAAAGCCTGCTAGTTTTGTGGGAAAACAAAAGCAAACCAATACATGCCTGAGAGAAGAGACATTACATAAGAAATTAGAAAACCTGAACAAACAAATTTAAAAAGGAGGGGCCGGGAGTTTGGCCTAGTGGTTAAAGTGCTTGCCTAGCATGCATGAAGACCCGGGTTCGATTCCTCGGTACCACATACATAGAAAAAAGCCAGAAGTGGTGCTGAGGCTCAAGTGGTAGAGCTTTAGCCTTGAGAAAGTCCAAGGACAGTGCTCAGACCCTGAGCTCAAGCCCAGGACTGGCAAAAAAAAATTTAAAAAGGAACAAAAAATGGGGGCCAGGAGTTTGGCCTAGTGGTAAAGTGCTTTCCAAGCATGCACGAAGACCCTGGTTCGATTCCACGCACCACATATAGAAAAAAGCTGGAAGTGGTGCTGTGGCTCAAGTGGTAGAACTCTAGCCTTGACAAATAGTGTAAGGATAATATTCAGGCCCTGAGTTCAAGCCCCATGACTGGCAAAAAAAAGGAACAAAAAATGAACTAAAAGGAAGAAGATTTAAGAGACAACTCAAAATTTTCAAAAGTTGATGGGTGAAGTGGCTCACTCCTATATTCCTAGCTAATCAGGAATCTGAGGTCTGAGGGTTTCCATTCAAAGCCAGTCCGGGCACTAAAGACCAGTTGACCTATTTCTCCAATTACCCACCAGAAAAGTGGAAGTGGCATTGGGACTCAAGGGGTAGGGTGGTATACTTGAACTGGAGAGCTCAGGGACCTTACCCAGGTCCAGAATCCAAGCCCTACAACTGACAAAAGAAAATATTGACAATGGTTCATATATAGAGATTCCCTTCTCCTTGTTGGTTAAACATGGTTAAACATTTGAAATATGATGTGAATATCAATGTTGTAAATTCTTTAAAATAATAAAAATAAATTGCTGTTGGGTTGGCTTAGTGGAAGAGTGCTTGCCTAACATGCATTGTTGTGCCAAGATTGTCCCATGTTCTGGGAATGACCCCTCCCCCTCCCTTGCTCAGGGCCCATGTACTTGAACCCTAGGTGGCAACATTTTGATGCTCAGTGGTTAGGCACCTGAGCTCTAATTAATCTTAAAGCGACCAGTGGTTTGAGTTACCAAACAGCCAATCAGGTTATTTTAACTATGGAATTCCCCTATAAAAGCTGTGTAAAACCCTTGTTCAGGACCTCTTAGCATTCCCAGCTACGGGTACACGGAGGTCCGAGTTTAGACTCGTAACAAGTGACCCTTGCTTTTTAGCTTTGACTGTGGCCTCTGGTGGTCTTTTTGGGGTTCTAGGAATTCGGGTACAACAGCATGAAGACACGGGTTCGATTCTTCAGCACTACATGCATAGAAAAAAGTCAGAAGTGGTGTTGTTGCTCAAGTGGTAGAGCTCTAGCTTTGAGGAAGTCCAAGGACAGTGCTCAGCTTTGAGTTCAAGGCCTAGTACTAACAAAAAAATAAAATACAATTTATAGACATTTAGTGAATATGAAGTGATACAAATTTAGATTTTATTAGTATTTACATAGTGACAAATGCTTAACATCTGAGAAAAATGTTGTGATCATAAATCTTCACCAAGGAATATGTTGAATAGATATCTAGAGTTCTGTCAACTTATAAAAAAGAAAAAGAAAAACAGTTCATGTCTTTATCCTACTTGCTAACGTTACTGAAGGTCACTGTGGTTTGAAGGCAACCTGAGTGGGAAAAATCCAGGGGACTTGCTTTAGTGTGTCTCTGACAGTAGTTGACTTAACCTGGTTTGTGTTTTGTTCAAGAATAGAGCTCTACTACTTTCTCCCTCTGAGTAGTTCATTGGAGATAAAGAGTCTCATGGACTTTCCTGCGCCAGCCTGCTTTAAACTATGATCCTCAGTTGTCAAGCCTCTGTGTAATTCCATTGTGTTTCCAGTGTACTTTTATATCATATGAACCACCAAAGTAATAAAAAGGCCATACTTGAGCTATGTTCCTGTAATGGAGTCTGCTACCTTGAATTTAAAAACAAATAAATGAAAACCCCCACCGAAATGCTAAGTGTAGTTTGGGCTATACTGGCACTCCCTCTTAAAGTTAAGGAAAAAACATTTGTGGGGACAGTTATCAGGCCTTGAGTTCAATCCCCAGCACAGGAACAAAAACAACAGTGAGCCAGAAGTGCTTCATGTGTGTAATTGTAGCTAGTCAGAAGGCTAAGACCTGAGGGTTCTGGTTCAAACTCAGCCCATGCCAGAAATTCTCTGAGTCACTTACATCCAATTACAACTCAAAACCCAGAAGTTGCATTGTGGATCAATGTCATAGATTGTCTAGTTTTGAGCAAAAGAACTTAGAAAAACTGTCAAGACCATAAGTTCCAGCCCCACATTGAGGTAAACAACAAAGCCAGTAGTTGAACTGTGGCCCAAGTACCAGGGCTTTTAAATATTGAGGGGGGAAAAATGAAAACAAATCATCTAAAATGAAAAAAAAATTTAAGGGAGAGTGGTTAGTCCCAATAAGAAACTAGAGTTCCTGAAATAGTAAAACTGAAAAACTACAAAAAATATGTACAGAAATAGTGAACTAGATGAAAAGGAAGGGGAAAGTAGAGGAGAGCCAGTGAAACACTTTCAAATCATGTCACATATTTGGAATCCTACTTGCTGAGGTTGCTGAGATCTGAGGAGTGTGGTTCAAAGCCAGCCTGGGCAGGAAAGTCTATGAGATCTGCTTTAGTGAGTGGTAATTGTTGGCTTAAAATTGTTTTGCTCATGGCTAGAGCTCTAATAGTTCCTGTCTGTTGGTGGTTGATTATAGATAAGAGTCATATGGATTTTCCTGCCCATGCTGGCTTTGAACCACAATCCTTAGATTTCAGAGCCTGTGTAATGCCCCCATGTTCACATGAGACTCTTTCCATTTAAACCACCAAAAAAACCCCCAGAAAATAATGAAAGAGATAGAGGAAGAAAGAAAGAAAGAAAGAAAGAAAGAAAGAAAGAAAGAAAGAAAGAAAGAAAGAAAGAAAGAAAGAAAGAAAGAAGGGAAGGAAGGAAGGAAGGAAGGAAGGAAGGAAGGAAGGATGGGAGGAATGGGGTGTAGGGGATAGAGGGAGTGAGGGAAGAAGGAAAATAAAGAGAAAAGAAAGAGAAAGAAATCAGAATGAAAGAAAGGGACGGAGGGAGGAAGGAAAGAAAAAGAGAAAATGAAAGAAATAAAGACAGATAAACAGACAGAAAGAAAGAAAGACAGAAAGAAAGAAAGAAAGAAAGAAAGAAAGAAAGAAAGAAAGAAAGAAAGAAAGAAAGAGAGAGAGAAAGAAAGAAAGAGAAAGAAGGGAGGTGGGAGGAATGGAGGAAGAGAAAGAAGGTGAGAAGAAAATGAAGAGAGAAGTAAATAGAAAAAGAAGCAAAGAAAGACAGAGACAAAGAAAATGTAAGCAAGCAGGCAAGCAAGAAAGCAAACAAGAAAAGAACAAATAAAATAAAGTCTGAAGTTGTACTTTTGTTGGTGTGAATCCTCCTAGCCTGGAGGGAAAAAAGCAAAGCAAAGATAAAAACTTTGGAGAGACTGACCAATCCATCATAAGTTAGAGAATCTGAATTTAAAACAACAACAACAACAACAAAAGCTGGGTGATATGGCTCATGCCTGTAATCCTAGCTATTCAGGAGGCTGAGATCTGAGGATCAAAGTTGAAAACCAGCCAGGGCACAAAAGGCCCTGAGATTCTTATCTCCAATTAACCTCTGCAAAAACAAGAAGTGGGGCTTGCCTCAGGGTAGGGTGGTAGCCTTGAGCTTAAGAGCTCAGGGAAATCGCCCAGTCTAATTTTAAGCCCCATGGACCACAAAAATAAGGAACAAAAAATGAATTAAAAGGAAGGAGAAGGTATCAAAGAGACAACTCAAAATTTTGAAAACATCCTTCATGCTTGTATCCTATTCTTGCTCAGGTCATTGAGATCACAGGATTGTTGTTCAAAGCCTGGCTGGGCAGCAATCCATGAGCCTTCCAGGCAATAGTGAACTTAAACTGATTAGTGATTTGTTCATGATTAAAGTTCTACTACTTTCTGCCTCTGGGTTTTTTATTGGAGATAAGGGTCTCATGGACTTTCCTGCCCAGGCTGGCTTCAAACCACCATTCTAAATTATCAAGCCTCTGCAGTGCCCTTGTGTTTCCAGGGAACACTTATACCCTATGAACCATCAAAAAATTAAAAGGCAGGGGCCAGGAATTTGGCCTAGTGGTTAAAGTGCTTCCCTAGCATGTACGAAGACCCGGGTTCGATTCCTTGGTACCACATATATAGAAAAAGAGGGAAGTGGTGCTGAGGCTGAAGTCGTAGAGTTCTAGCCTTGAGAAAGTCCAAGGACAGTGCTCAGGCCCTGAGCTCAAGCCCAGGACTGGCAAAAAAAATTAAAAGGCAGAAATTGAACTATGCCTTATGTTTTAAACCAGGGAACCTTGAATTAAAAACAAAACAAACCCCACCAAACTCACAAGTCCATTTTGCTCTAATGGTACTCCCTGAAACACTGAATCAAAAAATTATTTTGTGCAGAGACCAGGACCTGAGTTTTAGCCCTAGCACATAAACAACAACAACAATCCAGGCAGTATAGCAGTGCTTCATGTGTGTAATCCTAACTACTTAGGAAGCTGGTTAAAAGCCAGAAAATTTCTGTAAGGGCTTGAGCACTGTCCTTGAGCTTTCTCAAGGCTAGGGCTCTACCACTTGAGCCATAGCTCATTTCTGGCTTTTTCTATGTATGTGGTACCAAGGAAATTGTACCCAGGTCTTTGTGCATACTAGGCAAGCAAACTCCCCATGAAGACTTCCATTTTCTGGAGCCGGCCGGCCAAGAACATCCTACCTATCAGGGGGGCAAGAGTAACACCTCAGTCTTGGGGGAACCAAGACTGATGCCTCTGTACTGGCACCAATTGTCTTAGTGACAAGGACACAAAAACAAGAATCCATAAAAACATCTAACAAAACATTAGTGCTGGTACCAAACAAGACAAAAACATCTAACAGAGAAGCAGAGACCTTTAAGTAAACCCCAAATTTTCTCTTAAAAATGTTGCAAGACCAAGTCTAGATTAACAGTAAGGAATTTGATCAGGGTGGCCAGATCATCCTGGTAAGAAAATTTTCTCCCTAACCTTCCGAAATTGTTGGGAGGCTGGGGGTACCCTCTGGGGGCCATCCAATATCAAAGGTCGGCCATTCCAAATTACAAAGAGTAATTAATTTGTCTTTACTCAAATCAAAACCTCTGCTTCTAACATCCTTAAAATTCATCATTAGAAGAGCAAGCAGAATAGTCCCATCTCAAAGGGAGATATCCAAATCAGAAAAAACAAAAGGAAATAATACACAGAGACAAACATAGCCGGCCTATTTACCGCGGGTTTTGACTAGGCATCTGGATGGGCTTAGGGGTTCCCGGCCCATGCACCAAAAGTTGCATTATGGAGCAAAGTCATAGATTATCCAGTTTTGAGCAAAAGAACTCAGGAATACTGCCCAAACCATAAGGTCCAGCCCTATATTGGTATAAACAACAAAGTTAGTAGTATAACTGTGTCCCAAGTACCAGGGCTTCTAAATATTGAGGGGAAATAAACAAAAATAAAAAGTTTTAAACTGAAAAAAGAAATTGAGGGAGAGTGATTAATCCGAACAAGAAAATAGAGGTCCTGAAATAATAAAACTGAAAAACCTAGCAAAAAATGTGTACAGAAGTAGTGAACTAGATGAAAAGGAATGAGAAAGTAGAGGAGAGCAAGTTAAACACTTTCAAATCATGCCACACATCTGGAATCCTACCTGCTGAGGATGCTCAGACCTGATGAGTGTGGTTCAAAGCCAGCCTAGGCAGCAAAGTCCATGAGACCTGCTTTAGTGAGTGGCAGTGGAGGGCTTGAACTTATTTTGCTCATGGCTAGAGCTCTAGTACTTCCACGCTGTTGGTGGTTGATTACAGATAAGAATCTCAAGGACCTTCTTGCCCAGTCTGGCTTTGAAAGACAACCCTCAGAATTGAGAGCCTCTGTAATGCCCTCAAGTTCACATGAGACTCTTTCTTCATATAAACCATCAAAGAACAGAAAAGAAAGAAAGGGAGAAAGAAAGAAAATTAGAGCGAGAGAGAAAGCAAGAAAGCAAGCAAGAAAGAAAAGAAAGAAGGAAGGGAGGGAGGGAGGGAGGGAAGGAGGGATAGAAGGAGGGAAATACAAAAGAAACAGAGAGAGAGAGAAAGAAAGAACGAATAAAATAAAGAAAAGGAAGAAAGGGAGGGAGGAAGGCGGGGGGTAGGGAGACAAGAAAGGAGAAAAGGAAACAGAAAGAGAGAAGGAAATAGAAAAGGAAGCAAAGAAAGAAAGCAAGCAGGCAGGAAAGCAAGCAAGCAAGCAAGCAAATAAGAGCAAATAAACTAAACAAACCTGAATTTGAACCTTGTTCCTGGTGTGAATCCTGCTAGCCTGGATGGAAAAAAGCAAAGCAAGATAAAAACCTAAGGGAGACAAGCCAATCCATAACAAGTTAGAGAACTTGAATTAAAAAAAAAGCCAGCGTGGTGGCTCACACCTGTAATCCTAGCTACTCAATAAGCTGGGATCTGAGGATCAAAGTTCAAAGCCAGTCCAGGCATAAAAGGATCTGTGACTCTTATCTCCAATTAACACCTTGAAAATGGCAAGTGGAGCTTGGCTCTAGGGTAGGGCAGTAGATTTGAGCTGAAGAGCTCAGGAACAATGCCTGGGTCCAGAAGAGGTCAAGCCCCACAACTCACACACACAAAAAAAAGAAGAACAAAAAAATGAATTAAGGCAAAGGAGGCAGATCCTTCTGGGCGATTTCACCAGCAGCGGGTGCTGGAGGCTTGGCTGCTTGAATCCTGTGCTACATGTTTAGAGACTTCACACAGAAGTTGGCTGGAACCTGGACTTCAGACCGGAAGCCCACAGGAATTAAAGCCTGTGATGTCCACTGAAGCTCTGTCTGTCATATTAACCACACCAACAAAGCTGACTTCCAATCCCACTGTTTATGATTATTCTGGGAAGAACAAAGATCCAGAGCTGTAGAAGTATTTCCAGATATCTGATGGTATGCCCATCCACCTGAAAAGATGCCTGCCTGATCTGATGCTTTAACCAACCACTGTGCACTGACATCAGGAGGTACCATCCATTCCTGATTGCCCTCCACATGGCCTCCCAGCCCAAAAACAAGAGAGCTCTGGTACAGAGCATAGTTGGGTTTTGGAATAGACCCTTTGAAACTTCAATTTTCATTTAACAAATAATCAGTTTCATTCCCTCTTCTTGGATGGTCTCCTTAAAAATTTTGCAAAACAAAGACAAAGATATGAACAGTATTTTGGTTTGTTTGTGAAGTGCATATGGCCTGTCAGATGTCAGAACTCATTTATTTGGTCTCCTGATTTCCCTGGAAAGTCTGAATGAAGGTGGAACAGGGGCTGGTTAGTTAGTGTCAGTCAGAGCTGAGGTCTTCAGATACCTGGAGTGTGGGGTTTTTTTTCCACCTTGGAGTGCACAAGCCTTTATAGATTTGGTTTTGACTGAAGAAGTAAGGCAAGCCAAGACTAGGCGCTTGAAATAAGGGACTTTGTTTAGTGGTACCTTGGGGGATTTTTCCATCTTGTAGCAAAATGTTAATAGAAATTATTTGTAGCCTGCCTGTGCTTGTTTCAAAGTGCTATTTGCCACAGCCCAGGTCCTAGCAAGTCTGTGTTCCCATGGGAACAGAGCAGGATTGTTCGCACTGCAATGCAGGCTGGTTCTTCTTGTGGATGCAACCATGTCACAGATCCTCCTTTACCTTTTAAAAATGTTATCCTTTTAAATTATGAAATATTTGACTGTGGAAAAAATACATGTAAAAATGAATTAAGAGGAAGGAGAAGATATCAAAGAGACAACTCAAAAGCATGAAAGCATCATTCATGCCTGTATACTATTGTTGCTCAGCTCACTGAGATCACAGGATTATGGTTCAAAACCAGCATGGGCAGGAAAATCCATGAGCCTCCCTGATAATGGTGGACTTAAACTCATTGGTGATTTGTTCATGGTTAGAACTCTATTACTTTCTGCCTCTGGGTGGTTCATTGGAGATAAGGAGTCTCATGGACTTTCCTGCCCAGGCTGGCTTTGAACCATGGTCCTCAGATATCAAGCGTCTGTGTACTGTGCCTGTTTATTCTGGGTACTCTTATCTGCTATGACTCACCAAAAAAATAAAAAGGCAAAAGTTGAGCTGTGGTTCATGTATTAGAGCCCGCTAGCCTTGAATTTAAAACAAAGTCAAAAGTCAGGTTTTGGCCTCAATTGTACTCACAGCTAGTTTGAGGAAATAAAATAAAATAAGCAAGCATTGAGAGTGACCAGGCCAGAGTTCAAATCCTTGAACCAGAACCAAAAGACCCAAGGCCAGTGGTTGACTTGTGGCCTAAATGGCAGTGCTTCCAAATGTTGAATTAGAAAAAACAATCAAAGAAAGAAAGAAAGAAAAACAATAGAAGAGAGAAGCCAATTAAAGAAATTTAAATCATGGCTCACATCTGTGATCCTATTATTTTAGATTGCTGAAATCTGAGGTTTGAAGTTCAAAGCCAGCCTGGGAAGGAAAGTCCATGAGACCTGTTTTAGTGAATGGCACTGGAGAGCTTGAACTCTCTGTGTTTTATGTCTAGAGCTCTACTATTTCCTATCTCTTGGTGATTACTTGAAGAAAAGAGTCTCATGGATTTTCCTACCCAGCCTGGCTTTGAACCACAATCCTCATATTCCAGAGGCTGTGTATGCCCACATAGCTACATGAGACCCTTTTTCCTATAAACCACAAAAAAAATGAAGGAAGGAAGGAAAGAAGGAAGGAAGGAAGGAAGGAAGGAAGGAAGGAAGGAAGGAAGGAAGGAAGGAAGGGAGGGAAGAATGGAGGGAGGAAGGGAGGGTGGGAGGAAGGAAAAGAGATAGGACAGAATGTGGGAAGGTGAAAGGAAGACAGGCAGGAAGGCACCTATCTAGAGCTTTGGTTTTCAGTTTGAAGCCTGATAATCTTGATGGGAAAAGGCAAAGTAAAGCAAAAGATCTCAAGGAGAGTTGCCAATCCATAACAAATAAGTAGAAGACTCAAACAAAATAGATAGACAAATAGAAAAAGGAAGGAAAATGAATTAAAAGGAAGGAGGAGATATCAAAGAGACAATAGAAGTATTTGAAAACATAGGCTGGGGTTTGGCCTCGTGGTAGAATGCTTGTCCAGCATGCACAAAGACCAGGGTTTAAATCCTCAGTAGTACATACAAAAAAAAGCCATGAATAGTGTTGTGGCTCAAGTGGTAGAACTCTAGCCTTGAGAAGGCCCTGGACAGTGCTCAAAACCTGAGTTCAAGCCCTAGATATGGCAAAAATAAAAAGGAATTTGAAAACTTGGGTCATGGTTGTATCCTACTTGCCATGTTCACTGAAATCAGAGGATTATGGTTCAAAGCCAACCTGGGCAGGAAATTCTAAGAGACTTGTTTTAGTGAGCAGCAGTGATGAGCTTGAACTTGCTTTTTTTTCTCACAACTAGAGCTCTAATACTTCCTGTCTCTTGATGGTTGATTACAGACTCTCATGGACTTTCCTACCAGGTTAGCATTGATCCAGTCTTCAGATTTCAGAGTCTGTGTAATGCCCCCATGTTCACATGAGATTATTTCTCCCATAAACCATGAAAGAAAGAAAGAAAAAAGAAGGAAGGAAGGAGGGAAGGAAGGAAGAAAGGAAGGAAGGAAAGAAAGAATTAAATAGAAGAAAGAAAGAAAGGAGAGCAAGAGGGAGAGAGAGAGAGCGAGAGAGAGAGAGAGAGAGAGAGAGAGAGAAGAAAGAAAGAAAGAAAGAAAGAAAGAAAGAAAGAAAGAAAGAAAGAAAGAAAGAAAGACAGAAACTGTGACTTTTGGCTGTGTTTTCACCTGCTAGCCTTGAGGGAAAAAAGCAAAGGAAAGATTATAACCTCAGGGAGAGTGGCCCATTCAAGAAAACAAGGCAGAGTACCTGAACAAATTTTAAAAAGGGGGGAGGGTGAGAAAGAAAAAGAAAACCGAACAAAAAATGAGTGAAAAGAGAAAACACCGAAGGGCCACTGAATGTTTTGAGAACATGGTTGAAGCCTATATCCTACTTGCTCCAGTCACTGAAATCAGAGGATAATAGTTTAAAGCCAGCCTGGGCAGGAAAGTCCATGACAGTTGTATTAGTGTGTGCCTGTCAAATCAACTTGGGGTGTTTTGTTCATGATTGGGGCTCTACTGCTTTCTGCCTCTGAAAGTCTCATGGACTTTCCTGGCCAGGCTGGCTTCAAACTGGGATCCTAAGATGTCAAGCCTTTGTGTAGTGCCCTTGTGTATCCACTCTTATCTCCTATGAACCATCAAAATAATAAAAAAGCAGAAATTGAGCTGTGGCTTAAGTAGTAGAGTCAGGGAGCCCTGAATTAAAAAAAGAAGAAGAAAAGAAAAAATCATGAGTCCAATTTTAGCTCTAAGTATATTCCCTGCTATTTTGATGAAAAAATATCTTGGCTAGGGATCAGGTTCTGAATTCCAGCCCTATAACAGGAACTAAAAATATTAAAAATAATAAACAGCCAGGCTTGGCACAGTGGCTCATGCCTTTGCCACTGACTACTGGCCTGTGGGCGGTAATTGAAGTTAAGAATCTCATGCAGTCTCCTGCCCAGGCTAGTTTTGAAATTCAGTCCTCAGACTTTAGGACACTGTCCAATGCCCTTGGTTTCTCCTGGGACTCTTATCTCCTATTACCAACCAAAGAAGAATAATACCCCCCCCCAAAAAAAGGCAAAAGTAGAGTTGTAGCTCAAAAGTTGAGCATGATAGCCTTGAATTAAAAAAAAAAGTAGAATAATCCTCTGGGAGAGTCACCAGTCTTTTAAGTTCAAGTCCTAAGTACCAGTACTCAAATTTAAAAATAATAATAATAATAATTGGAAATTGAGTTTTGCCTCTTATTGTATACTTTGGTTACTTTGAGAGGAAAAAAAACTACTCACTGAAAGTGATCAAGCCCAGAATTGAAACCCTGGAGCAAAAATAAAAACACACATAGCCAGTAGTTCATCTGTAGCCCAAGGTATAGAAACTATTTTCAAACAAAAAACCCAAACAAAAACAAAAATACAAACTGAGTGTGAGTTTCTAGACCTTAAAAAGCCATAAGAACTGAAATTTTAAAAAGAAAAATAGTAAAAGCAATCATGAAATGATATGAAGGTGCCAGAAGAGAGGAACCAATTAAAGAATTTTAAATTATGTCTCACATCTGTAATCCTACCTGCTTAGGTTGCTGAACTCTGAGGATTGTGGTTCAAAGCCAGCCTAGGCAGGGAAGCCCATGAAAGCTGTTTTAGTGAGTGGCAGTCGTGGCCTTGAACTTGCTGTGTTTGGCTCATGGCTAGAGCTCTAGTACTTCCTGCCTGTTGGTTAATTGGAAGTAAGGGTCTCATAGGAAATTTTCTGTTCAGGCTGGCTTTGAATCACAATCCTCAGATTGCAAGCAGTGAAAAGCCAAGATTACAGGTGTGAGGCATTGGTGTTTGCCCTGGTTCTTAAAAAACAAAAACAAAAAAACTTGTTTGTTTTTGGTTCTTATTCTAGGGCTTGAACTTTGGGCCTGAATAGAATCCAAAAGTCATGTCTTTCTCCCCCCACCCACCCAAAGCTAGTTAGTATACATTTAGAGGCAAAAATCAACTTCAGGATTTTTTTTTTGGTATAAGTGATTTTACATAGGGTTGATTCTCCCAGAGGAGGATTTTCTTTTTCTTTCCTTTTCTTTTTTTCCGTATATTTTTTATTGTAATTAATAGAAGGATTACATTATATTCACCAGATAGAAGGTGCATTACTTCACAAACATTAAAATATTTTTCATTTCTTGGTCCCCATTTCCCTCCCCCCACCCCATATCTTTTGCTTTCTTTTTTGTTTGTTTGTTTTTATTTCAAGGCTCATAATTCTACTATTAGAAGCACCACTCAACTTGTGCCTTTCCCTTTTTTGCTTTTCTTTTTCCTCTTTCTTTCTTCCTGTTTTGCCAGTCCTGAGGCCTGAACTCAGGCTCTGGGCACTGTCCTTGGACACATTTTGCTCAAGGTTAGTGCTCTGCTACTTGAGCCACAGTACCACTTCTTGCTTGTATTGTGTATGTAGTACTTAGGACTAGAACGCAGAGCTTCCTGCATGCTAAATGAGTGCCCAACCACTTGGCCACACTCTCCCTCCATTCCTTTCTTTCTTCCTTACTTTATTCCCTACTCTAGTCCTTCTTTTTTGGTGGTTAATAGAAGATAAAGAGTTCCATGGGAAGCTGAGGGTACTACATAGTATTGTAAAATCTGACAATTGTGATTCAAAGCCAGCCTAGACTGGAAAGTCCCTGAGACTCTCCTCTCCAATTAACCATCAACAGGTCAGGCTGCACAACTGGGGCAAAAACAAACAAACAAACAAACAAACAAAAAACAGTAGTTGACTTTTGCAGAGACTCCAAATTATTTTTTACATTTTTTTTGTCCTTGTCAGTCTGGGGGCTTTAAACCCAGGGCCTGGGCACTGTCCTTGGGCTTTCCTCAAGACTAGCACTTTACAGCTGGAGGCACCCCTTCCACCTTTCCTTTTTGGAACTGAGGAATCGAAGCTAGGGCTGCCTGAATGCTAGGGGAGCACCCTACCACTAGGTCATGAGCCTCCAAATTGTGACTTTAAAAAATAAACAAACAAAAAATGAAGGTGGGTGGTTAGTGTGACAACAAACCAGACGACCTGAAATAAACAAAAATGACAGAAAAAGTAAAGTGAATGAAATAAAAAGGTGAAGGAAAAGAGCTCATGATACAAACAGAAAAGAAAAGAAATAATTATAATTTTAAAAGCCAGAGGCTAGGCCCTGAATTCAAGGTGTAGGACCATCCCAGGAAAAGCAAAACAAAACCAAACTTGACATATGGTGCAAATAAGAACAAACAGTAGACTTGAGAAAATAAACAAAAACTTCAGATAAAAGCACCAGCCGTTGGGTGAAATGCATAATACCAGAACCCAAATTTAAAAAATAAACAAGAGCAATCAAGGTTTGGCTTAAATTCTACAGCCTGCTAGCTCTGAACAAAAACTTTCAGACAGAATATACTAAGCCCTGATTTAAAACAGTAGGAAAACACCAAAGGGCAAAACAAAACAAAACAAAAAATAAATATTGACTTGTAGCTAAAAAAATTCTAGCTGCTCAGCTCACTGAAATCTGAGGATCACAGTTCTAAGCCAGCCTAGACAGGAAAAGCCATCAGACTTCTTGCATTGTATGCCAGTCCTGGAGCTTGAACTTGTGGTCTTTTGCTCATGGCTGGAGCCCTACCACTTCCAACCGTTTGGTGGTTAATTGAAGAGTCTCATGGGACACTATGAGACTCATGGGACTATGAGACTTCCATTAACCAATACAAAGGGCACAGGGAACCAGAAATTGACTTGCTGCTCTGGCTGTAGAACATGCTAGCATACAGGAAGAAAGAGAAAGAAAGAAAGAAAGAAAGAAAGAAAGAAAGAAAGAAAGAAAGAAAGAAAGAAAGAAGGAAAGAGAAAGAGAGAGAGAGAGAAAGAAAGAGAGAAAGAAAATGTTAGACACTTGGTTATGCCTTCTGTTCAAACCTAAGGAATAATACAACCAAACAACCAACCAAAATCAGAAAATCCCTCGTGGCTTATGAAGAGGCTGTTAGTATTGGGGGAGGGGATTAAAAATATGGCCAGACCACCAGTACAAGAAAAAAAAAGAAGGCCAGAAATTCAGCTTTGGCTCAAGGCATGAAGATGACTAACATAGTGAGCAAATAAATAAATAAATAAATAAAATAAAAATGCCAACTTAGGGAGACTAGGGAAACTTGCCAGTGCCTTCTGAGTTCAATCCTTTCAGTTAGCAGAATTAGCACCCAAATGCACATGAAAACTGAAAATTTGGATTTTAGCTGTTAGAATTGAGAAGAGAAGAAGGAATAGGAGGAGGAGAAGGAGGAGGAAAAAGGGAAGAAGAAGAAGTAATGGAAGAAAAGGAAGAGGAAGATTAGGAGGAGGAAGAAACAGGAGGAGGAGGCACTGAATATCAACAAGCCTCTTCCCCATCAAAACAATTAGGAATAAAACAAATGTAAAAGAAGGTAAAATAAGAGAAAAGCCAAAGAAACACCTTAAAGTGATCGGGGTGATGTATGCTTATGTCTATAGTTCTAGATTTTTAGAGGACTGAGAGTTGTGGATATTAATTTTTACCCAGCCCAGGTGGGAAAAATCCCTGAGTATCCATGAGATTTATAACCAATAAATCACACCCAGGGTGGGGAAAAAAAGAAACAACAACAACAAAATCCAGGGAGATTGAGCTGTAGTTCAAGTGGTCGATCAGTAGTCTTGAGCAGAAAAGCTAAGGGACAGTGCCCCAGACCTGATTTCGAGTTCTATAACCATGAGAGAGACAGAGACAGAGAAAGAGACAGACAGAAACAGAGAGAGACAGAGGGAGAGAGAGAAGAGTTTTGAAAACAGTTAAGATGATTTTAAAATGAAATATAGAAGTTGAAAAACAGTTGTTTAATAAGACACGAGAAAAATATAATTTTTTGACAATAAAGGTTAAAATATCATGCTAACCTCACCCAAATCTCACCCCAACCTACAGAAAGCCCTTTCTATCAGAGTTGTCAGTAATTAAGAATGGAAAATTCACAGCCAATGTTGAGATGATCTTGATTCTCTGATACCTGTGTCTGTGCAGCCCTGGGAGAACTGATGGACTGTGCAGTATTTGACTTGCCTTATTTCCCTTGTGTCTGGGAATAGTCATGTCGTGGGGATGGGGGCCTGGGCACAGGAAGTGGAAATCATTGTTGAAGAGCTTTCTCTCACAGGAGGAGCTCACAGAATTCAGAGTCTTAACCAGTACTGATTTAAGCTATATTTTTTTCTTTCTTTTTTTTTCCATTGAAGAGTGGAGTTTTATTACATTTAAACAATTACTGATAGACCTCACAGATATCTATCATGAAGAAAATATGGATTTTTCTACATTCTATAAGTAAACTTAGAATTAAAATGAAATTCAAGCTTAAAAGATTCAGTCACTTAGCTACATTTTAAAGAGGGAACACAAGTGCCTCTAAACTATTCCTAAGTGTACTAAGGAATGGAGCATACAGAGAGGACAGCACTGCCAGCCACCCAAGAGAGGACAGCACTGCCAGCCACCCAAAGACAGTTTGGCTTCATTATTTTCTTGTCATGATTGATCATGTTTTTTTCTTTGGAGAACATTCACTCTGTTTTTCCTTAGAAAATCAGTTGTGTTTTCAGGCAGTACAATTTGTGACTACCTGAGCACTGATCTTTCTATTGGAGTCATAGTGCCAGAGACTCAAGCTCCTTCTCTCTTGAATGCCCCTGGTGTTACAAAGTCACTGGCTGGGTGGTTCTGGTGTGACCACATGGATGGGTGAGACAGGGCTTCTAGCTTTCTGTGGCCTTGGTGTATTTCAGGGCTATCATTTTCTTTCTTGCATGATCCTGGTGTTACAAAGCCCCTGGCTGGGGTTGTTCTGTGAGCAAATGGGTGGGTGAGAAGCTTCCCTGTATCAGTGACAGGGCTTCTGGCTCTCAGTGAGTTTGGTGTCTTTCAGGGCTCTTCAATGCCATCTCTGGAACTGCCTATTACTGGGTCTGCACACAGCAGCACAATCTCCTCAAGGTATCCATCATTCTACTCAGCATCCCCTTCCTGCCTCATTTTCTTCTGGAGCTAGAGGCTCTATCATCATGCTGTGTCAGCTCCAAGGAAAGGACAACATCCTCTGAGGTGTTGTGTCCAGGTCCAAAGCAAGAGCAGCCAGAGGTCCATGTTGAGCATGTTAGGAGCTCAGCAGCAGGAACTTTATCCACCGCCTCCACTGGCAGCTCCTTACAGCCATATCAGGCATATCTCTTAGGCCTCATTTTAGGCTGCTTGCAGCCCTGACTCTTGGTATCCCTCAAGACTTTGTTCTCATTCTATGGCTGTGAAGAGGGCAGGGATTTTGCTTTACCTCTTTGGCAAAATGTCTCCTCTTCTCTCTGTGGCAGGGAGGAACCTTGGAAGGCAGCCACTGACCCATGATATGGCATGAGGCTGTGACTGGGGCTCCTCTGCAGGAAACAGAGGGAAATGGCAGGCAAAGAGGTGCTTCGGCCTGTCTGCTTCACATTACAGGTCAGCAGACACAGAGGGAAATGATAAGGAAGAAATCTTGAATGAAACCTACCTCTCTCCACCAGTAGGAAGGTGGAAGGGTTTGGGACAGTGGCATAGTGCTGAATACCCCACTCCAGAGATTGAGCTGTCACAGGGCTGACTCTCTCTGCCTTCAGGCCATCTTTAATGAAAAATGGGTGGTCATCACATCATCAAAGGATCTGTGCAAAACTGATGTGCGGACTTGTGATTAACTGTACCCCACTGAACACATCCTGCTCACCACAGTTGGGTATAACTGTTTGGGCAGGGGCTCAACTGGATATAGGGAGCCTTCATCAAATCCATCAAACCATGTGTGTGCCATGACTTGTTGCACATCAGACCTCTGCTGAGGGTTTAAAATTAAGAGCTGGAAAAAGACATGATGTCCTCTGGCAATCAGGTGTTGTGGTACATCATACCTGCCCTCGACAAACTTTCTACAGAGCTGGTTGAAAGTGCTCTCTTGAAATGGGAATTGTCCCATAATCATAAACAACATGATGGTGCCCAGACTCAAGACATCTACCTTGAAGCCATCGTAGGCTTGTTTCAGGTATATTTTAGGGGTACAGACCACATAGGCACCAGGAAGATCTGTGATCAACTGCACTGGGGCAATCCTCAGGCTCAACCCAAAGTCATTGACCTTGGCATTGCTGGTTTCATCCAGAAGGATGTTGTCAGGCTTCAGGTCCATGTGTGCAATCCCATGCCAATGGAAGTACTGCATCTCACTTCCCATCTGCTTCATCAACTTCCTTGCTTCCTTCTCATAAACCTGGCATGATGCTTTGATCCAGCTCTGCAGGTTTCCCTTGGTGGCCATTCCCATCACCAGGTAGACATGTTCCACTCCCTGGATCACTTGATACATCCTAATCACATGGGGGTAATTCAGAGGCTTGACAATATCCACCTGATTTTCCACCAGCATTGGGTACTCTTTTGTCCCCAAGATTTTCACTGTGACCTCATTGTCTGTGAGGGAGTGATAGGCCTTCTTCACCTGCCCAAAGGTGCCAGTGGTCTGCTGTACATGATATTGACTGACAAGGAAGTCCTCCTCTGCGGAGGAGAATGTAGGGCATTTGCTGTCTGTTGACTCCATTTTTCTCATGGGATGGCAAACAGCCAGCCACTACCAAACAGCTAAGAAAATATGGTGGCTAGTATATTTTAAGTATACTTAGCTAAGTTAAGATGACAATAAATATAAATATTAATATATATAACAATTTTATACATCAGTGGAGTAGGTATCAAATCTTAACGAAGTTTAGCTAATCAATTCAGTGATAGCATATCTTAAATTAGCACAATCTAAGCTACAGAATAATGGAAATCCCCAAACCCACACAACCCAAAGCTTTCCTTCCTCCCCACTCACCAATATAAGAATCAATCTAAATCTGATTTACTGAAGCACTGTAAAGTAGCTCTCTCAGCACTTTAACTGAAAATGGAGAGCAACTAACAGCCTTCTGCAACCCCTCCAGGCACCTCACAATGGCATGTGAGGTCTGTGAGGAAATGGCCCAATCACAGTGAAGCCTAATGGCATCATGGAAGAATGGACCAATCACAGCCAGGCCTCGTGTCACCAGGAATGAATGGACCAGTCATAGCCACTCATAGAACCATTGAGGATCTAGTTCGTAGGAATGTTGTAAAACACTTCAAGTGGACCCCTATGGGCATTCTCATGGCAGCATTTTGGGAACCATGAGGACTGGACAAGTCCCTCCTTCCTTCTCCAGGGCCATGGCATCCTAGGATCTGCTTCTGCAAGACCTCAGCCTTCTGGGACTTGCTCCCACAATCTCTGAAAACATGTTGGATCACAATGATCTCTTGAACACATGGGGATTGGCAAAAGCTACCAGAGTGGCATCAAGTTTAAAGAAAAATTGATGTGTCAGGTTTGGTACCATATTATTTTACTGATAATTATTTTTTTCCAGTCCTGTACTTGGGCACAGGACCTGAGCACTGACCCTGGATTTTCTCAAGGCTAAGGCTCTACCACTTGAGCCAAAGCACCACTTCTGGCTTTTTGCTACATATGTGGTACTGAGGAATCGAACCTGGGTCTTCGTGCATGCTAGGCAAGCACTCTATCATTAGGGAAAACTCCCGGCCCTTTACTGATTATTTTTAAAAACTCAAAATATTTTTTACAACTTGAGGGAATAATTTAAAATTAAAAGGCTTGGACGGAGAGTTTGGAACAGTGGTAGAGGGCTTGCTAGCATGCACAAAGGGCCAGGTTTCACTTCTTGGTACCACATACATAGAAAAAGCTGGAAGTCTTGCTGTGGCTCATGTGCCTTGGGGAAGACCAAGGACAATGTTAAGGCCCTGATTTCAAGCCCCAGACAGTCAAAAAAAGAAAAGTAGGCCTGCTGGGTGGTGGCTAGCTACACAGGAGGCTGAGATCTGAGCATAAAACTGAAAGCCAATTAATCTCTAGAAAATGAGAAGTGGGGCTTGGATCTAGGGTAGGATGGTAGCTTTCAGCTGAATAGCTCCTGGATAAAGCCAAGGCACAGAGGTAGGGTGGTAGACTTGAACAAAAGAGCTGAGGGACATCGACCAGGCAAAGTTCAACTCCCATGACCCACAAAAAAATGAAATAAATAAATAAAAATAAAATTAAAACACTAAGAATATCATAGAAAAATCACAAAACAAATTCTGACAGTAAGAGAAACTTCAAATTTGTATCTGAGTGTTGCAAGAAAAAGGTACATAGGGACAAACATGGCCAAGAAAGAATCAGTCATGGGGGAGGGGTGAGGAACGGAGAGTCAGGAGTGAAGCTAGGGAAGGCTGCTTCTCTCTGTCTTCTGTGGATTTGCATTTTTGCATGTATATATTTTTCATTTTATGTAGGATATCCTGCACAGGGTCAAAGGGTCCTGCTCCATCTCACACACTTGAATTGCTGGTGTATATATGAGCAACATCAGGTCCATATTCACACCCACTAGAATTTACTGTCATCTATGAGATAAAACAAAACAGGATTTCCCCAAAAATTCTTCCTTTGAAATCCAGAGATACTTGGATGAAACATTGAAATTGTCAGAGAAGGTCTAGAATAGGGGACATAAGTGCCAGACGCCAGCCTAGAAAGAGGGACCTATGTTGAACTACAAGATCTTTGTTTGAAAGCTGGAACTTCACTTTAAAAAATCAATAACTGGGGAAAGGACTTTCGACTAGTGGAAGAGTGATTTCCTAGCATGCTTGAAAACCCAGGTTTTATTACTTTGAGGACAAGGTGCCAAGGACAGTGTAAAACAAAGGGCCTAGGAAAAATTTTTTTTTACCTGGGTCCATTCCTCTCCAGTGTGGAAGGAATAATGTCAGCTGCAGAGTTGTTGAATGACAGGTGGAAGCACGGAGCAGCCTCATAAAATTTTCCAAGGGATGCAAGAAACACTCGCCTTCCAAATTCAGGCCCACAGTAACCAACGCTCCAGGAAAAAGGAGCTCCTCGAGTACCCCTGCTGGAATCAGCAGGAAACGATGTTTCCTCCATAGCAGTAGCTGCCAAGTGGTCATTCTTCCCTTCCAATCCAGCTTTTATTCTGATTCAGCCCCTCCTGCCATGCCTTCTCCTTATGATTGGCTGATGGGCCCCACCCTGAAATCCACACACCTATGCCTGCTTGCATTTGGGATGGGCTCGTGGTGCCCTGTCCTTTCAGTGAGCAAAAATGCTGAAGCTGAAGCTATTTCCATTCTCTAGTGTATGAGCAGGTGGGATGCACTGAGAATTGTTTCATTGCTAAGTAAGGGACCCATTTTACTTGAATCCCACTCATGATATTTCTAATCACGGTAAAAGAAGGAACTTGAAGACCAGGCGAGGTTGGGGGCGGCGTTGGGGTGGGGATGAATCTACCTGAAAGATTTTTTTTTTGCCAGTCCTGGGCTTGAGCTCAGGGCTTGAGCACTCTCCTTGGACTTTCTCAAGGCTAGGCTAGAGCTCTACCACTTGAGCCTCAGCACCACTTCCGGCTTTTTCTATGTATGTGGTACCGCGGAATCGAACCCGGGTCTTCATGCATGCTAGGCAAGCACTTTAACCACTAGGCCAAACTCCCGGCCCCAAGATTTCTTATTTCTTTTCCTCTTCCCCTTCTTTCTTCCCTCTCTTCTCTTCTTCTTCTTCTTCTTCTTCTTCTTCTTCTTCTTCTTCTGCTTCTGCTTCTGCTTCTGCTTCTGCTTCTGCTTCTGCTTCTGCTTCTGCTTCTGCTTCTGCTTCTGCTTCTTCAATGGCATGATTCTTGGACAGTGTTTGATCAAGGCTAGCACTTTTCTACTTGAGCCACAGCAGCACTTCCGGCTCTTTCTGCCAAGGAATGGCCCCAGGGCTTTCTGCAGGCCAGGCAAGCACTCTACCAGTAGGCTACCCTCCCAGCCATCAGGTCTGCTTTTGGAACTGCAATCCTCACATCTCAGCCTCCCGACTAGCTGGGATTACAAGGGTGATCCACTGGGCCCAACCAAGCCAGGTCATCTTCCCACTCCTTAGAAGTTGGAAGAGAATCCGCATTCACACATAAAACATGATAAGGGTCTCCCTAAATTTCAAAACACACCAGGAGATGTACCCAGGAAATTCAATGACTACGTAGTTCCCAGACTTGTAACCCCATGGGGAATAAATAGTCTGAAGAACTAATTCAGTTGCGATTTACTGATAGAATAGAGTGTTGCAGAAAGAGCCAACATTTCAGAAGGCATCGACTCAGCAAAATACTTTTGATCCATCTTGTCACTTTGGAATATGATCTGGCCCTCTCTATCCCGCAGTGGCAGAGGGTTCTTCTCCAGTAACTCCAGAGAACTGCTGAGAGTGAGATCACAGAGATGTTATCTGTTGGGGTATTCCCCAATACTGGGGTCCTTGATCAAAGGAACCAGACTGACAGAAAGCCAAAGTTAAGCCAACTTTTATTTCACACCAAATTCGGAGAATGTCACTGACCGGTCAGGACCAACTCTGTGAAGAGAGAGTGACCCCTCCCGGCCTCACAGGCTAAGTTCTATAGGGCAAAACTGCAAACCCCAAGTTTATTACAGCTTCGCATCTGGTAGAGGCTGACTGGTTACAAACAGCACAGTTACACATGTACTTCTGCTGACTGGATGTCTCCACCTGGTCTGTCCCAATCTTGTGACTGAGCCTCGTGTTTGGAAATGGACTGGTTTATGGGACTGTCTGCAAGGTGTTTTCAGTGTCTTCACTCTCAGTTCTCATTGAACTTAATCCAGTAGTCTTGCTTTGGGTTTCATGTCTTTAAACAAGGTGAGGTTGTACTTTTGCATCCATAACAAATTGGTCGTTCAGACCAGATGGAGTTACTCCCGCTAGGATGAAGTCACGCAGGCTCAACACTGAACCTTACACCAAAAAATACTGGTCCTTAAAATGTAGGCAGATCCAGCAGAAGCAGGGGAAAAATGTGCACCACAACACAGGTCAAAGAGAAGTCAGCAGCATCCCGCGCTCCGTCAGGGTGGGGCGTTTTCAGGGCACTAGTGAGACCCATATCACTTTCACAGCTTCAGACACCAGTAATGGAGACAGAGAAATCTCCCCTCCGGGTCTTTGCACACCATTCTGAGAAGTTTCCCAGCAGCTCCAATGCCATTGGCCTGCGGGAAACACCAGTACTTCTACCTAATTTCATTATGTATGTTTCCTTCTCCATGGCATACACTTTATTTTCTGGAGAAGTAAATGAATGTCCTTACGTGATGATTTCAGTGAATTTTTCAATTGAATTATCTACAGGGGTTACAGTTTTATTAGCCAGATAGTAGGTGCCTTACAACTCACACATTGGCACCCCTTTTCAGATTTCTGTTCCCATTTCCCTCCCTCCTTAATTTATTGCTTCATCGTTTACATGTATAAGTTTTCTGGTGTTCCATCTATTCTTTACACAGAGACATGGAGCTGCCTTAATCCAATTCCTACATCCTTATTGCCCTTCCTATGTCTACTTCCCATCTGGTAAGTTTCCTACTCTTCCCCATGGGACAGTTGCACCTCCTAAATGGAGATCTTAGCAAGCTCCCAGTGTCTCAGGCCTGTAACCCAAGGTACCCAGGAGGTTCGGATTTGGGGATTGCCCTTCGAAGGCACTATGGGCCAGGCGCGGTGGTTCAAGCCTACAGCACAACCTACTGAGGAGGCCTTAGCAGTAGCTGCCAAGTGGTCATTCTTCCCTTCCACTCCAGCTTTTATTCTGATTCAGTTCCTCCTGCCAGGCCTTCTCCTTAAGATTGGCTGATGGGCCCCACTTGAAATTCCACACACCTGTGTCTGCTTGCAGTTGGGATAGGCTTTGATGCTCTGGGGCGGGGGGGGGGGGGGAGGAAGACAATACCTTTCCCTAGCATCCTATCCTTTTTCCAGGAGATACAGGGGAACTCTGGAATTCCTCAAGCCTAAATCCCAGCCCCAGAGTTTGGGAGAATGAATCAAAGAAAGAGAAAAAAGGAAGGGCCTAGGAAACATTTTTTTACCTGTGTCCATTCCTATCTAGTGTGGAAGGAATAATGTGTACCGCAGAGTTGTTGAATGACAGATGGAAGCAAGGAGCAGCCACATAAAATTTTCCAAGGGATGCAAGAAACACCTTCCAAATGCAGGCCCACAGTAACCAATGCTCCAGGAGAAAGGAGCTCCTCAAGTATCCCTCCTGGAATCAGCAGGAAACGATGTTTCCTCCTTAGCAGTAGCTTCCATGTGGTCATTCTTCCCTTCCACTCCATCTTTTAATCTGATTCAGTCCCTCCTGCCATGCCTTCTCCTTGTGACTGGCTAATAGTCCCCATTCATCCCACCTGTGCCTGCTTTCAGTTGGGTTGGTTTTGTGGTGCCCTGTCCTTCCAGTTAGCAACAAAGTTTAAGCTGAAGCTGTTTCCATTCTCTAGTGAATGAGCAGGTGTGATGCACTGAGTATTGGTTCATTGAATCTGGGACACTTTTTATGTGGATCCCAGTCAGGATATCTGGTCTCAGAAATGAAGGAACTGGAATACAGTGAGGGTGGCTCAGGGGTAAATATACCAGATCATTTTAAAATTTGTTTCTTCTTCCTTTTCAATCTGTCATTTGGCTTGGACTCTTGGCCTGGGATCATTCCTTGGACACTGTTTGCTCACGGCTAGCCCTCTGCCACTTGAGCCACTTCTTGCTCTTTCTGAAGATGGGTACCAAGGAATGGACCAGGGCTTCATGCAGGCCAGTCATGCACTCTATCATTAGGATGCCCTCCCAGGCTTTTGAACTGCAATCCTCATGTATCAGCCTCCTGAATATCTAGGATTTCATGCACAAATACTGGTACTCACGAGGGTAAGTCAACTTCCCACTCATGAGACCTAGGAAAAGAATCTGCATTCTCCAATTAAAATATGAAAAGTGTCACCCTTAATTCAAAACACACCAGGAGATGTACCCAGGAAATTCAATGACCAGGAAGTTTATAGACTTGTAACCCAGTATGGAATAAAGAGTCTGAAGAACTGATTTAGATGTGATTTATTCATAGAATAGAGTGCAGTTGAATGAGCCAACATTTCAGAAGGCATCGGATCAGCAGAGTACTTTTGGTCCATACAGCGGTAGCACTGAACTTAAGAACTGTGGGATAACACTGAGGCCCAGAGTTCAAGTCCCATGACTAACCAAAAACAACAACCTCCGTTGTTTAATAAGACCCAAGGAAAATGTTAGAATTTTTTTCACAAAGCAAGTTAAAACAAAACTAAACTGTCCTGACCCAAAATTTACTCCAACCAAAAGAAAACCCCTCACTTTTCCTATCACAGAAGTCAGTTATTTAGAACTAAAACTTCACAACCTATGTTGAGATGGATCATTCTCTGACATCTGTGGCAGTGAAACTGATGCACTATCTGAATTTTCTTATTTCCCTTTTGTCCTGGGACTAGTCATGGTGGGGAGGGATGGAGAAATGTTGTGGCACAGGCAGTGCTAATCACTCTGAGTTGCTTGCTCACAGAAGGGGGACACAGAGTTCAACATCTTAACCAACAGTGATTAATGCTACATTTTTCTCTCCATTTTTATACATTTTTCAGGTGTTTTTTGATTATGTTTTTCAGTTTACAAAGAAAGGGTAGAGTTATATCACACCTTTGAAAATAATATGTATTTGTCAATACACTATAGGTAAAATTAGAATTAAAAATGATTTCAAGATTAAAGGATTAGGTCACTTATCCATGTTTTAAAGAGGCAACACAAACTCGTCTAAACTATTCCTAAGTGTGCTGATTATGGGGCATACAGAGAGGACAGCATTGCCAGTGAAGCACAGACAGTTTGGCTTTCCTTATTTACTTCTGATGATTGTTCTTGTTTTGTCTTTGCAGAACTTCCACTTGATTTTCCCAGGGAAAATCAGTTGTATGTGTTTTCACGCAGTTCAAATTGTGACTACCTCAGCAGTCTTATTTCTGTTGGGTTTACAGAGTCCAGAGACTCAAGGTCATTTTCTTTTTTATGGCCCTGGTGTTACCAACCTCTGGCTGGGGTGGTTCTCCCATGACCAGATGGATGGATGAAAAACTTCCCTGTGTCAGTGAGAGGGCTTCTGGCTCTCAGTGGCTTTGTCTTTCAGGGCTCTTCACTACCATCCCTGGAACTGTCTGTTACTAGGTCTGCAAACAGTAGCAAACTCTCCTCAAAGCAGCCATCATTCTGCTTACCTCCCCCTTCCTACTCCATTTGCTCCTAGAACTATAGGCTCTGCTATGCTATAGCTGCTGAAACGGAAGAACAATGTCCTCTGAGGTGTTGTGTCCAGGCCAAGAGCAAGAGCAGCCAGGGGTTTTTGCTGAGCATGCTGGGGCCTCAGCAGCAGGAACTTTCTCTGCAGCCTCTTCTGGCAGCTCCTTACAACCATACCAGTCATATCTCCTAGGCCTCATTCCAGGCACCTTGCATCTCTGAATCTTGGTAGCCCGAAAGTCTCTGTTCTCATTCTGGGGCTATGCAGAGGGCAGGGATTTTGCTTTTGCTCTACAGCTCTGGGTCTCCTCATGTGTCTTTGGGAGGGACCTTGGAGGGCAACCACTGACCCATGCTGTGGAATGAGGTTGTGACTGTGGCTTGAGCTCCTCTGCAGAAAGAAGGGAATAGCAAGCAGGGCAGTGCTTCTGCCTGTCTGCTTCACAGTCCAGCAGACACTGAGAAGACAATGATAAAGAAGAAATCTAGGAAGGAAACCTACCTCTCCCTTCCAGTAGAAAGGTGGAACATTTTGTGACAGTGGCATATGGTTTTCAACCACAAGCCTCAAATTTCAGCAACCTTACCAGTTATGTTTCCAGGTATTAGACGCTATTGAAAGTCTTAAATTGGCTCTTTACTTTCTTCTTTGTTTTTGCCCATTCACTATTTCTGTTTATATAATAGTTCATAGTTGTTCAGTTCATTTCTGGACCACCACTTTCTTGTTGGGGGCTAACCCTCAATTTTTCAAAATTTAATTTTCTTTTTTCTCTCTCTCAACATTTATAAGTTCTGCTATGTAGTCCACAGGTCAGCTATTATCTTTATTTAACATGGAGCTTAAACTTAGGGTCTGGGCACTGTCCCTGAGCTCTTTTGCTCAAAGCTAGCACTCTACAACTTTGATCCTCAATGCAAATTTTGGGTTTTGAGGATCTGAATAGTAATTGGAGGCAAATGTCTTCCACATCATTTTCTGCATGGGCTGGCTTAGAACCAGAACTCTCCAAAATTAGGTCCCAATTAGCTAGGATTACACACATAAAACACTGTTGTACTGCCTATTTTTTGTTTATTTGCTTAGTAGTTTGATTTGTCTGGGGGTAGAGGGATAGGGGAAGGAAAGGTTCCTGTACTAGAGCTTAACTCAGGGCCTGTTCATTGTCCAAAATAAATTTTTCCCTAAAAGTTTCAGGGTATACCAGTAAAGCCAAAACTGGACTTACAAGTTTGGTGTTTTGTTTTTCATTTAAGGCTCCCTGGATCTACTCCACAAGCCAGAGCTCAACTTCTGCCTTTTTATTTTTTGGTGGTTCTTAGGAGATAAGACTGCCTCTGGAACACAAAGGACACCCCACAGAGACTTGAAATCTGAGGATTGTGGCTTGAAGCCATCCTGGGCAGGAAAGTCCTTGAAACTCTTTTCTCCAATGAACCATCAAGATGCAGAAAGTAGTGGGGCCCTAATCATGAGCATAGCACCACCAGTTTAAACCTAGCACTGTCACATACACATTGAAACAAGTCTCCCAGACTTACTCAGGCTTACTTTGAACCACAATCCTCTGATTTCAGTGACCTTAGCAAGTAGGAAAGAGGCATGAACCAAGTTTTCAAATTTTTGAGTTGTGTCTTTGATGTCCTCTTCCATCTAATTCATTTTTCATTGCTTTTTAATTTTTTTGTTCCAGTATTGTAGCTTATTAAGGATTAGCTCCTCACTCAGTGTTGTTTTACTTATCTTTTTCCTCAAGGGTAGCAGGCTTCATGCCTGGAGCAACCGCTCAACTACAGGTTGGCTGGCTGGCCTGCCTACCTACCTGCCTACCTGCCTGCCTCTTGCCTGCCTGCCTGCTCCCTTCCTTCTTTTCTTCCTCCATTCCTCCATAATTCCCTTCCTACTTACTTTCTACTTTCCTTTTCTTTCTCTGGTGGCTCATAGGAGAAAGAGTCTCACATGAACATGAAGACATACATAGCTTGGAAATCTGAGATTATGGTTTGAGACAAGCCTGGGAAGTTTAGAAAGTCCATGAGACTTTCCTTCTATTAATCACCAAGACACAGGAAATAGTAGAGCTCTAGCCATAAACAAAACACAGCAAGTTCAAGCCAACCAGTGCCACTCTCTAAAACAAATCTTACATGCTTTTCCCGCCCAGTCTGGCTTCAAATAGTAATTCTCAAATTTCAGCAGTGGAAGTAGGTAGGATTAAAGGTGTGAGCCATGATTAAATTTTCTGTACTTGGTTCTTTCACATTTTAATTTTTTTGTTTTTCTTATTTTTTAATTTTAGTTCAGATCTTTTGGTTTGATGTTAGAGGTTAGCCACTGAAACTCCATTTGTTTTTATTTTTGTTTCCGGGTTTTGCTTGAAAATAGCAATCTCAGAAGTGGCTCAAGTGGTAGAGTGCTAGCCTTGAGCTGAAGAACTCAGGGACAGCTCCCAGGCTCAGAGTTTAAGCCCCATGACCCACAAAAAATACAATAAAAATGAATTTATAAAAAAAAGTATTTAAAAAAATAGCAGTCTCGGTTGTGGAGGAAGAGGAACTCTTTTGCACTACTAGTGGCAATGTAAACTTATACAGCCACTCTGGAAGGCAGTTTGGAGGTTACTTAAAGAACTGAAAATAGACCTTCCCTATGATCCTGCCATACAACTCCTGGTCATCTACCCTGAGCATCATAACACAGGATATAATAAGAACTCCTGTTCAGTCATGTTAATCTTTGCACTATTCACAATAGCCAAGCAATGGAAACAACCCAGATGCCCTGCTACAGATGGATACAAAAAAATATGGTCTGTATATACAATGGAATTCTACATAGCCAACAAACCAGATAAAATAATGGAATACTCTGGGAAGTGAGATAAAATTAGAGAGAGTCATATTGAGTGAGATAAGTAAAGACCAAAGAAACAAAAGGCACATGGTATCCTTAATTATATTCAAACAGTACTAGAGCGATGACTCAATATTTGGGTAACCAAAGTCATGGACATGGTCTTGGAGATATAAACGTAACTACATAGATATAAAAATCTATGATGGGCTATATACTCTATAGGTATGTTTTATTACATATATTAATATGTATCTATGATATACAAGCCATCAGCTTAATATTAATTATGTTCTAAAATGTAAGTGCCAGTGATTGTATATAGAGATACACTTCTTGAATATTTGTTTAACATGACATTTGAAATATGATGTAAAAATCAGTGTTTATAAAATCTAAAAAAATTTTCAAGGAATTAAAATAAAAGAGAAATAACAAAAATTACTCAGGATAAACAACTTTGAAAATATTCCAAAGTTGACAAACAAAAGCTAGTATAAATAAATGCAGAAAATGTGAGACAATAAAAAAATAGCAGTCTAACCAGGCCTGGTGGCTCATGCCTGTAATTCTAGCTACTCAGGAGGCTGAGATTTGAGGATCAAGGTTCAAAACCAGGCTGAGCAATACAAAGCTGAGAGACTCTTATCTCCAATTAATCACTAGAAAATGGGAAGTGGGGCTATGGCTCAAGGGTGGGGTGGTAACCTTGAGCTGAAGAGCTTAGGGACAGTGCCCAGGCCAGTGTTTAATCCTCATGACCCCCAAACCACCAAATAGCAATCTCTACAATTTGAGTAACCTGCCAACTACTGGCTTTGGGTCTTTGATTCTTGTGTTAGGGCTTGAAGGCTGGATCTGGACATTGTTTCTGAGTGGATTATTTTCTTCCCCACAAAGCTAGTAGTATTTACAATTCAAGGCAAAACTCAACTTCTGAGTCTTTTTGTATTTTTCATTTAAAACAATGAAATGATTATGATCATGAACGGTATTTTCCAACGTTTATATTGGTTCTTCGTTATGTTCTCCTTCCTTTTGATTCATTTTTGTTCCCTTTTAGGTTTTTCTTACTTTCTTTCAATCGTTTTTAGAGGTCTTCTAAGTTGTTGTTGTGGATAGGCAACTCTCCCTGAGGTGTATTGCTTTGCTTTGCTTTGCTTTGCTTTCTTTCCTCTCAAGGCTAGCAGGTTTCACACCTGGAGTGACAGTTCAAATTCAGTCTGCCTGCCTTCATTCCTTCCTTTGTTCCTTTCTTCCCCCTCCCTTCCTCCCTCCCTCTCTCCCTTCATTTCTCTCTTTCTTCCTTTCTCTCACTCTGTCTTTTTCTCTCTCTCTTCCTCTCTTCCTAGCTACAGTTTTATTCCTTTCTTTTCCTTCTTTCTCTCTACCTATTTGTCTCTTTTCTTCCTCCTTCCTTTGTCCCATCTTCCTTCTGCCTTCATTCTTCCCTTTCGCTCCCCCTGATTCTGGCTCTCCCTCCCTCCTTTCTTCCTTCCTTTGTTCCTTCCTCCCTTCCTCCATCTCTTTCTTTCTTTCTTTCTTTCTTTCTTTCTTTCTTTCTTTCTTTCTTTCTTTCTTCTTTTTTTGGTGGCTTATAGGACAGTCTTGTGTACATGGGGGCATACGCAGGCTCTGATCTGAGGGTTGTGGTTCATACCCAGCATGTGCAAGAAAGTACTTAGGACTCTTATTGGTAAGTAACCACCAAGAGGCAGGAAGGAGTAGAGCTCTAGCCATGAGACAAACGCAGCTAGTTCAAAGCCACCACTGCCAATCACTAAAACAGGTCTCAAGGACTTTCCTGCCCAGGCAGGCTTTGAATCATAATCCACAGATTTCAGTGACCTGAACAGGTAGAATATAGGTTTCAGTCATGATTTTAAAATATTTAATTGGCTCTTCTATATTTTCAATTTCTTTAGCATTTGTTTTAGGTTTTCTGTCATTTTGGTTTTTATTTCAGGTCATCTGGCTTATTGTTAAGGACTAAATACTCATCCTCATTTTTAAAAATGGTTTTTGTTTGGTTTTAGCTCACCATTTGGAAGCTCTGCCACCTAGGCCACAGGTCAACTACTGACGTTGGATATTTTGGTTCTAATGCTAGTGTTTAATCTCTGGGCCTAGTCATTGTCCGTAAATAGTTTAATTTACTGAGATCGTCTTTAAAAGGTAGCACTCTACCATTTTGTTCCATTGTGCAACTTCTGGGTTTTTAGTGCTTCATTGGAAGTAAATGTCTCATGAAATTTTCTGCATGGACTCCCATACATCTGTGATCTTCAGTTAGGAATTACCCCCTCTCCCAGTAGCCAAGATTACAGGTTGTAACCTGTTTTTGTGTGTTAGGACTTGAACTCTGGGATTGTTCAATGTCCAGGAATTGTCTTTCTTTCTCTCTCTCTCTCTCTTTCTTTCTTTCTTTCTTTCTTTTTTCCTCAAAGCTAGAAGGACCTACAATTCAAGGTAAAACTCAACATCTGATTTTTTTCTTCAAAAAATTGGGTGTTTATACTTAGGGCCTGAACTCAATGCCTGAAGATTAAATATATATATATATGTACATAAATATATATAATACATATATACATACATACATATATAATACATGTATATACTACATATATACTACATATATAATATACATAATACATACATATATATAATACATATATATACATAAATATATATATTACAACGCTCACAGACTCTACTACATGAGCCACAGCTCAACTTGTGCTTTTTTTTTTCTTTTTTGGTTGTTAAAAGGAGATAAGTGTCCCATTAAACAAACAAGTGCACAGAAAGAATCCTAAAATCTGAGGACTGTGTTTCAAAGCACATTGAGGCAGAAAATTGCATGAGATACTCATCTCCAATTTAACACCAAAAAGCAGCTAGCTAGAATTACAGGCATGAGCCACTGGCACCCACTTGGCTTTTTTGTTGTTGTTGTTGTTCTTGTACTAGGACTTAAAATGTCAAGGAGTTTCTTTCCTCACTCAATGCTAGAGCTGAAACAGATCTTAGGTTTTTTTTTGTTTGTTTGTTTTTGTTTTTTAATTCAATGTTCCCAGGATCTACTACATGAGTCACAGTTAAACTTCTGCCATTTCATTTTTTTGTTGGTTTGTAGGAAATAAGAATGCCTACACAGATGGGCTCAATGGCTCACACCTCCCAGGGTAGGGTGGTAGCCTTGAGCTGAAGAGCTCAGGTAGTGACCAGACTGAGTTTAAGCCTCGTAACCCACAAAAAATATTTAAAAATGAGTGCCTACACAGAGTCTTGAAATCTGAGGAACATGGTATGAAGCCAGCCTTGGCAAGAAAGTCCATGATACTCCAATGACACCAAGAGGCAGAAAGTGGTAGGCCCCTAATCATGAGCGAAACACCAAAACAAGTCTACCATTGGCAGGCACACACTAAAATGATTCTCATGGACTTTCCTGCCCAGCCTGGCTTCAAATTACAATCCTCTGATTTCAGTGACCTGAGCAAGTAGGATATAGGAATGAACAGTATTTTCAACTTTTTGAGTTGGTTCTTTGATATTTTCTCCTTTGTCATTCATTTTTAGAGCTTTTTTGTTTTTGTATTTTTGTGCAGATTCTTTAGCTTGTTGTTATGAATCAGTGACTTTCCCTGAGATCTATTTCTTTGTTTTGCTTTTTACCCCCCTCAAGGCCAACAGAATTCACATTTGGAGCCAAAGCTCGATTTCAGGAGTACAAGTGTGAACCATGATTTTAATTTAAATTTATTTGGCTCCTCTCTCATCTTTTTTTTTGGCCTTTTTTTTGTCTTGTTTTTTATTTTTAGTTCAGGTCTTCAGATGTGATGTTAGGGCCTAGCCACTAAGCCTGTTGTATGTCTGTTTTGTTTGACAATAACTGGCAGGGGTGCGGTGGCTCACGCTTAAAATCCTAGCTGTGCAGGTGGCTGAGATCTGGGGATCGAGGTTTAAAGACCGCTCACTAAAGTCTATAAGACTCTTATCTCCAATTAACCCCTAGAAAACCAGAAGTAGTGCTATGACTCCAGGGATAGGGCATTAGCTTTGAGCTGAAGATCTTAGTCCAGGCCTAAGGGTAGAGTGGTAGCCTTGAGCTAAAAAGCTCAGAGAGAGTGCCTAGGCCCAGAGTTCAAGCTGCACAACCAACAATGACAGCAAAAAAAGACCTTGATGAAAATAACTGGCAGGTTCTACCACTTGGGCCACAGTTTAACTCCTGGCTTTGGGTGTTTTGGTTCTTGTGCTAGGACTTGAAAACTAGGCCTGGTCACTGTCCAGGACCTTTTTCTTTTTATTTCCTCAAAGCTAGCAGGGTTTACACTTTGAGGAAAAACTCACTTCAGAGTCTTTTTGTATATAAAGATGTGCATTGGTACTTAGGGTTTGAACTCACAACCTGGTGACTCTACCTGAGGCTTTTGTTTTCGTGTAGATTCCAGGCTCCCAGGCTCTACTACTTGAGCCAAAACTCCATTTCTGTCTATTTCCTTTTCTTTATTTCATTAATAGCAGATAAGAGTTCCATTATAAACCCAGGGCACTATATAGTAACCTAAACTCCAAGGACTGCGATTTGCAGCAGGCCAGGGCAGTCAAGTCCATGAGACCTTTATCTTCCATTAACCACTGGGTGTTTTGTAACCTGGATGCAGCTTTGGCCGCCTCTTTGCAACACCCCCAGCCTGCCTAGGGCTTCATTGTGAGCCACCATAGTTTCACAGATTGTTGTTTCAAAGACCTACCCACAAGAAGGCTGTGGCCTTTGAGCTTGGAGAACAGGGGCAGTGTTCTTGTGGGAAGCAGGTCCTAGGATCTCATGGCCCTGGAAATTAGGGTAGTGTTTTGCCACTTATTACCATAGCAGTCCACCTGGAGCCCTTGACAACAGTCCTCAAGGTCTAAGAGCTCAAGCGGTCCATGCCTGGATGTGATTGGTCCATTCTTCCCCAATATTACTGGCCTGGCTGTGATTGGCCCATTCATCCCAGCTTTCAGAAAGCTAAGTTGTGATTGGTCCATTACCTCACTGACCTCATATGCCATTGTGAGGTCCCAGCGAGGGTTATTAAAGGCAGTTGGTTACTGTAACTTTGATAGCTACAGTGCTGAGCTCCTCTTTGCATGACCTGCTGGAGGAAATCAGAGATAGGTAAATGTTTTCTTTTTGGTTATTTGGGGGGGTGGGGTAAGAGGGAGGCTTTGTGTTGTGTGGATTTGGAGATTTCCATTAATCTGTGGTTTAGATACATCTAATTTTACTTAAGATTTGCTACCCATCAAATTGATTCTATTCATTTCAGATAGGAATTGCTACCTAGCTTGCGAGTGCAGTGGTAATCCTAGCTACTCAGGAAGATAAAAATCTGGAGATTGCAGTTGAAATCCAGCCCAGGCACTAAAGACTGTGAGAAGTTTATCTCCAACTAATCACTATAAAAGGGGAAGTGTGGCTGTGGTACCAAGGGCAGGACAGTAGCCATGAGCTAAAAAGCTCATGGACAATGCCCAAGCCCCAGCATTGAATTCCCATGACCCACTACCCCCACAAAAAATATTTGCTACCTCCTTATTTATTGAGTAAAATTTAATCAAGGTTTAGTCCCCCGCATATTTATGTAGGTAAGTTATTAAGATTGACTCCCTCACATCTGATCTTAAGATGGAGCCATGCACATTTGAATATATGTCATAGTATGTCCTGCTAGAGAAGATTTTTTTCTGACCACTGTGATACTAATGAGATCATTGGGGGTGGTAGCTATGGTGAAACCCTATCACTGTCTCACAGAGAGCAAGGTGGCAGTGAAGACCCCTGGTTGTTCTTACTTTGGACAGAAAGCACGTCAGAGTATAATGTACTTTTCAGCAGCCAAAGAATGATAGTAGAGCCTCTATCTCCAAGAGAAAATGGCACAGAAAAGGGGTGGATAGCAGGATACTAACCAGGAACAGAACAGTTCCAGGAATGACAGTGAAGAGCCCTTGAAAGACACCAAAGCCATGGAGAGCCAGAAGCTCTTTCACAGACACAGGGAAGCTTCTCACCCACTCATCTAATAACAGCAGAACCACCCCAGATAGCAGATTTGTAACCTCAGGGGCATGCCGGAATCTTCAGAAGCTGCTTATGGTTCACAGCAGAATTTCTGGTGTTCCCAGGAGAGTTTTTAGAGCTGCTCACCAGGCACACCTGGCATTGCTCCCCAGCAGGGATCTCTCACTGTTTTCCATCTTTCCTCTTCTTGCCTGTCTGAGGTGCCAGGTTTTGCATAAGTCTGTTTGTATAATTCAATGCAATACCCATCAATATCCCAATGGCATTCTTTAAAGAAATAGAAGAGGCAATCCAAAATTTCATACGGAATAATAAAAGACCCCGTACAGCAAAAACACTTCTTAGCAGAAAGAACAGCACTGGAGGAATTTCAATTCCAAACTTCAGACTCTATTACAGAGCTATAATTATCAAAACAGCTTGGTACTGGCACAAGAACAGGCCTGAAGACCAATGGAATAGAACTGGGGACTCAGATATTAAACCACAGACCTATAGCCACCTAATCTTTGATAAGGGAGACAAAAAAATAGAGGGAAAGAAAGATAGTCTCTTCAACAAGTTGTGCTGGCAGAACTGGTTAAGCACCTGCAGAAAACTAAAGTTGGATCCTTCTTTGTCACCCTGTACTAGAATTAACTCCAAATGGATCAAAGACTTGGAGGTAAAAGCTGACACACTGAAAACTTTATAGGAAGGAATAGGAGATAAACTAGGCCTCCTTGGCACTGGTCAAAACTTTCTTAATAAGGACCAAGAATCACAACAAATCAGAGAAAGGCTGGATAAGTGGGACTGCATTAAACTGCAGAGCTTTTGTATGGCAAAGCACATAGCTAGTAAATTAATTAGGAAGCCTACAGAGTGGGAGAAGTTCTTCACCAACCAAACAATGGAAAAAGGCCTCATATCTAAAATATATCAACAGCTCAAAAATTGAATCATTCCAAAACTAATCTCCAAAGTAACAACCATCCCATTAAAAATGGGCCAAAGACTTAAAGAGAGTCTTCTCTGAAGAAGAAACAAAAATGGCCTATAGACACATGAAGAAATGCTCAACATCTCTTGTCATAAAAGAAATGCAAATCAAAACAACTCTAAGATTCCACCTCACTCCAGTTAGAATGGCCAGGATCAGGAAAACGAATAATAACAGATGCTGGAGGGTATGTGGCCATGATGGATCACTACTACACTGTTGGTGGGAGTGCAAACTCATTCAACCACTATGGAAAGCAGTATGGCAGTGCCTCAAAAGACTAAACATAGAGCTCCCCTATGACCCAGCAATTCCACTACTTGGCATTTACCCAACCATCCAGAAACTAGGACATGCTAAATCCACTAGCACAACAATGTTCATTGCAGCATTATTCACCATAGCAAAAATATGGAACCAACCTAGATGTCCCTCAGTTGATGAGTGGATGAACAAGTTGTGGTATTTGTACACAATGGAATTCTATGCTGCTGTCAGAAAGAACGACATTGCCCCATTTGCTAGGAAATGGAAAGACTTAGAAAAAATCATATTAAGTGAAGTGAGCCAGACTCAAAGGAACTTAGGCTCAATGGTTTCCCTCATTTGACATAATCAGTAGAAACCTTGGGCTCTACTAGCAGAGATCTGCAATAGAGCAAAACCTTGATACATAAGGCCATATAGTATGAAGCTAATTGAAAAGACTTCCAGGATATTGAAAGAAAAGCCATATAATGAATGATTGTTGTCCTTAATGTACAATGTTATCTTTCATCTCTTTTGCTGTCCCTTGGTTATCTCATATTGATACAGTATCTCACTTTGTTATCTGATATATTGAATTTATTTGTATTTGTTCTTTGAAATTGGATAGGGAAGGGGGGAAAACCAAGATGGGGGGTGGTGGTGGTGGACGGGAGGGTAATGGGGACCAAGACATGTGAAAGGGTATCAATATATGTGAATTAATGCACCTTCTATCTGGAAAATATCATGTAACCCTTTTATTAATTACAATAAAAGTATTAAAAAAACAAACAAACAAAAATAAGGCTGTTGGCCGGGAGTTTGGCCTAGTGGTTAAAGTGCTTGCCTAGCATGCATGAAGACCCGGGTTCGATTCCTCGGTACCATATACATAGAAAAAAGCCGGAATTGGTGCTGAGGCTCAAGTGGTAGAGTTCTAACCTGGAGAAAGTCCAAGGACAGTGCTCAGGCCCTGAGTTCAAGCCCATAACTGGCAAAAAAATAAAAATAAAATAAGTCTCTTTGTGTGTTCTATACAGTGGGATTCGTGGTAGACAGTGTACCCTCAGGCCCCACACTTCTGGTTAGAGTGAGAGAGGTGGGGGATTTACCTTCAAAGATGTCACCATCTTGGTCCTGCTATTCCCAATCTTTTATTTTCATTCATGCATATAAAATATCTAATATTTTCATAAAATAAATCAAAAAGCAACAGAAATCAGATAATAACTTTCATGTGGCATTTGATTTCCAATTCAACACACACACACACACACACACACACACACACACACAAAACCAACTTATGAAAACTATGATTTATGGACCAAATCAAGCCTGTTTGTTTTGCTTTGTTAGGTCATGGAGATTGAACTTAGCCTCGGAGATGGCCCTGAGCTCTTCAGCTCAAGGCTATTCCTTGAGCCACAGCCCCATTTCCTATTTTCTAGTAGTTAATTGGAGATAAGAGTCTCAAGTATTTTTGTGCCTAGGCTGGCTTTGAACCTTGTTCCTCAGATCTCAGACTCCTGAGTAGGTAGAATTACAAGCGTGAGCCACTGTGCCCAGCTCATATATATAATATAATATCTAATCTATATATTATATATCATATAAATTACAAATTTCTGTGTCAAGTAGGTAAAGAGTGATTATATAATAAATTTAAAGATATAACCAACCATGGAGGAAGAAACTATTATTCATTACAGATGTTAATCTGAAGAGAAAAATAGTGTCCAAGGAGAGCACCCAAGCCCTGAGTTCAATTCCCAGACTGGCAATAAATATATATATATATATATATTTATATATATTTATTTATATATTTATTTATATATATATTTATTTATATATTTATTTATATATATATGTAGAGAGAGAGAGAGAGAGAAGTAAAAATTCTTATGCATTTTAATCATAAAAAAGTTAACACCTTCTTGGGAACATAGCCTAATTTTAGAGTGCTTTCCTATTATGTACAAAGCCTGGGATTGGATTTCTCCATATGACATATGCACTGTTTAAAGAAAGAAAAGGGGAATAACCATCACTTGTAATTATGAGAAAAATGAGCAATAGATATTCCCTGAAGTAATTATTTCACAATACAACTAATATAGCAATGGAACATTAATGAAGATTTAAATCAGACCTATGTACTCATCAAACATAGATGAATTTCAACTTAGGAATGTTTATTTCTCCTAATATATCTTTTATCCTTGAGGCTATGCCAAAAGTTTCTGTTTTCCATTAGTAAGATGATGTAACATTTTGGGGGCAAAAATGCAGCCCAGGAGCCCTGCACAAGAAGCGAAGATTGAGAACATCTCCACACCACTTTTCCCTGGAGAAGTAAACTTAAAAGGCAAGAATAACAGTCACAGTTTTGCCCAACACTGTAGAAACAGCTACAGTAAACACAATTCCAAATGCAGTTTGTTGAAGGGTGCAGGTGACTGTGTTGGGATGGCCAATAAAGAGTAGGGAACAAAGGAAACCAAAGATGAAGGAGGTGAGGTACAGCTGAGATCCTAGTTATTGGCCTCAACAACGGTAGTGTCATGGCATTTCACACACATCTCAAGAACGACAGCAGTGAACATACATGAGCAGAGAGCCAGGCAGGTCAGAACCATGCCCAGGGCATCTCCAAAAGCCAGGAAACTTGCAGCTCTCAGGAGGCACTGATTTCTCTGTGTGTTGTCATACTAATGATGTGGAAACTTCACACACTGGTCTATATCTGCTGAAAGGTACAAAAAAAGCTACCACAACTTCTTTACATTCTTCTAAGAATTTAGGAAACAGTTCCCTTAGATGTCAACCTACCACGGTAGTGTTTGTTATCATAAAAACAATTTTGTTTCATTTCTAAACCATAAACTCTCTCATTGTCATCTTTTCTGTTTATTTTTCTGGCCAGTCCTGGGGCTTGAACCAGGGTCTTGGCACTGTCCTTGGGCTTTCTCAAGCCTACCGCTCTACCACTTGAGCCACAGCACCACTTCCAGCTTTTTCTGTGTATATGGTATCCAGGAATCAAACCCAGGGATCCATGCATACTAGGCTAGCACTCTACCATGAGGCCACACTCCTGGTCCCTGTCTTCTTTTATATTCCATTTTGTTTTCCCTTCACCCATTTTCACATGTATTGATAATGTGTCACTTGGGGCATTCCAATATACTAATAACAATTTTCTACACTTTTTCTTACTGTTATTAACAGAATTGTAAATAGTTCTGTAATACTATTGAAAATTGTACCTACTACAACTTACAATTTCCTACATGTCTCTTTATTTATTTATTTATTTATTTATTTATTTATTTATTTATTTACCAGTCCTGGGCTTGAGCTCAGGGCCTGAACACTATCCTTGGTGTTTCTCAAGGCTAGAGCTCTATGTCTTGAGCCTCAGCACCACTTCCGGCTTTTTTCTATGTATGTGGTACTGAGGAATTGAACCCTTCGTGCATGCTAGGCAAGCACTGTACCACTAGGCCAAACTCCCAGCCCCCTATATGTCTCTTTAAAACATCAATTATATCGCCGTGGCTCATTCTTGAATTGGTCTCATTACATTTGGTCACTCCTACTCATCTCTGAAGCAATAGGAACAGAGAAACCACTCTTGGACACTCTATATTCATGCTCACTTTGTTATCCATTGGGAAATCTTTCCATTGAGAATCTTCTTCTCACACATCTTCTTCAATCATTCCTCTCACCAAAGATGCCTAAGAAGCAGGCTAACTAACCTTTGAAGGAGACCTCCACAGAATAGAGCAAAATAAACCTTTTAAGATGAAGAGCTGATAACCATCAACTGATTGCTCAGGTACTTTATCACAGAAACCAAATAAGAATGACATCATTTATATCTTGAGACCATATTCTTGTCACATCTAGAGACATTTAATATTTTGTTGCTGATCCTGGAGCTTGAAGTCAAGATCTGGTCAATGTCCTGGTGATTTTTTTTCTCAAGATGAGGAGTCTACTACTTGAATCACAGCTCCACTTCCTGATTTTTGGTAGTTAATTGGAGATAAGTGTCTGACTAATTTTCAGGCTGGAGCTGACTTTAAACTGATATTCAGAACTCAGCAATCTGATTTAGCTAGGAAGATCATAAGAGAAAATTGCAGGCACTCATCAGGGTATAAATTCAAAGGATGATCTTTGCTTGCACATATGTCCTTAAAATAATTATGATATGATTCAACCCACCTCTGTAGCTCCTATGGCCCACTCTACCAAATCTTCAGATAAAGACAGTTGATAACCATGTAGAGCATATGGAAAAAAAATTACTACTTTCAAGTTGAAGACCTTCTGGGAAATCCCAGCTGTTAAGAATATCATGCTCTGGTTTCAGTTTCCTTTTCTCATCCAAAATAACTTGATCTCCAGCAGGATTGTAAAACTGAATGTTCTTCACAATTTGGTACAGCTAGAAGAGATACATCATCTTATGATGAAGTAAAATCCAGAGTTAAGACAGAAAACATGATCTAAGAAAACCTTCTGGTTGCCTTAATCTCTGATTCTGAATTCAAGAATGAGTCATCCCAAAGAAAAATCTATGGAAGAATAAAAATCTTTTAAAATCCTGGCTACTCAGAAAAGGAGTAGAAGGCTGGTTTTCAAGAGCAATCAATACCAGGTAAATAGCCATAAATTGAGACAATTTTCAATTGCTATCTTCAGTTGGCCCCAACCACAATTTTAATACTGAAAGTAGAATGAAACTTATGAAAAAATTGATAATTCAGTTTAGTAGGTCATCCTTTGATTTTACTGAAGAAACTCAGAGGGAAAAGATGAGTTTGCAGTTTTCAGAACATTACCTTGGAATATTTTAAGGTTATTTGTAACTAAAAGAATGTATAGAGGACCAGGAGTGTGGCCTAGTGGTAGAGTGCTTGCCTAGCATGCACGAGGCCCTGGGTGAGATTCCCCAGAACCACATACACAGAAAAAAGCCAGAAGCGGTACTGTGGCTCAAGTGGCAGAGTGCTAACCTTGAGCAAAAAATGAGCAAGGACAATGGCAAGTCCCAGAGTTCAGGCCACAGGACTAGCCAGAAAAAAAAAGGATGTATAAAAACATGAAATAAATTTCTTTCTTTCTTTCTTTCTTTCTTTCTTTCTTTCTTTCTTTCTTTCTTTCTTTCTTTCTTTTTCTTTTCTTTCTTTCTTTTTTTTTGTTGTCGTGGGGCTTGAAATTGGCCTGGGCACTGTCCCTGAACTCTTCAGCTACCGCCCTATTCCTGGGCCTGGGCATTGTCCCTGAGATTCTCAGCTCAAGGCTATCATCCAGTCCCTTGAGCCAGAGCACTAGTTTTGGTTTTCCAGTGGTTAGTTGGAGATAAGGTACTCATGTCGATCGTTAGTGCCCAGGATTTGAACCTTGATCCTCATATCTTAGCCACCTGAGTAGCTAGGATTATAGGCATTAGCCACTGTGCCAAGTAGGGCCTGTTGTTTTCTTGAAATCATATGTGTCTAGAGTACCTCACAAACATTTAGACAATTACAAATTCCTACGTTTTGGAAAAACACCTGAAATAATAATTTCATACAGTAAGACACCTCTCTAGGCAGGGAGTTTGAGCAGGATATGTGCCATCCAACATGCTAAAGCAGGCCTTACCTGTGCAGGGGAAAGCCTTGACTGTTCCTTTTCTGTTTCCCATTGATGAAGTAGTATGTCATGGAGAGCCTGGGCCACAGCATACACAGCATTGTACACGTTGTAACTGTCTGAAGACACAGGTCAGATATGTGTCCAGGCAATAAATCCAAGGAGGCCTCACGAAGACAATTCTCCATTGTCACACAGTCAGACTCTGAATCTGTGCAATTAAAATAGGAAAACCATAGCCTAGCAAGGAAAATCTTCTGGGCTTTTGGAAGTATGAATTGTTTTGATAAAAAGCTGTGAATCCAGAAACATCTGCATGATGGTGTGAAAAAATGAGAGGTACATGGAGTGAACCTAGGATGAACTCTCACTTTCTTAGGTTAAATCCCACTGTGAGTTCATGATACACTCTTTGCCTGTTATTAAAAGGCACATTATCACCATAGACACTTGCTGAAGATTTATCTGATTATAAACTGCTATGAATTTGAACACATGTGGTAGGGTTTGTCTTGGTATCACTAGCTCATAGGCTAGACAAAGGATGTTCTTGGCTATTTTGTCTTTCAATTCAGTAAGAATCTACAAGCCATTCTCATCTTGTCAGGTCAACAGTCCCACCTAGTTCCAGCTGAAGTGAAGCAGTAAGGAAACCATGGTTATCGATGTGTCCTTCAGGGCCATCTCTCAGAGAGCAGGAAACTTGTAAAGGTCACTCTAGGCATGATCAAAAGGCCCAAAGGTGAGCTATAGGGAAAGAAAATTGGATGTGCTATGAATGACAAGACTGTCATCCATCAAAATCTGTCTTGATGTTAAGAATCATTTGAAGTAATAGAAGGAAGACTTTTGCTTTCATTTTTTAATATATTTTTATTGTAATTAATAGAAGGGTTACATGGTATTTGCCAGATAAATGGTGCCTTAATTACCACACATTGATACCCTTTCACATGTCGTGGTCCCTATTTCCCTTCCCCCTCCCCCACCCCTCATCTTGTTTTCCCCGGTTCCCTATCCAATTTCAGATAACCAAATACAATTATATCGGATATATCTGGTAACAAAGTGAGATAGTGTAACAATAGGAGATAATCAAGGGACAGTAGAAGTGATGAGAGATAACATAGTGCCTTAAGAACAACAATGATTAATTATATGGCTTATGTTTATATTATACTTTAAATGACAATTTAACAAACAGTTGTTCAAGGAGGAAAACTCTAATTACATTCTCTGGGACTTAGTCTTTTGAACTTAATCAAAATTAGGCTAACAGTTTGTATGTCATAGAAACATATCAGTTTATGACATAAAACATTATGATTATAGAGTCATAGGTTTTTTGTCTATATAGTTATGTTTGTATTTCCATTACCATGTCCATTGCTTTGGGTATGCAGTTATTGAGTCCTCGCTCTTGTACACTTTGGATTTAATAACCGCATATTAAGGATACCATGCGCCTTTTGTTCCTTAAGTCTTGACTTGTCTCACTCAGCATGATTCGCTCTAGATTCATCCACTTCCCTGCGAATGCCATTATTTTGTCTTGTCTGGTGGCTATGTAGAATTCCATTGTGTATATATACCACATTTTCTGTATCCATTCATCTGCAGTAGGGCATCTGGGTTGTTTCCATCGCCTGGCTATTGTGAATAGTGCAAAGATGAACATACCTGAGCAGATGCCTTTATAATAGCCTGGGTCATGTTGTTCAGGATAGATGCTCAGAAGTGGTATGGCAGGATCATAGGGAAGGTCTATTTACAGTTCTTTAAGGAACCTCCACACTGCTTTCCAGAGTGGCTGAACTAGTTTACAATCTCACCAGCAGTGCAGTATGGTTCCTTTTTCTCCACAACCCCGCCAGCAAATGTCATTGTCTGAGTTCAAAATCTTGGCCATTCTTGTTGGGGTAAGGTGGTATCTTAGGGTTGTTTTTATTTGCATTTCCTTTATGACCATAGATGATGAACATTTTCTCATAGGTTTTTCTGCCATTTTAATCTCTTCTTCTGATATGTCTCTCTTTACTTCCCTTGCCCATTTAGTGAATGGTTTATTGGGTTTTCAGGGATTAGTTTCTTGAGTTCCCTGAGATACTGGATATTAGGCATTTGTCAGATGTATTGTTGGTGAATATCTTTTCCCACTTGGTTGGCTGTCTCTCTACTTTTGCAACTATGTTTTTATCTGTACAGAAACTTCTTATTTTTAGGTAGTCCCATTTATCGAGTCTCTCTCCGATCTGTTGTGACCCTGGGATTCTGTTCAGGAATCTGTTGCCTGTGTCTATGAGTTCCAGTGACTCTCCTACATTATCATGTAGCAATTTCACGGTTTCCGGTGTGACGTTGAGGTCTTTGATCCACTTTGAGTTAATGCTTGTTCATGGCAAAAGGCTAGGGTCAATTTTTAGTTTTCTGCATGTGGCTGCCCAGTTTTGCCAGCACCAATAATTGAATAGACTGTGTTCGTTCCATTGTATATCTTTGGCTCCTTTGTCAAATACAAGTTGCCTATAGGTATATGGTTCTATTTCTGGGTCTTCTATTCTGTTCCACTGATCTTCTGGTCTGTTTTTGTGCCAGTACCAAGCAGTTTTTGTTACTATGGCTCTATAGTAGAGTTTGAAGTCTGGTATTGTCATACCACCAGCATTGCTCTTTTTGCCCAGGATTGTTTTGGCTATTCTAGGTCTTTTCTTTTTCCATATGAATCTTTGGATTATATCTTCAATTTCCATAAAGAATGTCTTTGGGATTTTGATGGGGATTGCATTGAATTTGTATATCAGTTTTGGCAGTATAGCCATTTTCACTATGTTGATTCTCCCTAGCCATGAGCATGGGATGTCTTTCCATTTCCTAGTGTCCTCTTTAATTTCTTTCATTAGGCTTTTATAATTTTCATTGAATAATTCCTTTACTTCTTTGGTTAAGTATATTCCTAAGTATTTTATTCTTTTGGGGGCTATTGCGAATGGGATCATTTTCTTGATTTGGCCTTCTGTTTGTGTATTGTTGGTGTACAAGAAGGCTACTGACTTCTGAAGGTTGATTTTGTATCCTGCCACTTTGCTAAAGTGGTTTATTAATTCTAGTAGTTTGGGAGTGGAGTTTGTTGGGTAACTCAATAGAGGATCATGTCGTCTGCAAATAAGGATAGTTTAATTTCTTCTTTCCCTATGTGGATCCTTTTGATGTCCTTTTCTTGTCTTATTGCTCTGGCTAAGGGTTCCAGCACTATATTGAAGAGAAGTGGAGTGAGTGGGCATCCCTGTCTAGTTCCTGATTTTAAGGTGAATGGTTTCAGTCTTTCACCATTTAGTATAATAATTGGCTGTAGGTTTTTCATGTATGGCTTTCACTATTTTGAGAAATGTACCTCTTATTCCTATTTTTTCTAGTGTTTTCAACATGAATGGATGTTGTATTTTGTCAAATGCCTTCTCCGCGTCCAGAGAAATTATCATATGATTCTTATCTTTAGCTCTATTGATATGATGTATTACATTGATTGATTTGCAAATGTTAAACCAGCCTTGCATTGGTGGAATGAAGCCCACTTGATCATAGTGTATGATCTTTTAAATTTGTTTCTGGATTCTGTTGGCTAATATTTTATTGAGGAGTTTTGCATCTGTGTTCATTAGAGAGATAGGTCTGTAGTTTTCTTTTTTTGTTGGGTCTTTCCCTGGTTTGGGGATGAGAGTAATATTAGCTTCATAAAATGAGTTTGGTATTGCTTCTTCTGTTTCTATTTCTCGGAAGAGTTTCAAGAGTATAGGTGTTATTTGATCCTTAAATGTCTTATAGAATTCCACAGTGAAACATTCTGGACCTGGGCTTTTTTTGGTTGGCATTTCCCTGATTGCTTCCACAATTTCGTTTTAAGAAATTGGTCTGTTCAATTTGTTTACCTCATCGTGGTTCAGTGTGGGTAGCCTATATTTATTTAAGAAATCATCCATTTCTACTAGATTTTCTTATTTCTTTGAATATAGGCCCTGGTAGTACCTATTCATTATGGACTGGATTTCTTGGGAATCAGTTGTGATTGTTCCCGTGGGGTCTCTAATGTTGTTTATTTGAGTCTCTCCTTTCCTTTTTTTGATTAATCTTGCCAAGGGTCTGTCTACTTTGTTGACTCTTTCAAAGAACCAACTTTTTGATTTATCAATTTTGTGTATAGTAGATCTTATTTCAATCTGTGAAATTTCTGATTTTATTTTTGTTATTTCTGTCCTTCTAGCTGTTTTAGAATTAACTTTTTCTTGCTCCTCTAGGTGTTTCAGTTTTTTTTAAGGTTATTTACATGCTCTTCTTCTTTCTTTTTAATATGCACTCATAGTGCGATAAATTTGCCTCTTAGAACTGCCTTTGCTGTGTCCCATAAGTTTCTTTGTGATGTTTCTTGATTGTCATTACATTCAAGGAAGTTTTTAATTTCATTTCTGATCTGATCTGTTGCCCAGGGGTTATTCAGAAGTGTGTTGTTCAGTTTCCATGTGATTGAATGTTTTTTGATTTTGACTGCATTGTTCAGAATTAGTCTGACTCCACTGTGGTCTGATAGGATGCATGGGATTATATCAGACTTCTTGTATCTGCTTAAGTTTTCTGTATGAACTATTTTTTCCCTTTTGGGTTTATTTATTCTTTTTTTAAATTTTTTTATTGTAATTAGTAATAGGGTTACATGTATTTGCCAGATAGAAGGTGCATTAATTCACATACATTGATATCTTTTCACATGTCTTGGTACCCATTATCTGTATGAATTATTATATGATCTATTTTGGAGTGTGTTCCATGTGCTGCTGAGAAGAATGTAAAATGTTTCGCCGTTGGGTGGAAGACTCTGTGTATGTCTGTTAAGCTCAGCTGGGCTATGGTGTCATTTAAGTCGATGGTGTCTTTGCTTAACTTTTTGTTGAGTTGACCTGTCATTTGTTGAGAGTGGAGTATTGAGGTCACCGACAATGATTGTGTTTGAGTCTATCTTGTTCTGTAGTTCTAAAAGTTTGTTTGACGATTTGGGTGCTCACGTGTTGGGGGAATAGATGTTTATAACTGTAATATTATGGGCATGGATTGTACCCTTTACTAATATATAATGGCCATCTCTATTTTTGTGTACTGATTTTACTGAGAAGTTAATTTTATCGGAGATTAAGATTGCTACTCCTGCTTTTTTGCTTGGTGCATTGGAGTGGAAAATTCGTTTCCAGCCTTTCACTTGTAATTGTTTCTGTCTTTGGCAGTGAGGTGTGTCTCTTGGAGGCAACATATGGATCAGTGGTGTTTATTAATCCAGTCTGCTGCTCTGTGTCTTTTGATTGGATTGTTCAGCCTGTTCACATTTAGGGAGATTCTGGAGAAGTGGTCAGTGTCCATTGTTGTTATTTATTTTTACTTCTAAGTTTCTTTCTCTTTTTTCCCTTTTTGTGTTTAGTGAATTATAGATGTTTGCTCCTTGATGGGGGTTCTTGATGTTCTACAATTTGTTCTCAGTTAATTAGTATTCTTTGTAACGCTGGTTTAGTGTGCACGTATTCATAAAGCTTCTCTTTGGAGTGAAATATTCTTGTTTCTCCCTCAAATGTAAATGCTAGTTTTGCTGGATATATCAGTCTGGGTTAGCAGTTGTTGGTCTTCAGAACATCAATGATGTTTTTCCAACTTTTCTTGCATTTAGGGTTTATGTGGAGAGATCTGCTGTAATTCGAATGTTCTTCCCATTATAATATAGCTCCTTCTTTGTTTTTGCAGCATTTAAGATCAATTCCTTGGTATTCGGGTCTAATGTCTTTACTATGATTTGTCTAGGTGAGTTCCTTCTAGGATCTTGCCTTTTTTGGGTCCTGAAACCTTTAATAATGTGAGTATTTTCCCTTTTGAGGTTGGGGAAGTTCTCTGCTATGATTTTGGGGAATAAAGGTTGCATACCTTTGTCCTGGAATTCGGCCCCCTCCTCAATCCCTATTATAGAAAGATTAGACTTCTTTGCTGCATCTGCCAGTTCCTGGAGCTCTCTCTGGTAGATTCTGACTGATTTTTCCAAGGTGGCGATTCTCTGTTCCAGCTCTTGTGTTTTGTCTTCCATTTCTGATGTTCTATTCTCCATCTCCATCAATCTGCTGCTTAACGCCTCCATTTTTGCTTGAAGTGCGGATGCTGAGCTGCTCATGTCTGCTCTGAGGGTATTAATCTTTTCTTCCATTTCTCTTTTGAATTCGAGGAGCTCTTTGGAGATTTCCTGCTTATGTTCCTGGAATTGTTTTTGGAATTCTGTTTTAATCTCTTTAATCATGTTCACAATCAGCTCCTTGAATAGGGTCATGTTTCATGTCTCTTCAGGTGTCATTTCTTGGGATGGTGACATCTCTCTCATCCCTTTGCTCTTCTTGCCTTTTGGGTTTGCGTAGGACTTTGATTATTTACGTATGTCGTGATTTTTCTTTGAGCTCTCCTCGGCATCGAGAACTGTTGTTGTAGTTCGCTCTGTGGTCAGTAGGTAGAGGTCTTTGCTAGGATGGGGACCGTGGTTCTGGGAGTATGTGAATACCTGTGGTTCTCAGCCAAATTGATTCCTTTGCTGACTATGTCAGAGTTTGCCGTTTTTTGTAGGTGTTTGGTCAATTCCCAGAGGCTGTGTGCTGCTGTACGACTAGCTCTCAGCCCAGCCAGTGGCCTCACAGTGTGCTGTGGGATGGATCTGCGAGCTTCAGTCTCAGCGTGCTGGGCAGATGGTTGGTTTTCCTGTGCTGCTTCTAGGGGCGGGCCCCCAGCCAAGGGTCTGGGGTTTGGGAGTTTCTAGGGGCTCTCAGCAGGACCTGCAACTGTCTGCTCTGTTCCCAGGGGAGCGCCCTGCTGAGGACATGCGCTCCAAGGGTGGAGCCGAGCTTTTCTGATTCTCAGAAGGCTAGCTTGGCTGCTGGTGGCCCTTCAGTTCCCTGCTGCTTTGTCAGAGAGTCTGTGACTGTGTTGTGCCCCTTGGTGCTGTCTTGTTCAGGATACCCAGCTGGAGAATGCCCAGCTCAAGATTTGAGGGAGACAGATGCTGGCTCCTATTGTCCCGTACACCCCACCCGCTGTTGTAAGGCAGGGACACAGTGCTACACACTCTCCAGACCCAGTGGCCTGGGAGAGGAACCAGGTGGGCGGGTGGGAGCTGGGACACCCCCGCCTCCCCTGGTGGGGTGCTGGGTCTTGGCATAGCCTTCCTGTCAGTCTCCAGTCAGAGGCCTGGGAGAGGAACCTGGTGGGTGGGTGGGGATTGGGACACCTCTGCCTCCCTTGGTGGGGTTCTGGGTCTTAGTGCCTCCCGCCAGTCAATCTCCAGTCATTGGCCTGTTGGAGGGGGCTGTTGAGGGAAGGGACAGGATTCAAAATTCCTTGCCCCCTACTCCTGCTCTTCTCAGGTGGGGTGGAGGGGTCTGAGTTAAATTCTATGTCTTGGCACCTGCTCTGTGTTTGGGGGCCCGCTGCAGTACTCTTGCCTCTGCATTTGTCTGTGGGTGCTGCACGGCGTTGGAGAATCCTTCACTCCCCTCGGATCTCCTCCGCCACTTGTGGTCCACGTCTGGGTTCCACTGCTTGCTGTTCTGGTTAGCGTCTGGGTTCTGCTGCTTCTATAGCTTGCTGATCCGGTTGCCCAGCCTGGCGCTGCCTGGCCCAGCTCCCTCCACCGCCCCCTCCGCCGCTGTTTTTCTTGGCTCAGAGCTGGCACGGTGGGGGTGGGGTCCTCGCGTTCCAAATTCTTTGAGGAAGTTGGATGTGAGCTTTATCTGGATTTCTTTTCCAGTTTGGGTCCTTTTCTGTTGCTTCTTGAGTTTGTTGTTGTGGATTTCTTAAGGTAATTGATTTGTGGCACTTCCTGGTCCTCTCTTTTTGTGAGAGAGAGAGCTAGGCAGCGTCCCTATTGTCTTGGCACCATCTTCCTCCCACTCTGCTTTCATTTTTGAAATAAAATATTTTTATTGGTCATGGGGCTTGAACTCTAGGTCTAGGCTCTGTCCTTCAGATTTTCAGCTCAAGGCTACTGCTCTACCACTTGAGCCACAGTGCCACTTCCAGTCTCCTGGTTGTTAATTGGAGATAAGAGTCTCACAAACTGTAGTGCCCTGGGTAGCTTTGAACTGAGATCTTCAGATCTCAGCCTCCTGAGTAACTAGGATTACAGGAGTGAGCCAGCAGCATCAGGCTCTAAAATTAAAATTTTAAATAGTTGTACAACATACTTACTTTCATATGTGAGAGAACACATGCCCCTTTCTGACTCTTATTTCATTCAATTATATGGTGTGTGTGTGTGTGTGTGTGTGTGTGTGTGTGTGTGTTGTATGTGTATGTATGTGTGTGTGTGTGTGTGTGTGTGTGCAGGCGGGCGCGTGTGCATACGCACGTGCATATACACATGTGAGTACATGACTGCCACTACCAATACAAGAAACTCAGTACTTCATGAACTTTCTTGGCTTTTTTCATCAAAGCTGGTACTTTATTCACACATTCACTTCCTGCTTTCTGCCATTTCGCTGGAGGTCAAAGTTGTCTGGGTAGCTAGGATTACAGGTGTGAGTCATCATTACCATGCTTAAGCTATCTTCACATTTAAAAGTCATTTTCCACTTACTGATTTTTAAAAGAAAATGATCCACAAGGCTTAAAACAACAAAGAATCCCTTTGTCTGCTCTAACTTTCCCATCTTTTCTCCACACAGTGGCCACTCTATTTGATAACTTACACTATTTTTTGTTGGTGGTGGTCATGGGTCTTAAACTCTGGGCCTGGGTGCTATCTCTGATCTCTTCAGCACAAGGCAAGCACTCTACCACTTCAGGCACAGTGTAACTTCCAGATACACCTTGATAATACAAAATCTGATGGGTTCATAATTCCAGTTTCATCCGATCATTCTTTTCTAACATCTGAAGATAAACATTTTTATATCCTTCCAGCCCTCTCACACTCACCTCTGAAAATCTGTAAGTTCCAGCAATGTCCCAATCTGGGCAGATGTTATTACTGATGGTCCTGTAAGTACTGCTACAGACTGGCTGGCTGTCATACAGGAGAGCCAAATAGTTACATTCGCCAGATAGTAGGTGCTTCACTTCTCACACATGGATGCCCCTTCTTATGTTTTTGTCCTCATTTCCCTCCTCCCATCCCATCCCAATCATCATGTTTTCCCCTTCCCTTTCCTATTTCAAATAAATAAACATATATTCAATATAGGTACAGTGACAATATGAGATTATCCAAAGGGCAATAAAGGAGAAGAGAACACAGTATGTTAAGAACAACAATCAGTCAAAATAAAGGTCTTTTTTCCATATCCTAGCTGGCAGAACAGGTTAAGCACCTGCAGAAAATTAGTTAGATCCTTTTATGTCAACCTGCACCAGGATTAACTCCAAATGGATCAAATACCCAAAAGTATAAGCAGACATGCTAAAATCTTTACAAGAAGGAATAGGAGATATCATAGGTCTCCTTAGCACAGGTCGAAACTTTCTTAATAAAGTCCCAGAAGCACAACAAATTAAGTTTGGACAAATGGGACTGCATTAAACTGCACAGGTTCTATATGGCAAAGGACATATATAGCAAGTTAAAGAGAAAGCCCACAGAGTGAGAGAATATCTTCACTAACAAAACAACAAATGAAGAAATTCTTAAATGCTGTCCAAGCTTCAAAGTGAACATCATAGATATCAAATCCCATAATAAAATTGTGTAAAAAATCAGGGATTTTCACAACAAATCAAAGAAATGTCTGGATAAATGGGACTGCATTAAACTGCAGAGCTTCTTTATGGCAAAGGACATAGCTAGCAAACTGACTAGAAAGCCTACAGAGTGGGAGAAGATCTTCACTAACCATACAACAAAGGCCTCATATCTAAAATATATCAACAGCTCGAAAACTGAATCACTCAAAAACTAATCTCCAAAGAAACAGCCATCCCATTAAAAGATTGTCCAAAGAGTCTTCTCTGAAGAAGAAACAAGAATGGCCTATAAACACATCGAGAAATACTCGACATCTCTGGCCATAAAAGAAATATAAATCGCTGGGAGTTTGACCTTGTGGTAGAGTGCTTGTCTAGCATGCACAAAGACCTGGGTTCGATTCCTTGGTACCACATACATAATATAAAGCTGCAAGTGGTGCTGAGGCTCAAGTCGTAGAGCTCTAACCTTGAGAAAAGTCAAAGGACAGTGCTCAGGCCTTGAGCTCAAGCCCAGGACTGGCCAAAAGAAAAAAAAAGAAAAAAAGAAATACAAATCAAAACAATTCTAAGATTCCACAAAAGCTATATAATGTGTTATTGTTGTCGTTAATGTACTATGTTATCTTTCATCTCTTTTGTTATTTCTTGATTATCTCATGTTGTTACAGTATCTTACTTTGTTATTTGATATATTGGATATATTTTTTTTTGGTTATTTGAAATTGGATAGGGAAGGGGGGAAACAAGATGAGGGGTGGAGGTGGGGGGAGGGAAATGGGTACCAAGACATGAGAAAGGGTATCAAAGTATGTGAATTAATGTACCTTCTATCTGGCAAATATAATGTAATCCTTCTATGAATTACAATATAAAATATATGAAAAAAATAATTCTAAGATTCCGCCTCACTCCAGTTAGAATGGCCATGACCAAGAAATCTAATAACAATGGGGCCGGGAGTTTGGCTTAGTGGTTAAAGTGCTTGCCTAGCATGCACGAAAACCGGGGTTCGATTCCATGGTACCACATACATAGAAAAAGAAGCCAGAAGTTGTGCTGAGGCTCAAGTGGTAGAGCTCTAGCCTCCTTGAGAAAAGTCCAAGGACAGTGCTCAGGCCCTGAGCTCAAGCCCAAGACTGGCAAAAAAAAAAGAAATCTAATAACAACACATACTGGTGGGGATGTAGCCAGGAGGGATCACTACAACACTGTTGGTTGGAGTGTAAACTTGTCCAACCACTATGGAAAGCGCTACGGCAGCTCCTCAAAAGACTAAACACAGAGCTCCTCTATGGCCCTGTAATTCCACCACTTGGCATTTACCCAGTCATCCAGAAACAAGGACATACTAAAGCCACTAGCACCACAATGTTCATTGCAGCACTATTTACCATAGCAAAGATATGGAACCAACCCAGATGCCCCTCATTTGATGATTGAATCAACAAGATGTGGTATTTATACACAATGGAATTCTATGCTGCTGTCAGAAAGAACGACATCACCCCATTTGTAAGAAAATGGAAAGACTTAGAAAAAATTATATTATGTGAAGTAAGCCATATAGGATGACACTAAATGAAAGGACCATGATATAGAAACAAAAGCTATATAGTGAGTGACTGTTGTCCTTAATGTACTATGTTATCTCTCATATCATTTCCTGTCCCTTAGTTATCTTGAATTGTTACAGTTTCGTATGTTATCTGATATATTGGGCATATGTGTATTTGTTTATTTGAAATCTGATAGGGAAGAGGGGAGAACAAGATGAGTGGTGGGAGTGGGGGGAAGGAAATGGGGATAAAAACATGAGAAAGTGTATCAATTTTTGTGAAGTAATGCACCTTCTATCTGGTGAATATAATGAAACATGTGTATAAATGTTTGTGAAGTAATGCACCTTCTATCTGGTGAATATAATGAAACCCTTCTATTAATTACAATAAAAATATATGAAAAAAAGATCAGGGTTTTTTGTAAATCTCCTAAATAGCAAAATACAAGGCCAAAACAAAAAGGTAGTTCTTGAAGATAACTCTGCATAATAAGCATAGAAATTTAGCAGGGGCTGTGAGCATGGCCTACTATAGTGTACCTAGCATGACCAAAACTTTGGATTCAACTCCTCAGGACCACATGCACATTCAAAAAGCTGTAAGTGGTGCTGTAGCTCAAGTAGTAGAGCAAGAGCACTAGCCTGTAAGAAGCTCAAAGATAGTACCCAAGCCCTGAGTTCAAGCCCCAGGCCTGAAATAAAAAAAAGTATTTAGGGGGAGTATTTCCAATCTTAAGACTTTGTTACTTGGATCTTTCCCAAGGAATATGTTAATAGATTAACCTTAGTTTGAATGGAATGTCATGTCTTAAGCTTGTATCTTAGGTAAGGACATGAAGATAATTTATCATGAGTGAGATTTAGAGATTTATATAAGCTGAGAGAGAGCTTTTCCCCCACTATCAAGTGCACCACAACGAAAAGCTTTTGCCCATTAAATGTTGATTAGACTGTTGTGAGACACCAAATATTGTGTTGCCTTTATCATAGGGTAACTAGCTCCAACTGAGTAAAAAATAAATCTTGTGTTTTGAATCATGCCATTAATACTATGTGTTTATATGGCAGGACATGCTGCCATGTAAACAAAAAGAACACATGTTCAATTCAAGAGCAACTTTCAAAAGAAAAGTTATGTAAGGGAAATTCTATACAACTCGGTCTGTTCACAGACCCAACATATAGCAACCAGAACAGAGCTTAAATATCAGATAAGGGAATTTTATTATTTATGTAACAAAACAGAGGGGATACATCTAACTCCAAGGAACTAATTATGGAGAGAATTGTAAGCAAGTTTTACTTTGAAATCCATGCTCCAAGGCTACTATGGTAAAATGCAGTGGTGTCTACTTTTCCCAATATATTTAGATTTACATACTCAAAAGCAAAGAATACAGAGGAGTAAATATGATCAAAGGGCTTTTATTTCTATCATATCTGTGTGTTCAGGGAGGTGTGTGTGCAAAAGCCGGGCACCGTGGCTCATGCTTGTAATCCTAGATAATGAGGAGTCTGAGATCTGAGGATCGAGGTTCAAAGCCAGCCTGGGCACTAAACGACCCTGAGACTCTTATCTCCAATTAACCACTTGAAAACCAGAAGTGGCACTGTTGCTCAGGGGTAGGTCAGTAGCCTTGAGCTAAAGAGCTCAAGGACAGTGCCCAGGCACATTGTTCAAGCCCCACAACCAGAAAAAAAAAGAGGTGTGTGTGTATGTGTGTATGCATGTGTGCACACACATTCAAAAACAAATATACAAATATGACGAAAACAAATTATTTTTAAAAGGAAGCTATTGAGGCAAGATAGAAAGTCAAAGAGACATATATTGCATGCATCTATGGGATTCTAAACAGAAGAAAATAGTGACTTTGGGGGTTTGGAGGAGGGAAATCAGGAGAAAAATTTGAGAAGGAGTATGAATGTGTGTGAAGTAATGCTACTTCTATCTGGCAAATATAAATGTAACCTCTTCATAATTACAATAAAAATACATGGGAAAAAGAAAACAGTGACTTCGAAGAAGATCTAATTGAACATACACATATGGAGAAGTAAACTGAAAGATAGAATGAAGACATGTGAAAAAATGTTATGTCAAAAGTTAACAACATCATAGCAGAGAACTTTCCCAACCTCAAAAGAGAAAATACTCACATTATTGGAGGTTTCAGGACTCCAAACAGGCAATATCCTAGAAGGAACTTGTCGAGACATATCATAGTAAAGACACTAGATCCAAATACCAATGAATTGATCTTAAATGCTGCTAAAACAAAGTGCCATACTACAATGGGAAAAATTAGAATTACAGCAGTTCTCTCCACGCAACAACTGCCAACCCAGACTGATATATCCAGCAAAATTCGCATTTACATTTGAGGGTGAAACAAGAATATTTCACTCCAAAGAGAAGCTATATGAATACCTGCACACTAAACGAGCATTACAAAAAATATTAATTAATCGACAATTTGCAGAACATCAAGAACCCACATCAAGAAGAAATTACCGAGACCAAGCCGTGAAAAGCGGCTTGAGCGCGTGCCGGCTCCATGTGGGGAAAGCGGCGGCGGGCACTGGCTCTAATCCACGAAAAGCGGCAGCAGTGGAGGGCACCAGGCTGGGAGCCCAACGGCTGCAGAAACCAGCACAGAACCGGGCCATCGAACGGCAGAAGCAGCCGAACCCAGAGGCGGAACCAGAACAGCAAGCAGCGGAACCCAGACGCAGAACACAGGTGGCGGCGGAGGCCCGAGGGGAGTGAAAGACCCCCCACCACCGTGGAGCACCCGCAGAGGGACGCAGAGGCGTGAGTAATACAGCGCGTCCCCAAACACATCGGGAAAGCAGAGCGGGTGCAAAGCAATAGAACTTAACTCAGACTCCAACACCCCGCCCGAGAAAGACTGGCGGGAGCAGGGGGGCAAGGAATTTAGAATCCTGTCCCTTCCCTCAACAGCCCCCTCCCTCAGGCCATTGACTGGAGATTGACAGGCGGGCTACCCATAAGACCCAGCACCCCACCAAGGGAGGCGGGGCTGTCCCAACTCCCACCCACCCAACGGGCTCAACCCTCAGCCCTCTGACTGGAGACGGACAAGCGGGCGGACCCTAAGACTCAGCACCCCACCAGGGGAGGCGGAGCTGTCCCAGCTCCCACCCGCCCACCAGGCTCCTCACCCAGGCCACTGGATCTGGAGAGTGGAGGGCATTGGGACCCTGCCTTACAACAGTGGGTAGGGGGGGCGGGTAAATAGGAGCCTGCATCTGCCCCCCCTCAATTCTTGAGCGGGGCATCCTCCAGCTGGGAATCCTGAGCAAGACACCACCGAGGGACCCCCCCCACAGTCACAGACTATGACAAAGCAGTGGAAACACAGCAGGGATCTGAAGGGCTGACAAGCAGCCAAGCTCCACTTCTGAGAATCAAAAAGGCGCGGCTCCGCCCTTGCATCCCACGTCCCCAGCTGGGCCCCGCCACTGGGAACAGAGGGGTCTCCTGATGGTCCTACTGAGAGCCCCTGAAACTCTCAATCCCCAGACACTTGGCTAGGGGCCGCCGCTGGAAGCAGCACAGAAAAACGTCCGCCAAACCCGCTCAGACGGAAGCCTGCATCCATCCCATGGTCCACTGTGAGGCCATTGGTTGGGCTAAGAGCTAGTCGCGCAGCAACACATAACTTTTATTCTAATACTTTCCAAACTTTGTATTCAAATACGCTACCTACTTACCCCCTGACCTCTCTCATTCTATTTTTCTATCTCTAGATATCTGCTCATCTTTCAACCCTTATACTGCATGGATCTACACTTGATGGCTGTTGAGCAACACTGTACATCTAGGTGTTTAATTATTCTCTAGGCTCAGAGGGACTTAAAGACAATAGAGATTGGACTGAGAGGCTTATTGTTTTGGGTATAAATCGCTCATCAGTGAATTATTAGACTAGTTGGTAACTGCACAAAAAGAAAGAGTGATAACACCAATCAAAACGCTTGAACATCTAGAGTCTGCCAGCTACAGAGGTTTAGGTTGGTTATATCTGAAAAACTATAATCGTGTTTAGTATTAATCTTGCTCCCATTTTTAAATGGGCAGAACAAGAAACTCAAGAAAAATGTCAAATTAAGAAACAACATCCCACACTCCCCCACGCAATGTAAACAGCCAATGGAACAGTCACTGGCAAACCTAGAGGAGAGTCTTCCAAGTGCTGTACAAATGCAATTGATAAACATCATTAATGAAAAATGTGAAAATATAAAGAAAGAGATAAGGGTGGAAGACATAGCTGAACAAAAGGAAACCATAAACAAGGTGATAGGTGAAAAAGAAGAAGCCATAAAGGAGGCCATAATAAAGTTTTTTCAAAGAAAGATGGATGAATTCATAGAATCCACAAATAAAAAGGTGACGAACTCCAGCAAATGTTCAAAGAAAATAAAGGTACTGAGCTAACCACTCAAAAGGAAAACAAGGAGCTAAAGAAATCCATACATGATCTAAAACAAGAGATGCAAGGCATCAAAAATGAGCAATTGGTAGAAAGGGAGATGAAAAATAAAGTAGATAGCTTTGATAGCAGGTTAGATAATGCAGAGGAGAGAATTTCCAGGGCTGAAGATAACTTAGTTATTATAGAGAAAGAACAGAAAATGAGTCAATCCAAATCTAGGAGAAATGAGAGAGCGCTTCAGGAGGTCCAAGATACAATCAGGAAGCCTAATTTAAGGCTAATTGGTATTGAGGAGGGCATGGAGAAAGAGGTCAATGGTATTGGAAATACATTTCAGGGAATCATCTCAGAGAATTTCCCAAATATCCAGAAGGGCAGACCCATCCAGATACAAGAAGCTTTTAGAACCCCAAACAGACCTGACCAGAAAAGAACATCCCACCGCCACATCGTAATATGAACTGGATCAATAGAAACCAAAAAAAGGATCCTAAAGGCAGTCAGGGAAAAGGGTTCAGTACCCTATAAAGGAAAACCAATCAGAATAACCCCAGATTTCTCAGCAGAGACCATGCAAGCACGAAGTGACTGGAAGCCTATATGTCATGCCCTTAAATCAAATAACTACCAACCAAGAAAACTGTAGCCAGCTAAGCTCTCATTCATAACTGAGGGAACAATAAAAACATTCCATTCCAGGGAAAAGCTGCAACAATATGTCGAAACAAAACCAACACTACAGAGAATTCTGAAAGATGTCTATACATAGAAAACCAAAATAAATGCAATATAGGGAAAGAAATGGCACCTAAACAGCATACCATCTAAGGACCACAAGAACTGTCAAGACACAGGCCCTACTAAAAGCTTTTAAAAATGGTAGGACCTAATAAATGTCTCTCAATCCTAACTCTCAATTTCAATGGACTTAACTCTCCAATTAAATGGCATAGGCTGTCTAGTTGGATCAAAAAGCAAGAGCCATCGTTCTGCTGTCTTCAAGAGACACATCTTACCCAAAAAAACAATATCTTTTGAAAGTGAGAGGTTGGAATAAATTCTATCAAGCTAACGGCCCCCATAAACACGCTGGAGTTGCCATCCTCATATCAGATAAAATAGACTTCAAACTAAAATTAGTAAGAAAAGAGAAAGAAGGTTACTACATACTACTAAAGGGATCTTTCCTCCAGGAAGACATAACGATCCTAAATATTTACACACCCAATCCCGGAGCTCCAAATTTCATCAAGCAACTTTACTTACACTGAAACCATACATACATCGAAATACAGTGATTGTTGGTGAGTTTAACACACCACTCTCACCTATGGACAGATCAACAAGGCAAAAACTCAACAGAGAAACCTTAGAACTGAACAACTATATAGACCAACTAGATCTAACAGACATCTGCAGAATATTCCACCCAGCAACAACACAATATACGTTTTTCTCAGCAGCACATGGAACATTTTCCAAAATATATTACATCTTACGCCATAAAACAAACCTGGACAGATTCAGAAACACTGAAATTATTGCATGCACACTCTCAGACCACAAAGGCATCAAACTGGAACTGAACACACATCTCCACCAACGAAAACCCTGTAACTCATGGAGAATGAACAACACATTGTTGAATCACCAATGGGTCATTGAAGAGATCAGAACAGAAATCCAACAGTTTATGAAATTTAACAGTGAGGAGCACACAAAATACCAACTCCTTTGGGACACAGCAAAGGCAGTACTCAGAGGAAAATTTATAGCGCTGAGTGCCTAAAACAACAAGTTGGAAAAATTGCAAACCAACAAGTTAATGTCTCACCTTAAGCTCCTGGAAAAAGAGCAACAAACCAACCCTAATCCCAGTAGAAGAAAGCAAATAATTAAAATCAAAGCAGAATTAAATGTTGTGGAACCCAAAAAAAACTATAGAAAGAATCAACAAAACAAGGAGTTGGTTCTTTGAAAGAATTAACAAAATTGACAAGCCCTTAGCAAATCTTGCAAAAAAAAGAAGAGAGCATATCGAAATAAACAAAATCGAAGATGAAAATGGTAATATCAAGACAGAAATTACCAAGATCCAGAATATCATGAGGGAATACTTCTCAAACCTTTATGCCAACAAATTTGAGAATGTAGATGAAATGGATGAATTCCTAGCCAATATTAACATACCCACAGTGAACCAAGAAGAACTAAGCCAACTCAACAGGCCTATTTCAAGGTATGAAATAGAAATGACAATTAGACAACTTCCACCTAAGAAAGGCCCAGGGCCAGATGGATTCAGAGCTGAATTCTATAAGGTCTTCAAAGCAGAGCTCACACCAATACTCTTCACCTCTTCAACGAAACTGGACATGAAGGTTCCTTACCAAACTCATTCTATGAAGCCAGTATAATCCTCATCCCCAAACCAGACAGAGATTCATCAAAGAAAGAGAACTATAGACCTATGTCTTTGATGACCATCGATGCAAAACTTCTCCACAAAATACTGGCCAACCGTCTACAACAACTCATCAAAAAAATTATACACTATGATCAAACTGGATTCATCACGGTGAGGCAAAGCTGGTTCAACATACGCAAATCAATTAATACAATTCAACACATCAACAGGAGCAAGGACAAAAATCACATGATTGTCTAAATAGACGTGGAAAAGGCTTTTGAAAAGATGCAACACCCCTTTATGTTAAAAGCTCTGGAGAAACTAGGAATCCATGGAACATTCCTCAATGTAATAAAGGGTGTGTATGAGAAACCTACTGCTAGTATTACACTTAATGGTGAAAATCTAAAGCCATTCCCTCCAAATCAGGAACGAGACAAGGATGCCCACTCTCTCCACGCCTCTTTAACATAGTACTAGAATTCCTAGCCAGTGCAATAAGGCAAGAAGCAAGCATAAAGGGGATCCAAGTAGGGAAAGAGGAAATAAAACTATCTCTCTTTGCAGATGATATAATTCTGTATTGAAAGAATCCTATAGACTCTACTCCCAAGCTCCTTGAGCTGATTCAAAGCTTTGGAAGAGTAGCAGGCTATAAAATCAACCCTCAAAAATCAACTGCCTTCCTTTATGCCAACAGTGAGAGAAACGAGGCAATAATCAGGAAAGAAACTCCTTTCACAATAGCCTCAAAGGAAATAAAGTACCTAGGAATTAGCTTAACTAAGAATGTAAAGGACCTTTTTGACGAAAACTTTAAAACCCAAAAAAAGGAAATTAAAGCAAAACTAAGGAAATGGAAAAACCTCCCATGCTCCTGCATTGGAAGAGTCAACATTGTGAAAATGACAATCTTGCCAAGAGCTATCTACAAATTCAATGCAATACCCATCAACATCCCAATGTCATTCTTTAAAGAAATAGAAGAGGCAATCCAAAATTTCATATGGAATAATAAAAGACCCCGTATAGCAAAAACACTTCTTAGCAGAAAGAACAGCGCTGGAGGAATTTCAATTCCAAACTTTAGACTCTATTACAGAGCTATAATTCTCAAAACAGCTTGGTACTGGCACAGGAACAGGCCTGAAGACCAATGGAATAGAACTGAGGACCCAGATATTAAACCACAGACCTATGGCCACCTAATCTTTGACAAGGGAGCCAAAAAAATAGAATGGAAGAAAGATAGCCTCTTCAACAAATTGTGCTGGCAGAATTGGTTAAACACCTGCAGAAAACTAGAGCTGGATCCTTCTTTGTCACCTTGCACTAGAATTAACTCCAAATGGATCAAAGACCTGGAGGTAAAAGCTGACACACTGAAAAGTTTACAGGAAGGAATAGGAGATACACTAGGCCTCCTTGGCACTGGTCAAAACTTTCTTAATAAGGACCAAGAATCACAACAAATCAGAGAAAGGCTGGATAAGTGGGACTGCATTAAACTGCAGAGCTTTTGTATGGCAAAGGACATAGCTAGTAAACTAATCAGGAAGCCTACAGAGTGGGAGAAGATCTTCACCAACCAAACAACGGACAAAGGCCTCATATCTAAAATATATCAACAACTCAAAAAATTGAATCACTCCAAAACTAACCTCCAAAGTAACACCCATTCCATTAAAAAATGGGCCAAAGACTTAAAGAGAATCTTCTCTGAAGAAGAAACAGAAATGTCCTATAGACACATGAAGAAATGCTCCACATCTCTGGTCATAAAAGAAATGCAAATCAAAACAACTCTAAGATTCCACCTCACTCCAGTTAGAATGGCCAGGATCAGGAAAACGAATGTCAACAGATGCTGGAGGGGATGTGGCCAGGAGGGATCACTACTACACTGTTGGTGGGAGTGCAAACTCGTTCAACCACTATGGAAAGCAGTGTGGCAGTGCCTCAAAAGGCTAAACATAGAACTCCCCTATGACCCAGCAATTCCACTACTTGGCATTTACCCAACCATCCAGAAACAAGGACATACTAAACTCACTAGCACAACAATGTTCATTGCAGCACTATTCACCATAGCAAAGATATGGAACCAACCTAGATGTCCCTCAGTTTATGAGTGGATTAACAAGTTGTGGTATTTGTATACAATGGAATTCTATGCTGCTGTCAGAAAGAATGACATCGCCCCATTTGTTAGGAATGGAAACACTTAGAAAAAATCATATTAAGTGAAGTAAGCCAGACTCAAAGGAACTTAGGCTCAATGGTTTCCCTCATTCGTCATAATCAGTAGAAACCTTGGGCTCTACTAGCAGAGATTTGCAATAGAGCAAAATCTTGGTACATAAGGCCATATAATGTGAAGCTAATTGAAAGGACCTCCAAGATATTGAAACAAAAGCCATATAATGAATGATTGTTGTCCTTAATGTACTATGTTGTCTCTCATCTCCTTTGCTGTCTCTTGGTTATCTCATATTGGTATAGTGTCTCATTTTGTTATCTGATATATTGAATTTATTTGTATTTGGATATTTGAAATTTGATAGGGAATGGGGGAAAACCAAGACTGGCGGGGGTTTGGTGGGGGGGAGGGAAACGGGTACCAAGACATGTGAAATGGTATCAATGTATGTGAATTAATGCACCTTCTATCTGGCAAATATCATGTAACCCTTTTACTAATTACAATAAAAAAATTAGAAAAAAGAAGAAATTTCCTCCAATTCACTAAACACAAAGGGGAAAAAAGAGAGAAAGTAACTTTCAAGTAAAAATAAATAATAACAATGGTCACTGACCATTTCTCCATAATTTTCTTAAATGTGAACGGGCTGAACAATCTAATCAAAAGACACAGAGCAGCAGATTGGATTAAGAAACACCACCCATCCATATGTTGCCTCCTAGAGACCCACCTCACGGCGAAAAACAGAAACAAATTCCAAGTGAAAGGATGGAAATGAATTTTCCACTCCAATGCACCATGCAAAAAAGCAGGAGTAGCAATCTTAGTCTCTGACAAAATTAACTTCTCAGTAAAATCATTACATAAAGATATACAAGGCCACTACATATTAGTAAAAGGTACAATCCATACCCACTTCCTTGAATGTAATGACAATCAAGAGACATCACAAAGGAACTTTTTGGGACACAGCAAAGGCAGTTCTGAAGGGCAAACTTATCGCACTAGGAGTGCATATTAAAAAGACAGAAAAAGAGCATGTAAACAACCTGAAAAAGAAACTGAAGCAACTAGAGCAGCAAGAAAAAGTCCATTCTAAAACAACTAGAAGGACAGAAATAACAAAAATAAAATCAGAAATATCAGCGATTGAAATAAGATCTACTATACACAGAACTGATAAATCAAAAACTTGGTTCTTTGAAAGAGTCAACAAAATAGACAGTCCCCTGGCAAGATTAATCAAAAAAAGGAGAGGAGAGACTCAAATAAACAAAATTAGAGACCTCACGGGAACAATCAAAACTGATATCCAAGAAATTCAGTCCATAATGAATAAATACTACCATGGCCTATATTCAAAGAAACAAGAAAATCTAGTAGAAATGGATGATTTCATAAATAAATATAGGCTACCCACACTGAACAATGAAGAGGTAAACAAGTTAAACAAACCAATCTCTTACAATGAAATTGTGGAAGCAATCAAGGAAATGCCAACCAAGAAGAGCCCAGGTCCAGATGGTTTCACTGGGGAATTCTACAAGATGTTTAAAGATGAAGTAACACCTATACTCTTGAAACTCTTCCGAGAAATAGAAGTAGAAGGAGCAATAACAAACTCACTTTATGAAGCCAATATTACTCTCATCCCCAAATCAGGAAAAGACCCTTCTCTTACACATCCCTGAAAAATACCTCCAACTTCTAGGTTTACCTTACAGTCTCAATACTTTTATCTGATAGTCAAATTTCAACAGTACAAACTCCTAAGCGAAACTGAACTCTATATATTCACTCAACAGTCTATATAAGCCCTGAATCTAGGTACATAAATCTCAACACATGGACAGAACACCAGCTACCTTGTCAATCAAAGTTGAAATCAGAAACACAATTCCATTTACAATTGCTCCCCACCCCCGAAAATAAAAAATACCTAAGAATTAACAAAGCAAATAAAGGACCTCTACACTGAAAGTTTAAAAATCTGAAAAAGGAAATTGAAGAAGACTTAAGAAACAGAAAATAATCTGTGCTACTGGATTGGAAGGATTGTGAAAATGGAAATACTCTTTTAAGTGCTTTTTAAATATCAAGTATCAAGTCATTTTTTGATCTCCTTTTGTTCTAGTCTATTTTTGAATCACAGTATCATTAAAGTGCATGCATGGAGAATGATAACATTAAGAAAACACTTCAAAGAGGTGATATCAATCGATAAAATGCATTATATTTTTAAGCTGCTTTGTTGAATGGCAACTCCTTCATGCAACTACTTTTTTAAGAGAATGGCAATACTGCCAAAAGCAATTTACAAATTCAATGTAATACCCATTAAAATCCCCCCCAAATTCAAAGAAATATAGAAATAAATCCAAAAATTCATCTGGAATAATAAAAGATCAAACACAAAAGTAATTCTTACCAGGCAGAACGGTACTGAAGGAACAGCAATACCTAACTTCAAACTCTATTACAGAGCCATAGTCACAAAAACAGTTGATTACTGACACAGGAATTGGCCTGAGTAACAATGGAACAGAATAGAAGGTGCAGGAATTAGCTCACAGATTTACAGCTATCTAATATTCAATAAAGAAACAAAAATATAGACTGAAAGGAAGACAGTCTTTAACAATTGGTGCTGGAAAAACAATATCCCTGTGTAGAAAACTGAAATTAGATACACATTTATAACCTTTCACCATCATTGACTGAAAGTGGATCAGAGACCTCAATGTAAATCCAGAAGCTATGAGACTTGTACAGGAAAGTGTATGGAAAACTCTAGGACTCCAGGGCACAGGTGAATACTTGATAAATAAAATTCCAATATCACAGCAAATCATAAAAAGATTTGATGAATGGAACTATAACAAACTTAAAATTTTCTGCACAGCAAAGAGCATAGCTAGCAAGCTGAAAAGATCTCAGAATGGGAGATATTTTTTACCAAGTATCCATCAACGTGCTTAATATACAAAATATACTTAGAGCTCAAAAAACTGAACCCTCACCCTGGTGCAGTGGCTGTAATCCTTGCTATAGGAGGCTAAGATCTGAGGATCAAGGTACAAAGCCAGCCAGGGCACAAAAGGACCTGAGACTCTTATCTCCAATTAACAACCAGAAAGATAGAAGCGGTGCTGTGACTCAAGGACTGCGGCTGTAGCCTTGAGCTGAAGAGCTCAGGGACACTGCCCAGGCCTAGAGGTAGGGCACTAGCCTTGCACTGAGGAGCTCAGGAACAGTCCCCAGGCCTAGTTCAAGCCCCATGACCCCCCAAAAAGTCCAAATCAAAACAATTTTGAGATTCTACCTCTCTCTAGTTAAATGGCCATTATCAAGAAATCTAATAACAGCAGATGGTGGCAGGGACATAGCCAGGAGGGAACACTGTTGGTGGAAGCATAAATGTGCACAATTGCAATATGGTGATTCTTCAAAAGACTAAACATAGATCTCTGCTGTGGCCCAGTAATTCAATTACTGAGCATTTACCCAAATGTCCATAAACAAAGACATACTAAAGCTACCAGCAAAACCATGTTCATTAAAGTATCATTTATCATAGCTAAGATATGGAACCAATGCAGATGTCCCTCAACAGATGAATAGGTCAAGAAAATATGGCATTTATAAACATTGAAGTTCTATGCTGCCATCAGAAAGAATATACATATACATATATATATACACATATGTATATGTATACATCTGTGTATGTATGTATGTGCTATTAAAGAAAAGTTCTCAGACTACTGGCCTAGCTGGGTAAGGAAATGGCACTATATCATTTCATTACAGAACTTGTGCCAGTGACTCAGTTGTTTGTAATAACATCACTTCATTTTCAGCAATAACTGGGATGGAGAAGATACAGGAATGCTGCAGTAAAGTGAAGAACTTACTGACCTGGAAAGGAAAAGCTACACAAAAAGAAATAGAATCGTCTCTTGCTAACAGATTTTTTTAAAAAATCACTCAACAGGGCCCAGGATTTTTGCCTAGTATTAGAGTACTTAACTAGCATTCATGAAGACCCTGGTTTGATTCCTACATATGATCTACATAGAAAACGATGGTAGTAGTGCTGTGGCTCAAGTAGTAGAACTATAGCTTTGAGAAAAACACAAGGACAGTGCTCAGCCTCTAAGTACAAGCCCCAGGACTGGCAAAAAATCACTTAACAGTAGATATAAGACAAAATAATGAAACTGAGCTATTCCTGCAGCAATTGGGAGAACGGTGTAGAGGGGACAGAAAACATGGAGGTGTGCACCCAAAGTTCCCTCAGCCATTACCCATCCTCAGAATAAAATAGTAAAGAGACTAAAATGATGAGTTATATGTGGCATGTACTCTTCATGCTCAGAAGCATCGATGTTACTGCAATCTGTTTCCAAAGTGTACAGAGGGGAAAAAAAAACAGAAATTGTTGAAAGGTGCTGTCATCACCTCTCCATCCACATGTGTAAGGTGCTTCATTAGAGATGAGTAGGTAGTGCCAGCCAAGGACCTGATGAGGGGGCAAAAAAGAGTGTAAAAATCACAGGGTACATCCTTGAAGCATTTGCCAATATAAAATTCTGGCTGCAACTGAGGCCCACAGTGTCAGAGTTGAATATTAATATATCTTTCTGGATGTGAATATACATCTTTATTGAAAGAGATCTACACAATAGCTCAACTTTCATGAAAGCCTCTTGCTAGTCCTCATAAGCAGTGAGTAGAACTCTTCCCCTGGTCTCTACACCTGAGGGTTTGCATCTAAGAGGAAAACATGAGTTGGAAAACGTGTGTGCAGATTTGCCTTCTTCATGCCTGGTGCTATGATTTCATCCAGGTCCACATATAATGAAATGGAATTATCTTGGATGTATTTTGTACAATACCTGTGTTGAGACACTATTAGCATGAAAGCCTCAGTGTACAGTGAAATAGAAACAAAAAAACTCTATGCCTATGAAATGTCAACCGGAAGTTATAAGGGTGTCACACACAGAGGGTTGATTCACACACACAATATCCATAATAACAACAGAACACTGCTGGTTGATCCAGGCAAGTTTCAACAGGAATTCCAAATGCAGAGGCCTACATAAATGCACCCATTTAATACCACCTGAGGAAGAAATGATGCTGATGCTATTACATATCAATAACAAGTGAAATTGAATTCTACTTGTGTATCCTGAACTTTCAACTTCAAACAGGTAATTGTGACTAACTAGGCTAACATTGATCAAGATATTTGCATGATGCACTGGACTGAGCATATATGGTAACATAGAAAATGATTCTCTATTACAAATCCAATTCAATATCAAAATCAAGTCTATGTTTTCTACTTAACATATATTAGACCCAAGTTCCCTGCAGACACTTCAGTGGTCCTGATATCCAGAGATACTTCAAGGCACTGAGCATAATTGATTCAAGACTGTAGTAATGGGTGCACATTTTGGTAAGAGATGCTTATAATCATGAATTGCGTGTCAGAAAATATGCATTTTTTTTGTGTGTGTCATGGGGCTTGAACTCAGCCTGGGAGCTGTCCCTGAGCTCTTCAGCTCAAGGCTACCACTCTACCCACTTTCCATTTTCTAGAGGTTAATTGGAGATAAGAGTCTCATGTCCTTTTGTGCCTCAGCTGGCTTTGAACCTTGATCCTCATATCTCAACCCACTGAGTAGCTAGGATTATAGGTGTGAGTCACCATGCCCCAGCTTTTTCTTCTTTTTATATTTTTAATGTTTTTTTTAAATATTTACATTGCAAAGGTGATGTACAGGGGAGTTAGGGTTATCTAAGTTAAGTAATGTGTACATTTGATTTTGAACACTCTCACCTTTCCCTCACTCTCTCCTGGATTTTTACATCTTGACTGCCTGCCACGTTGTGTAGTTTATTTCCAACATGGTCTCTAGTGAGTATAACTACTAATTAGTTCACACTGTGTCCCACTTTTTCTGTGCTTCCCCTTATCTTTCTCAAGTCAGATAAACCTACATACAAGACAAAGATTACAGAAATCAAAAAAGTAAAAAAAAGGTGGAGGAGAACCACAAACACTAGCATAAAAAAACAAACAAACCCCATTTCAATTTCTTAGAGCTCAGTTAGATAACATAATTTATACGGTCATGTATACATAGCTATTGGGCCCTTGTGATCCTCTCCAGAAAATACACTCCTCTGGTCTCACTGTGTGAAAGTACAGAGTCCTGTTTAATTACTCATGTACAAGTGTGGTCTTTTTGTCTAGGTTCATAGGCACATTTTAGTTACCAAAACAAACATACAAATGAGGGAAACGATGCAATTTGTTTCTCCGAGTCTGGCTTTCTTCACTTAATGTAATTTTTTCCAAGTCTTTCCATTTCTTTCTGAATGGAGCATTCTCATTCTTTCTGATGAAAGCATGAAATTCCACTGTGGATCTACAACACATCTGAGTTGATATTCCATATCATAGCTATGGTAAACAATGGTGCAACAAACATGCTTGTGCTAGTGACTTCAGTGTTCCCTGGTCAGTAGTCAATTGGATACATGCCCAGGTGTAGAATAACTGGGTGATAGGGAAACTCTTATGTTCAGTCTTCAGAGGAAACTCCATATTGCTTTCCAGTGTAGCTACAAAAGTTTATATTTCCATCAACAATGTAGTAGTGTTCCCTCTTGACCACATCCCAGTCAGCATCTATTATTGTTAGTTTTCTTGATAATGACCTAGTTGGTATGTTGTGGAATCTCAATATTGATTTCATTTGCATTTCTTTATGGCCAGTGATGTTAACATCATTTCTTCATGTGTCTATTGGTCATTCTTATTTCTTTCTCAGAGAAATCTCTCTTTAAGTCTTTAGCCTATTTATTGTGTTGTTTCATTGAGCATTTGTGGGGGGGTAATTTTTGAGCTCTAAGTATATTTTAGATATGAGGCACTTGTGTGATGCATAGCTAGGAAAGATCTCTCAGTCTGTGGGCTTTCTATTTATCTTGATATCTATGTCCTTTGCCATGCATAAACTCTTCAGTTTGATGAAATTCCATTTTCCAGCATTTCTTGGATTTGTTGTGATTCAGGATCTTTATTTAGGAGATATCAACCTATGACTAGAAGCCACAGTGTTTCCCCTATCCATTTCTGTAATGTTTTCAGAGAATCTGTCCCTAAACTGACATATCTGATCAGTTTTCATTCTGATTCTCATGGAGGGTGAAATACAAGGATCTACCTTCCATTTTTGCATGTGCATATTCATTTCTGCCAGCTCCATTTTTTCAAGAAACTGCCTTTCTTCTACCCTGTGATTTTGGCTCCCTTATCAAATATTAGGTAGCTGTATATTTGTGGGTTCATTTTTGGGTTTTCTACTCCATTCAATTGGTCCTCAGACTTAGTCTTGTGAGAAATTTTAGTAGATTTTAACTGAGAAATAAATTGGTGGGTTGTTTTTCATATGGAAAGGTTATATAGAAAATTAACAATGAAAGGTCAATGCGATTCTGGTAGAGACTGGAATTTGGGGCAAAAATGATTATGAAAATGTCAACAAAGGGCCAGGAGTTTGGCCTAGTGGTAGAGTTCTTGCCTAGCATGCATGAAGACCTGTGTTTGATTCCTCAATACCATATATGTTGAAAAGTTGAAAATGGTGCTATGGCTCAAGTGGTAGAGCAATAGCCTTGAGGAAATCCCAAGGTCAGTGCTCGGGCCCTGAATTCAAGCCCCAAGTCTGGCAAAGAAAAAACAAGGGAAATGTAAGTAAGGGACAAGGAGTTTGTCCTAGTGTAACAGTGCTTATCTAGCATGCACAAAACCCGGGTTCAATTTTTCAATACACACATAGAAAAAGCCAGCAGTGGGGCTGTGGTTTAATTGGTAGAGCTCTAGTCTTGAGAAAGCACAAAGACTGTGCTCAGGCCCTGAGTACAAGCACCAAGACTGGCAAGAAAAGAAAAGACATCAGGCATGTTGGCTCCTGCCTGCAATCTTAACTTCTCAGGAAACTGAGATCTGAGGATTGTGGTTCAAAGCAAGCTCAGGGACAAATGACCGTGAGACTCTTATTTTCAATTAACCCCTAAAAAAGAGGAAGTGGGGCTGTGGCTGAATGGTAGGGTGGTAGCCTGAAGCTGAAGAGCTCAGAGACAGGGCCCAGGCCCAGATTTCAAGCCCCATGGCCTACAAAATACACACACACACACACACACACACACACACACACACACGTTATATGTTATATGTGATTTGCAGTCTGAGGAAGAAATGGCAAGATGGACAAATTCCTACATAACTTTTGATGGTAACACTGAATTCTGATATTCATTTATTCAATAAATTATGTTGAATGGAGAGTTTAAGTGAGTCTTTCAACTAATTACTGCTTATTTAAAACAAACAACAATAACAGCAACAAAATACTGCCACCAAATAGACATTACCTCAAATGAAACCATGGAGAAAATAAATCTGCAAAAAATGCCTATAATTAGGTAAGAGGATCTATCCTCAAATTGGACAAAGGAGATAGCAAGCCAAATTTAGTCAAAAGAGACAGAACATCAATTCATATGCATACAAGTTATAAGCAATTGAGAGAAAAAAATTAACACACGTGCACCTAATTTACAAGAATAAACTTGTTAAAATCATTAATGAACATAAAACCTTTTAGAAGAAGGGCCTTGAGTTTGGCCTAGTTGCAAAGTACTTGCCTAGAATGCATGAATACCAGCGTGCAGTTCCTCAGTACCACATACATAGAAAAAAGCCAGAAGTGGTGCTTTGGTTCAAGTGGTAGAGCTCCAGCCTTGAGAAAGCCCAATGACAGTGCTCAGGCCCTGAGGTTAAGCCCCAAGATTGGAAAAAAAAAACTTTTGAAGAGTTTTTTAAATAACTAATTTACTTTCTTTTTATTATTATAGAAGTGATTTACAGAAAGATTACAATTTCATGAGTCAGGTAATGTGTACATTTCCTTTTCTACAGTAACTTGTTCCTTCACTCTCTCCCAGTTCCTCCCTCCATTCCGACGCATTGTATAGTTCACTTTCATCAGTGTTCAGTTACCTCTACTACTGAACCTTTTCACCCCTTTTCCCTCCAGTTCTGTGTCCTTCCCACACCCTCCCAAAGATATGCAAGTGAACACATCATACATAAACAAGAGAATCATCAAAAAGTAAAAATATGAAACACATTATAGAGATCTCTTATTTACATATCTTGGAGTACATTTTTATATGTACATATATATACAATTTTATGTAGCTATAAAGAGTCACCTAGGCCTTGCACTTTCATGTTTATGTCTTAAGAGTATCCTCTTTTTGTCTCACTGTGTGGGTATCTAAAATCCTCTATAATTTATCATATTCCAGTGTATTTTAGATCTAATTTCCACATTATCAGAAGGAATGCATGTCTGTCGTACATTGGCTTGCCTCACTTAAAATTATTTATTCTAGTTCCATTCATTTTCCTGCAAATGACAGTTTAATTTTTCTAATGGCTGTGTAAAATTCCTTTGTGTATAAGTACCACATTTTTTGGATCCACTCATCTATTGTGAGCCATCTGGGCTGTTTCCATTATCTTGGCTATAAGGAATTATGCAGCAGTGAACGGGGGTGTGCAGGTGTCTTTACCAGAGTCTGACTCTGGATGTTCAGGGTAGATACCCAGAAGTAGTATGGCTGTAATATAGGCAAAAAATCTATGCTTAGTTATTTGTTACTTTGACTTTTGATACATTTTTTTCCTAGTCCTGACACTTGAACTCTGGTCCTGGGCACTGTCCGTGAGCTCCTTTTTGCTCAAGGTTAGGACTCTACCACTAATCTATAGGCATTATCAAGACACTACATGTCCCTTTATTAAGAGACAAGGCTGAAGATAAAGAATGCTGTTTGCAATATGCACAAACTATAATACTATATGAGAAGCACTTAGTGAATCTTACAGCTATTCCAGTGGGATGTCATTACTCACAGAGAACAAGGTAACTTATACAAGCCTCTAACATAAAATCTAATACCATATCTAACAGAACATATCTAACAGAATAACAGTAAATGTAGATACACTAAAACACAATGTAATTTTAAATCTCTGGATTCTATTTCAGAATATGCTATAAAAATACAAGAAGTAATGTACTCACTACCTGACAAATGTAACTGTAACCCCTCTATCTATACATTACCCTGACAATATAACACAATAAAAAAAGAAAAGAAAAAGGGAAAGGGAAAGTAAGCTACAAATGTATTTATATATATGTATATTATATATTGGATATTATTCAGTAGCTAATATTATCTATTATTATATGTATTACATATTCCTATATTATATATATGAATCATTTCCAGATATTCTCATTCAATGTATACTTGAGCACAGTTGTATTCAATATCAATATATCCTGTTTATATGATTTTGTGTGTGTGTTTATTGGGGGGATTTTTTTATTGCTTTAATCTCTTGTTAGGTTTTTGTTGTTTGGGGCTTGAGTGTTGTTTTTCTCTGCTATACTTAGTGTCTTATTTAAGAATACGGTGTGAGTCAAGTGCCACTGACTCACACCTGTCATCCTAGCTATTCAGGAGTCAGAGGTCTGAGGATCACAGTTCAAAGCTATGTCAGGCAGCAAAGTCCCTAAGACTCTCATCTCCAATGAAGCATTAGAAAACTGGAGGTGATGGTGATACTCAGTGTGGTAAATAAGAGCTCAGGACCAGTGCCCAAACCCTGAGTTCAAGACCAATGACTGACATAAAAACAAGGGAAAGGAGGGAGAGAGGGAGGGAGGGAGGAGGGAAAGAAAGAAGGAAGGAAGGATGTTAGGAGGGATAGACAGGAGAAAGGGAAGGGGGAGGGAGGAAAGAAGGGAGGAAGGGAGGGAGGGAGAGATGAAAGAAGGAAGGGAGGGAGGGATAGTTTTTGGTGCTAGGCTCTTACACCTGTACTCCTAGCTACTCAAGAAGGTGAGATCTGAGGATTAAGGTTCAAAGCCAGACTAGGCAGGAAAGTCCATGAGACTCTTATCTCCAATAAACCAGCAGAAAACTAGATGTGCTGTGTCTCAACACGGTAAAGCACTAGCCTTGAGCACAAAAGCTCAGGGACAGTGCCCAGGCCCTGAGTTCAAGCCTCAGGTCTGCAAAAGAAAAAAGAACAAAAAATGGAGTGAAAGAGAAGGGACAAGAAGGGATATAGTGAAGCAAAGGGAATATTTGTGAGTGCTACTATGCTTATCATCACAATAATGATGAAAGTGGCATTTCATCTAAAATGGCAGATATCTGATACTTCCACCAGGCCAGGCACGATACCAAAAGTTCTACAACTCTACCTATACACAAATGCTGGTTTTTGTTATCTCTGGTTAAAAAATGATAAAAATGAAACCCATCCATGGCTAAGGTTAACAGGTAAGAGACAGAAGTGGGATTTGAACCCAGGTATTCTAACTCAAGGTTTGCATTCTTCAACACAATGCTCCCATGATGTGAGGGACAGGCCAGATACTATCCACAGAGTCTCTGGTGGCTAACACCTGTCATCCCACCTACCGAGGTGGCTGGGATCTGAGGACCCCAGTTCAAATCCCAGCCCAGGCAGAAAAAGTCCAGAAGACTCTTTATCTCCAATGAACACAGCATGCAATCAGATGGATGGACTAGGAATGTGGCTTAGTCGTAAAGTGATTGCCTAGCATCCACAAAGCCCTGGGTTCAATTCCTCATTACTACATACACAGAAACATGCCAGAAGTGCTGCTGTGGCTCAATTGGCACAGTGCTAGCCTTGAGCAAAAGAAGCTCAAGAGCCAGGAGTTTGGCCTAGTGGTATAGTGCTTGCCTAGCATGCATGAAGACCCCAATTCAATTCCTCAGTACCATGTAGAAAAGCTAGAAATGGTTCTGTGGCTCAAGTGGTAGATCTCTAGACTTGAGAAAACCGAAGGATGGTGCTCACGCACCCAGTTCAAGGCCCTGGAGTGGCCAAAAAAAAAGAAAAAAAGAAAAGAAAAGAAGCTCAGGGACATCACCATGGCCCAGAGTTCAAATGTCAGGACTGGGCATGAAAACAAACAGAGAGCTGTGGCTCAAGTGGTAGAGTACCAGTCTTGAGTGAAAAACATAGGGACAGCACCCAAGCCTTGAGTTAGAAGCTTAAGTACTAGACAGCACACACACACACACACACACACACACACACACACACACACACACACACACACACTTGTTCCTCACAGGTCTGGAGGCCTGGCCTTTGTTACTAAGGAGGACCCTGCCAGTTCATGTGGCTTCCAGGGAGACTCTAACATTATTATTACTATTGTTGTTATTATTATAATTATTATTATTACTACTACTATTATTTATTTACAGACAAAGCCCCCTCTCACTGTGTCCTCAAATGGGCCCACTCATGACTACCTCTGGTTCCTGCCTAGATCCCTCTTGCCCCATCTGGTTTGCACCAACATTGTTTTCCTGGAGAGACGGGCAGAGCAGTCCAGCGCCTGATTTCTTCAGAACCAGGCCCTGTGAGGTACCACATGGAATGGGTCTGGGCACAGTAGGTGCACACCAGATCCAAGCACCCTGTTTGTGGGTCTGCAGGCTACCTCACTCCTCTCCTGACTCCTAAGATGCTGCTGGCTGCAGTCACACGGGGGCGCAGCGCCGCCTTCTGATTCCTTGCTGCCTGTCAGCTGGCTGTCAGAAAACCTGCAAATTTCACCAGTGGAGGACTTGGGAAAAATCCATCCCAACTTCAGCTCATGTCCTCCTGTGTGAATGAGGTGGGGTGGGGTGTGATCAGAAAGTTCGATCTGTGGGGACCCCAGTCCTTCAGAGAGGGAGGCCTGAGTCCTCCACCCCACCCAGCCTGTGTCCCCCTGGGGCTGAGAGACCATCAAAGACACCAGCACCAAAAAGTCAATGGCCTTTCACTGAGTCCCATGACACACAGGGGCACCAAAGACTCAGATCACAGAGGGGGGGGGTGCCCTAAGTCACAGAAGCCAACTTCTATCAAAGAGGTCCAGGGGAAGTTGAAGAATCCATGCTAGGCCTGGATGTCGGGTATGACTCTGAGAGACCCTCCCAGGATGATGAAGAAGACACGTGTAAAGAGAAATAGAAGTTCTTTTAACTTCGCACCTCTGAAACATGGATGCTCACAAGAAAAGATTTTCTTCCATGTATATTTCCATTTGGGCCTCAAAATGGATTGAAAGTATAGATCTATTGGTAGAGTGCTAGACAATGAGGGAAAGGAGAAAGTACTGAGTTTAAGTTCCAGTCTTGGAGAGAAAATGAAAGGAAAGAAAGAAAGGAAAGGAGGAAGGGATGAAGGGAAGGAAGGAAGATAGGAAGGAAACAAGATAGGAAGGAAGGGAGACAAGAAATGAGAAAGAAAGTAAAGGAAGAAATAGGAAGGAGAGGAAAATGGAGAGAGAGAAAGGAAGAGAGAGGGGAAGGAAGAAGGAAGGAAGGGAGAAATAAGGAAGAGAAAGGAAAGAGAGATCAAAAGAAGGAAAGAGAATGAAAAATGAAGAAAGAAAGGGAAAAGGGAAGAAAGAAAGAAAATGGAAGGAAAGGGGAGGGAAGGGAGGGAGGAAAGTGGGAGGACGGAAGGAAGAAAGGAAGGTAAGGAAAGGGCCAGAGAGGGAGATCGAGAGAAAGGAAAGGAAGAAACAAAAAGAGGAAGGAACAAAGAAGGAAGGAAGGGAAATGAAAGGAAAGAAAAATAAATTGAAAGAAGAAAAGAGGAAGAAATGAAGAAAGAAAGGAAGGAAAGAGAGAAGAAAGAAAAAAGAAAATGAAAGGAAGGGGAGAGGAGGAAGAGAGGGAAGAAAGAAAGAAGGAAGGAAGGATGGAAGGAAGGAAGGAAGGAAGAAAGGAAGGAAGGAAGGAAGGAAGGAAGGAAGGAAGGAAGGAAGGAAGGAAGAAAGGAAGGAAAAAAGAAAACTGTGCTTTGCTACTCAAGATGCTGAGATCAGATTTGAGGATCAAGAGTCCAAATCAACCCAGGTACAAAAGCCCTTAAGACTCTCATCTCCCACGAACCACCAGAAAACTGGAAGTGGCACAGTGGCTCAAAGTGGTAGAGTGCTAACCTTGAGCTGAAGAGCTCAGAGACAGCTTCCAGGCCCAGAGTTCAACTCCCATGACCACGACCAACAACAAAAAGGTTAGCGATAGCACCCAAAACCCTATTTCAAACCCTAGGACCAACACACACACACACACACACACACACACACACACACACACACACACACACACATTGGTAAAAGGATTGTGCAGGAACCATTTCTCCCCTGGTATCAGACCCTACAAAACCTTGAACTCATGTCTGAGACGTTCCCCCTTTCCCATATGTTCAGTTTTGTAAAACGGAGAAATCTCAATAAACTCAATAAAAGACATCTACCACATCCCATTGGCCAGTGGTCATGCCTGTTATCCTAGCTACTCAGAGGCTGAGATCTGATGGTTGTGGTTGTAAGTTACTCTGGGCAGAAAAGTTCATCAGCCTCTTATGTGAAATTAACCACCCAAAAACCAGGAGGTGAGGTGTGGTTTAAGTAATAAAGAATCAGCCTTGAGTGAAAAAGCAAAGGAGCTCAGGCTCAGGCCTGAGTTCAAGCCCCATGACCGGCACAAATGATTTTTTTAAAATTTCCCTTTAGATTGGGGCTCAGAATTTGTCCTAGTGGTAGAGTGCTTGCCTATCATGCACAAAGGCCCAGGTTTGATCCCTCGGTACCACATACATAGACAAAAGCCAGAAGTAGTGCTGAAGCTCAAGTGGTAGAACTCTACCTTTGAGAAAGCCCCAGGACAGTGCTCAGGCCCTGAGCTCAAGATCAAGACTGGCAAAAAATTTTTCCTTTGTATTAATTTGAATTCTGTCATTCTGAAGCACATGTGTTCTACCAACAGCATAGAAATTACTTAAATTTCTCTTCATTTCCAAATCCCACAGATATTCACTAACCTATTTTGAGTAAGTTATTCGCAAATGCCAAAAATGTAAAAATAAATTTGAACTCAAATCTCATTTCCAAAGCCTACCAAACTTTTTCTGATCTAAAAATGGCATTTTTTTCAGCTATAAAGAAATGCATACATTATTCCTTTTTATATAAAAAGATAGGGGAGAGAGAGAGGGGGAGGATCCTGGGCTTGATCTGTGAGGCTTGAACTCAGGGCCTGAAGACTGTCTGCTCAAGTCTGGTACTCTACCACTTGATCCACAGCTCCTGTTCCATCTTTTTAGTGCTAAAATGGAGATAATCTCACAAACTTTCTTGCCAGGGCTGGTGTTGAACCACAATTCTCAGATCAAAGCTACCTGAGTAGCTGCTATTACCAGTGTGAGCCACTGAGCCTGGCAGTGGTGGGTGTCTTTTTTTTTCTTTTTCCATATATTTCTATTCTTATTAATAGATGGGTTACATTATATTTACTAGATAGAAGGCACATTACTTCACAAATATTGATACCCATTATCATGACATGGTCAACATTTCCCTTCCCCCCCCACTCCGTTCATCTTGATTTTCCCCCTTCCCTATCCAATTTCAATTAACTAATTAAGCATATATAAAATATATCAGGAAACAAGGTAAAATATTGTAACAATATGAGATAACGCAGGGACAGCAAAAGAGATGAGAAATAACATAGTACACTAAGGCCAACAATCACTCATTATATGACTTTTGTTTCCTTATCCTGGTGGTCCTTACATTTAGCATCATAGTATATGGCCTTATGTATCTAGATTTTGTTGTATTGTGAATCTCTGCTAGGAGACCCAAAGGTTTCTACTGATTATGCAAATGAGGGAAACCATCGAGGCTATGTTCCTTTGAGTCTGGCTTACTTCACTTAGTATGATTTTTTCTAAGCCTTTCCATTTCCTTACAAAGGAGGCAATGTCATTCTTTCTGACAGCAGCATAGAATTTCATTGTGTATAAATACCACATCTTGTTGATCCACTCATCAACTGAGGGACATCTGGGTTGGTTCCATATCTTTGCTATGGTAAATAGTGCTGCAATATACATCATTTTGCTAGTGGATTTAGTATGTCCTTGTTTCTGGATGATTTGGTAAATGCCAAGTCGTGGAATTGCTGGATCATAGAGAAGTTCTATGTTTAGTCTTTTGAGGAACTGCAGTACTGCTTTCCATAGTGGTTGAACGAGTATGCACTCCCACCAACAGTGTAGTAGTGATCCCTCCTGGTCACATCCCCTCCAGCATCTGTTGTTATTAGATTTCTTGATCCTGGCCATTCTAACTGGAGTGAGGTGGAATCTTAGAGTTGTTTTGATTTGCATTTCTTTTATGGCCAGAGATGTGGAGCATTTCTTCATGGGTCTATAGGCATTTTTATTTCTTCTTCAAAGAAGACTCTCTTTAAGTCTTTGGCCCATCTTTTAATGGGATGGTTGTTTCTTTGGAGATTAGTTTTGGAGTGATTCAATTTTTGGAGCTGTTGATATATTTTAGATATGAGACCTTTGTCAGTTGTATGGTTAGTGAAGATCTTCTCCCATTCTGTAGGCTTTCTGGTTAAGTTGCTAGCTATGTCCTTTGCCATACAGAAGCACTGCAGTTTAATGCAGTCTCATTTATCTAGACTCTCTCTGATTTGTTGTGTTTATTGATCCTTCTTAAGTAATTTCGACCTGTGCCCAGGAGACGTATTGTATCTCCTATTCCTTCTTGTAAAGTTATCAGTGTGTCGGCTCTTACCTCGATGTCGTTGATCCATTTGGAGTTAATCCTAATGCAGGGTGACAAAGAAGGATCCAACGTTAGTTTTCTGCAGGTACTTAACCAGTTTTGCCAGCACCATTTGTTGAAGAGACTGTCTTTCTTCCATTCTATTTTTTTGGCTCCCTTATCAAAGATTACGTGGCCATAGGTCTGTGGTTTAACATCTGGGTCCTCAGTTCTATTCCATTGGTCTTTAGGCCTGTTTTTGTGCAGTACCAAGCTGTTTTGGTCACTATAGCTCTGTAATAGAGTCTAAAATTTGCTATTGAAATTCTTCCTGTGCTGTTCATTTGCTAAGAAGTGTTTTTGCTGTATGGGATCTTTTATTATTCCATATGAAAATTTGAATTGCCTCTTCTATTTCTATAAAGAATGACATTGGGATATTGATGGGTATTGCGTTGAATTTGTAGATAGGCATTGGGCAGATTGCCATTTTCACTATGTTGATTCTTTCAATCCAAGATCCTGGGAGGTATTTCCATTTCTTCAGTTCTGCTTTAATTTCCTTTTTCAGTGTTTTAAAGTTTTCATCAAAAAGGTCCTTTACATTCTTAGTTAAGGTAATTCCTAGGTACTTTATTTTCTTTGAAGCTATTGCAAAAGGAGTTGCTTTCCTGATTGTTGCCTCGTTACTCTCACTGTTGGCATATAGGAAGGCAGTTGATTTTTGAGTGTAAATTTTATACTCTGCTACCCTGCCAAAGTTTTGACTCAGCTTAGGGAGCTTTGGAGTAGAGTCTATAGGGTTCTTTAAATACTGAATCATGTAATTTGCAAATAGGGAAAGTTTCACTTCTTTTCCTATTTGGATCCCCTTTATGTTTCCTTCTTGCCTTATTGCTCTGGCTAGGAATTCTCATGCTATGTTAAAGAGGAGTGGAGAGAGTGGGCAACCTTGTCTTCTTCCTGATTTTTTTGTCAGTCCTGGGCTTGAGCTCAGGTCCTGAGCAATGTCCTTGGGTTTTCTCAAGGCTAGAGCTCTACCACTTGAGCCTCAGCACCACTTCTGGCTTTTTTCTATGTATGTGGTACCAAGGAATTGAACCCGGGTCTTCATGCATGCTAGGCAAGCACTTTAACCACTAGGCCAAACTCCTGGTCCTTCTTCCTGATTTTATAGGGAATGGCTTTAGCCTTTTGCCATTAAGTATAATGCTATCTGTGGGTTTGTCATACACAGCCTTTTTTATCTTTTAATGAGCATATTTATCAGATTTCCATATTTTAAATAACCGAACATAGGGCCAAGAATTTGGCCTTATGAAAGAGGGCTTGCCTAGAGGACATAGAGACCCAGGTTCAATTCCTTGGTATAACATACATAGAAAAAAGCTGGAAGTGGTGCTGAGGCTCAAGTGATAGAGCTCTAGACCTTGAGAAAATCCAAGAACAGTGCTCAGGCCCTGAGCTCAAGCCCAGGACAAGCAAAAGAAAAACAACAGCCACAAAAAACCCAAACATATTGGAGAGGCCTGGGGGAGGGTTCAGATACGAATTTAGGTTTTTATGGGGTCTGAAACCCATGGGGGAAATAGCTCCTTCAAAAGGTTTTTTTTTACCAATCTTTGTGTGGTGTGTGATGTGTGTGTGTGATGTGTGTGTGTGTGATGTGTGTGTTTGTGTGTGTGTGTGTGTGTGTGTGTGTGTGTGTGTGTCACTAAGTACAGGAATGAGTAACTGGCACCTTGCTCCACCTACACCTTTCTTGTGTCAGCTTTCTGGTATTTATTTTTTGGACTATGAGTTATCTTTTCCTAAGAAATTACACCATTCGATTGGATGCCAGTGGTTCCTGCCTGTCATCCCAACTATTCAGGATGCAGATATTTGTGGACCGTGTTTCAAAGACAGCCTGGGCAGGAATGTTCTTAAGACTTTTATCTTTAATAATAATAATAATAATAATAATAATAATAATAACAATAATAACAAAACAGAAAAAAGTGCCCTGGCCCACGGGGTTTGTTCAACTTCGACCTGGGAAGAGAAGGGCAGACAAATGGAGGGGCAGGAGACACAAAGACACAAAGAAGGAGAGGAAGTCAATAGGTTTGATTAAGCTCTCATTTATTGAAGGTTGCAGTACAGTTTTTATAATAGTTTCGGAGGTGGGGACTTTCCAGGCTAGGGGGAGATCAAAAACAAAAATGAGGAATTCATGGCTATGAAGCCATAGCAACGATTGTTCAGTTGTGGCAATGAAGTCAATGATTATTCAGTTGTGGTAATGTCAAACCGCAGGAGGTATTGCCTGACTTCTGAAAACCCGTTGACTAACAGAAACTATATGGATGGCTGAGTTGACTAACTAGAAAACAGAACCTATTTGGATGGCTGAGAAGCTATTTCCTTTCCTGCTGGTCCCTTCATCTCCTCTCTTTATCTTTTATTTTTGACCAGGCATGATGAAGAGTAGTTCTGTCCATAGGGGGACAGTGGGCCTTAACCAGGAGGGGGAAACAGAGGCCTGATCCCCCTGCTTTATGGGTGACTCCTTTTTGGGGAAGAGGATGTTTGTCACCAAGCTCTATGAAATCAGGAATTCTTCTCAGGGAGCCCAGAGCTACGGTGGTTTCTCCCCTGCTATACTTTGCTCCGCACCCTTTCACTGGAACCCATGCCATTAGGTGAGCATGATTATGGGTGTCACGTTTTCTACGAAGAAATTACTTCACTTGTAGGCTCATCTAGGCCCTGGTCTATCGGGTCCAATCGATGGTAGTGAACCTGAATAGGCTTGGCTACTAGAGCATCAATTTGTTGTCAACTGAATCTTGTGATTCAGTTGAAAGCCCAAGGTCCAAAGGCTAGTAACAATAGGAGTCCCACCAGGGTCCCTAATATAGAAGGGAGGAGAGTGGTAAGCCATGGGGAAGTAAAAAACCAACTCTGAAACCATCCTTCTTCTTGTTCTGTTGTTGCGCTTTTCTAGACCTTCCTTGACCTTAGCCATGCTATCTCGAACCACCCCAGTATGGTTTATGTAGAAACAGCATTCTTCCCTTAGGGCTGCACAGAGGCCACCTTGATGGAGGAATAGAAGGTCTAGTCTTCTGCGATTTTGTAATACCACTTCAGAAAGAGAAACCAGAGATTTCCAGAATGAAGGTGTCCCAATGGCTAGGGTATATATATCGGGAAAAAAAGGGGGACACCAGTATTTATCAGAGGTGACTCGAGAGGAGGACCAGACGATAACTTTTGTCCACTGCTCACCAACCAGGTGACTTTATAGGGTTAGTGGGGATTAAATTGGAGGAACTTAGTTGTTGAGAGGGATGTCAGGCCGAGGAGCAGCAGCAGCACATTGAAAGGCATTGTCCTGTGGAGAGAAATAGAAAACGTTTTCAAGGGCGAGTGTCCACTTGGATGGCTGCAGATGAATCAACCTGCTTGACCAGTCCTTCTGGGAACCATGTAGTAGCACCTTCTTTGTTATCAAAGATACAGAGTGACTCCTGAACCCATTATTAGTACAGGGTCAGATCCACTCCACTTACATGTGAGAGGATACTTCCATATGACTGTGGCAAAGTTTTTATTAGTTTCTGGGTGCCAAAGATGGTCAGCAACTGTTTTCCTATCTTTGTCCAAGGTAAGGAAGTTAATAACAAACATAGCATGATTGAGAAGATTTTTTGGAGACTCTTTAACCATAGGCAATTCCCCATTCTGTAGTTTGAGAATAGTATTTTTAACAGTTTGGTGAGCATGTTCAATAATGCCCTGTCCTTGTAGATTGTAAGGGATGCCAGTAATGTGTTTTATTTGTAGCTGTGAGCAAAAGTGTTGGAAAGTTTGACCAGTGTAACCTGGTCCATTATCTGTCTTGATAGTTTTTGGTTGTCCTATAGTAGAGAGGCATTGTAACACATGTGCAATGACATCCTTAGAGGCTTCACCCATATGTAGGGAGGCAAAGATGAATCCACTGAAGGTGTCAATGGTTACATGGATGTATTTGAGTTTTACAAACTCAGGCAAATGGGTGACATCCACCTGCCAGATGTCATTAGGGGTCAGCACGCGAGGTTTTACTCCGAGGTGGGGAGTAGGCAAAAAGGTGACACAGTCTGAGCATTGTTTGGCAATCTGTCTGGCCTGTTCTCCTGTAATTTTGTACATAAGTGTTGGGAGCCAGAGTGGAATCAAACTGTACCTTGACTTGCATCAGATGATGGCTATATTGTCTTATTGCTTTCTGGCCCTATTCTATGTAAATGACCTGAGAATGCAAGGGAGAGTATAGTTAGACACATAACCTATAAAAACACTGAAGATCAATTGGGTTATGCAAAGGAGGCCTATTTACAAATAAATGCTGCGGCGAGAGAGGCTTGGAAAAAGTTACGCAATTCCAATCGTACAAAAAATCTAGTAGAAGTTAAGCAGGGACCGAATGAACCTTATCTAGAATTTTTGTCTCGATTAATGGAGACTGGCTTGTGCTCCCACAGGGCATGGCAAATAGCCCAACTTTATGTCAAAGTTTTGTAGCTAGAGCCATTTCTTCCACTCGTGAAAAATTTTCTTCTGTTTATATTGTTCATTATATGGATGACATCTTGTTGGCTTGTTCTGACCCTATCGTCGTACAACAAGCCTTTGGACAACTAAAGCAAGATCTGAGCCTCTTTGGCCTTATAATAGCAGCTGAAAAGGTTCAGGAACACCCCCCTTTTACATATCTAGGCCATATATTAGGCCCACACTATTTTAAAAGCCAAAAAATACAATTAAAAACTTCGCACTTAAGAACTCTTCATGATTTTCAGCAATTCTTAGGAGATATAAATTGGCTTCGGCCTTATCTAAAGCTCTCCACAGGAGTGTTAAAACCCCTTTTTGATCTCTTAAAAGGAGATACCAACCCTACATCCTTGCGTGAATTAAATCCTGACGCCAGGAGGGCCATCCAAATTGTAGAAAAGGCAATTTCCCAGCAACAAGTGACCTATTGTGACTATTCTAAACCATGGGGAGTTTATATTTTAGCTACTTCTCACTCCCCAACTGCTGTATTGTGGCAGGATGGCCCACTTTTATGGCTTTATCTACCATCAACACCCGGCAAAGTGCTGACCCCCTACTACGAATTGGTAGCTAATTTGATACATATGTGCCGAGTGGATTCCCGTAAATATTTAGGTCAGGAACCTCATTTTATCTGTGTCCCATATAATCTACAACAACAAGATTGGCTATTCGCCCATTGCGATTCTTGGGCCATTGCTTGGGCCAATTATACGGGGAAAATTTTGCATCACTACCCGTCTAACAAACTTCTCCAATTTGCTGCGTGTCATACGTTTCTATTTCCTTCCATAGTACAGGCCTCGCCTTTATCTTCTGCTGCTTTGGTATTTACAGATGGATCCTCTAATGGAAAGGCTGCTTTGACCATTAATGGGAAAACTCAATCTTGGGTTACGGGTTTTTCTTCCGCCCAAGAGGTGGAATTAGAGGCTGTTTTACAAGCACTCGTCCTGTTACAAGACGAGCCCTTTAACTTATACTCAGACAGTCAATATGTAATTCGTGCTCTTCAAGTCATAGAAACTGTTCCCTTTATTGGAACTACTAACTCCAATATTCAGACCCAATTTCGCCAAGTACAAACTTTGCTTTGTTCTCGCAACCACCCCTGTTTTTTTGGCTTTGTTCGAGCTCACACTAATCTTCCTGGCCCTTTAAGTGAGGGCAATGCAGTTACTGACTCCACCACCAGAGTTTACTTAACTCAGGTTGAACTTGCTAAGCAGTCACATGCCATCCATCATCAAAACAGTCGAGCCTTGCGCCGACAGTTCAAATTATCTAGAGAAGCGGCACGTCAAATAGTTAAGACTTGCTCCAACTGTGTCCCTTTTTCACCAGCCCCCCATTTAGGCATAAATCCACGAGGACTGCTTTCTAATCACATTTGGCAGATGGATGTCACACATGTTCCATCAGTTGGCTGATTAAAATATGTTCATGTTACTGTAGAAACTTATTCTAATTTTATCTTGGCCACCCCCCTTGCTGGGGAAGCCACTAAACATTGTATCTCTCACTGCATTTGATGCTTTGCTGAGATGGGGATTCCCTCGCAAATAAAAACAGATAATGGCCCTGGCTATGCAAGCCGAGCATTTCAATCCTTCTGCCATTCCTATAATATCACTCATATTACAGGCATTCCTTACAATCCTCAAGGTCAAGGCATTGTGGAGAGAGCTAATGGATTATTAAAACATCAAATTGCTAAAATACAGAAAGGAGAGTCATATCCCGCTACCCCTGTGAATATACTTAATCATGCTTTATTTGTTTTAAATTTTTTGAATTTGGATTCAAATAATTTATCTGCTGCTCAGCGATTCTGGGAAAAAAGAGTGCAGCGTCCTTTTGCCTTAGTAAAATGGAAGGATCTCCTAACTGGTGCTTGGCATGGACCCGATCCTGTTCTAACCTGGGGTCGAGGGCATGTATGTGTTTTTTCACAAGGAGAAAATGACGCCCGCTGGCTGCCTGAACGCTGTGTTCGGATCGTGGAGAGTGACAGTGGCCATCCAAGCAGCGACTCACTGGGCCTACACCCCCAACCCTCCAGTGGTGCATCCTGCGACGTGGGAAGGACCTGAGTTATTTGTGCATGTCAATCGGGACTGCTACTGATCCACTTGTTCCACACATTCATATGAGCTGTGTTTCTCCTCCTTTTACTATTATGTAGGGACCTTTTAACATATTTATTGACTCTACACAATTTAATATGTGACATTATTTTGTCTTTACCAGCCCTCTTCTTAATAACCTTTTTTGTAAAAGATGCCCAGGTGAAAAGCAAAGGCCTCCAGAGGTAAGCGGAAGTCGGCCGACCCCCTTGTATGTCTGCGTTTTATTTTATTTTATTTTATTTTATTTTATTTTTGTTTGTTTGTTTGAAAAGGTGCACTGTGGGCCTAAAACAGAGGCCTGGGTGGTCAAGGGATGCCTTGACCCCCCCTCCCCTTCTGAGTTTCTTGTCGATAACAAGGCATACCTGAGAGTCCCACCAGCAAGACATGTCTAAATCTAAAAGTAACTGTTTGGTGAAAACATTCATTTGAGCTCATGTTTTTTGTGTTAAGTGTATCTGATTGAGTCCAATTTTCTTGTTATATGTCAATGTTTGATTATTTAAAAGTCTCCATTTCTCTGTCTTGTTCGTGTTACATATTTTTTCTTGTCCAGTTTTGTCTTTAAAATTGGTACCATTTCTAAGTATGGATCCTTATGGTTTTTTTGTGCATACTCAAGCACACATCCTTGTTATTTATTTGAACATTTCTGGGCCTAGCATGGCCGCTCCCCCATGTCTGCAGTTGTAACAAGCCCTGGAAAAATAAATTCCAGCTAAGTTGCCTTGCAAAAAGTTTTGTTTTGAACCTGGTTCTCACCTGTAAGAGTAAAATTGGCAAAACTCTCTTGACACAAACTTCCAGAAAACGAACGGCCAATATTAATTTTGCGCACTTTATGATCTTTGAGTATGAATGTGTGTGAATGAGTGAGTGAACATGTTCAAGGTTAAATTGTCAGCATGCTGTATAAAACAATGGTTGAACTCATTTGAAACAAAGGCAATTGGGTAAATCTAAGTCTAAACTTCAAGAAAATTATTATGCTTGAATGTTTCCTATGTCTTAAAAGTATTATTGCATTGTTTTAAAGAAAAACTGGTAAAAAGTATTTTTCTAAAGATCCTGAAATCTGCATTTTAAAAAATCTGGTATTGCAATACATACAGCTGTTTACATTGTAAACATTGTATCCTGTTCAGCACAGAGGTGTTAGGGAATTTGGGATTTATTACTTTAAGTTAAAGTTTGGAAACATGTATTAGAAATTTAAATGTAAAATTGTTCATTAACGTCAGAAATTTTGCCTGTCCTTTCTTGCAAACTGACACTAGAAATCTGATGGTAAAATGTGGATAATGTGATTAGTATTTTAAAGTAATGTTTAAAGGTTTATCTCCATGCTATTGGGTGTATTTTAAAAAAAGGAGAGGAAACTAAGTCCAGACTTAGACTTTTGGTGTACTGATGTCTATAGTTCTTGAATTAGGGAAAAACTGTTATTTGAGTTTAAACTGTTGTTGGAGTTCTAGACAGTAATCTAAACTGCAAAAGAGCCCTTTTTTCTAAAAGGCAAGAGGAGTGCCTTGAGCCTTAGGGGGCCTGAAGGCAGAAGGAGTTCTTTGTGCCCTTAAAGGTTTTTCAATTGCAAATAAAGGCTAAGGTGTTAATTGTTTAAGCCAGTATCAGTAAAAGTTATTAAGAACATTGGAAATGGGTTTCTAAACAATATTTGAAAGTGAAGTTGTCTTAAATGTTTAAAGAAAGAGAAAAAAGGAAAATTAGGATTACCAAAGTAATTGCTTAATTGCTATTTCAGCTTGCTCTTGTAAGTTACCTTATAGCAACTTCCAGCTAGCCCATGGAGAAGGACAGCAATCCTTATTCAGATGTAACTTTGGCTTTTACCAGGTTCTAGGTAAGCTCATGCTTAGAGACTATTTCTGTATTGACCACCTTGTTGCTTCTAATTGGAGTAAAGTGGCCTTTTGTAGGACTCATTGATCTGAAAGCCACAGTTTTGAGCCTGCCCGGGCAAAGCAAAGTCCCTGTGAGACTGTGGTGTCTAATCTGCCAGCAGGATGCTGGGACAGAGTTGCTTTGGAGCTCGAAGTGGCAGAGTGCTAGCTCTGAGCTGAAAAGCTGGGGGGAAGCACTCAAGCACCAAGCTCGGGACTCACAGTGGCAGGGTGCTAGCCTTGAGCTGGAGAGCTGAGAGACAGAGCCCAGACCCTGAGTTCAAATCCAGCAATCAACAAAGTGAAATGCCAATGGGATGTTTATCCCTGTGTGGAGAGACACTACTGGGACAGGAAAGCCTCTGCTTGGATGGCAGAGATGGTGTCAGATCTTAGAGTCACTTGTGCTTGGCCATTCAAATTAATCAGAGCCGGGAGGTCATAGAATAGTTTGTAAGCATGCCTTACTAATGCCCGTGCCTTTCATAACTGGGCAGGAACTTGTCAATCTTCTGTGATAGCGGGTAGTTTAAAGTCCTAATTGAGTAAAATTTTTATTTTTTATTTTTGACACCAGCCATAAATTCAGGAAAAGTTTGTGGATCTGAGGCTTGTGTCTCTATTAATCTGTTTAGATCTGACAACTGAAGCATTGTTAAGGTTGCAGAAATTTAGTTCCCCAGATAATCAAGAAAAAGCCTTTGCAAATGGGTGCTAGGTAGGCTGCGCTGTTGTGGCCAAGGATGGTTTGTGCAGTTGTTGAATGTCAAGTATGATTTCTAGTTTGGAGTAGATGGTTGTTCCTGGTGTCTAGTCCTTGCAACCCCTTGATAAAACAGGCTGGGCTTCTTAAGGTCCCTGGTCAAGCCTGGAGACGGCGCCCCTGAGTCAGCTTGAAGAAGTCACGGAAGTTGAATCTCCGCCCATCAAATCCCCGTTGGACCAAGGGACCAAAGTCATTTTTGGAAAATGTGACAGGATAAATTAGGGGTATAGAAAAGAGTAAAAATTGCACTTGTGTTTCTTTTAAAATAAAAAACGGGGGACATGTTGGGAGCCAGAGTGGAATCAAACTGTACCTTGACTTGCATCAGATGATGGCTATATTGTCTTATTGCTTTCTGGCCCTATTCTATGTAAATGACCTGAGAATTACCATATGAATGTAACACCTGGAGGGTCCCTGGGAGAGGAGGAGGGAAGAAGGGGGAGTGGAAAATAAACGCGGCAGTCTCGGCAGTCTTTGCCTGGACTGCGGACATCCCGGACCCGGTGTGTCTGTCTCTCTTCTTTTTCTTCCTAGTCCTTGTCCCCTATTTCAGGAACCCCAATCTGCGAACCCTGGTTTGCTGCCGGTTGGCCCCGGCACATAAGGTGCAGGGTATGAGCAATAAGGTGATGCAAGGAATGAGCTTTGACTGCCTGATCGACTGAGCCAAGAAGTACAGGGAGAGAAAGCTTAGTGGCAGCATCATCACAAGCATTTCCTTTTGAAAGAGGTCCTGGGAGATCAGTGTGGACCCATAGGTGACCAAAAAAAAAGGGTGCTTGTGGGCCGGGAGTTTGGCCTAGTGGTAGAGTGCTTGCCTAGCATGCACGAACACCCAGGTTTGAATCCTTGGTACCACATACTTAGAAAAAGCCGGAGATGGTGCTAAGGCGCAAGTCATAGAGCTCTAGCCTTGAGAAAAATCCAAGGACTGTTCTCAGGCCCTGCGCTTAAGCCCAGGACTGGCAAAAAAGGGGTGCTTGTCTAGAAGGAAAAAGTTGTTGTAGTTGGAGAAAAAGAGAAGCTGCATTAGTGGAAGGCTTAATATAAGGGACAGTCTCTAAGAGGGGTACTGATTGGACAATATAGGCACTATTGGGATAAAGTTTGAAAGGGTGATGGGAGTATGTAGAGAAGACTTTTAAAATAGCATAAAATTCCACTAATTGGGCAGAATTATAGGAGATTTGTACAATTGAGGTTTGTTTTTCAGCAACGAAAGAGGCAGTGCCATTGGAAGATCCATCAGTGAATATAGTCAAGGCATTGAGGAGGGGATGAAGAGAGGTTAGCTTAGGGAAGGTAAAGGGATGTTGTCTGGCAAAATGAAGAAGTTTATCTGCAGGGTAATGATTATCAATTGTACCAGAAAAGGATAAGCATGCCAGAGCCATTCATCTGTAAATTGGTGTAGTCAATTTATCTCTTCTTTTGTGTAGGGCAAGATGATATTTTGCGAGTCCCAGCCAAAATATTGGTGGCTTTGTTCTCTTCCTAGAAGGATGAGCTTAACAACTAGGGAGGGATAGGTCATTAGGACCTTAGAGGGGGAAGAAGAGAGGTGAACCCAGTGGAGTGGTCCATCCTGCCAGGAGACCCCAGTGGGCATATCGGTCGTTGCAGAGATAATAAAGAGAAAAGGCTTGTCATAGGAAATGAATGTGATGCCCTGTTCTTGGATTGCCCTTTCAACTAAATGTAAGGCATCAAGGGCTTGTATTGTAAGAAAACAGGGGGAAGTGGGGTCAGGGTTTCCTTTAAGTATATCAAAGACAGGCTTAAGGTTAGCTGTGGTGAGTTTAAGATAAGGTCGGATCCAATTTATATCACCAAGCAATTTTTGAAAGTCATTTAATGTTGTTAAGTGATCTTGGAATTTCTGGGTGGTTATTTTATGAGGAAAAAGGCTCAAAGCCTAAATAAAAATATGGGTCTTGTAGTTGGATTTTGTCAGTAGCTATTTGTAACCCCAAATCAGTTAGTCTTCGAGTCAGGTCTTTACAGCAATATAGTAATTGTAAGTTATCAGGACCTGCCAAAAGGATGTCATCCATATAATGTCTGATGTAAATGGATGGCCAGTAATCCCAAAGGGGTCAACGGCCTGTGCTACAAACTTTTGACACAAGGTGGGGCTGTTGGCCATACCTTGAGGGAGACCAGCCATTGATAATGCAGCATGGGTCCTTTGAAGTTAATTGTGGGCTGTCTGTCCAGAGGATGTAGGGGAATAATAATAAAAACAACAACAACAACAACAACAAAAACAGTCTTTAAGATCAATGATGATTTTGTGATATTCTCGTGGTATGGCTATGGGAGTGGGCAAAGCAGGCTGGAGAACTCCCATAGTAATCACAGTTATATTGATGGCCCTCAGGTCTTGTAAAAGCCTCCATTTGCCAGATATTTTCTTAATACCAAAGATAAGGGTATTACAATGGGAGTTAGTGGGTAAAATGTGGCTGGAGGCGAGCTGCTGCTGCACCAGCGCTGTAGCTGCTGCCAGCTTCTCTGAGGGGAGGAGCCATTGATCAACCCATACAGGATCATAAGATCTCCAGGAAATTCGATCCAGATGGGGTGCAGGAATGTCAACAGCCTCTATCAAAAATGTGTTGCTCCTAATCCTAGGCGATTGGTTTTGATAACCGGGGAGATGGGGTCTCTTATGCCTTGAGAATTTTTTCCTAAACCCTGACCTGGGAGCAAACCCTGTTTTAGCATTTGATGGGTGATAGTCTCATTGGGGGAACACCTACTGAGATTTAGTTGAGAAAAGATGTCCCATCCCCAAAGATTTACTTGAAGGTTAGGGACAATATAGGGCTGGACCATGCCACAATTGCCCTCCTCATCGATCCAGGTTAGTATTTTCCCACTTTGTTGTGGATTAGAGGTTTCTCCAATGCCTTTTAGGTGTGTATAGGAGGTAATAAGGGGCCAGGAGGAGGGCCAATATTGGCTAGAAATAACGGTGGCATCCGCCCCAGTGTCTATAAGGCTCTGGAAGCTCTTTCCATCTAATTTTAATTTTAAAAGGGGTCGATCAGATGTGATTTGCTTTACGCAGTAGGCATCTGATGAGCCAAGACAGTTGGTTTTTCTAATTTTTGAGTGAAATGAGTGGGGACAGGAAACCAGGGGAAGGAAAAGGAATTGGGCTATTCTTTGGCTGGCTCGTATATTAAGGGGTCCAGAAGTGGAGAAAGCCAACATTTTTATTTCTCCTTGGTAATCATTATCAATGACCCCGGGAATTATATGAAGTCCTTTTAGAATGGTACTGGCACAACATAGTAGGAGTCCAAAGGTATCGGGTGGTAAGGGACCATGCACTCCAGTGGACAGAATCTGAGTTCCCATATTAGGAGTAAATATTGTATCAGAGGAGGAACAGAGGTCCAGTCCTGCGCTTCCTGCGGTGGCTCATTGGAAGGAGGAGACATCTGAGTAAGAAAGCTTTTCTTTGTGGGGCAAATCTGACAGCCCCTAGGGTTTGTCTCAAGGAAGGTGCCTAGGGCTGGCCCTGCTGGAAGTTTCCCTGCTTTTGGGGGAGGAGCTTTCCTTCAATGTCTGTTTTTGAATGACATTCAGAAGACCAGTGCTTGCCTCTTTTACATCAGGGGCAGACAGTTGTTGGAGGAGGGTGTTCTGCCCGAGGGGCTGTACAGTCTCTAGAAAAACAGCCAGATTTTTTACAATTAAAGCAGTTTTTTGAGTGACAGACATTAGGAAAGTCTTTTAAGGCTGCTCTAATGGCTAAACCCATGGCATGTGCCGAGCTGATGCTGACGCATAGACGGATATAGTCAGATATATCACTGCCTGCGCGGTGTGGGCGATTGGCTGCTTGGCAGGCGGGGTTAGCATTTTCAAAAGCAAGATGTTTAATGAAAGCGCTTTCATTTTCTTTATTTCCCACAAGCCTTTCAGGTGCTTCGATAAGGTGGCTAATGAAATTACTGTAAGGCTCATCGGGCCCTTGTTGAAGTTTGGCAAGGGAGGTGGATGCCCATCCGTTAGGGGGAGCCGTTTCCAGGTTTTTCAACCCACATGCTGTATTTGGGCCAAAAGGCCAGGGGGAAAGCAAGCCTGTTTTTCATTAGAGTCATAAGGACTTTTGCCCAGTAATTTATCATGTATCCAATTCTTGGAGGTCTGGCTCTCTGAGGTATGTTGAGCTATTTCTCTGCAATTTTCAACAAATTCAGTCTTCCACAGAACGAAATCACCCCAGACAACATGGCGTGCTCCAAGAAATACCAATCATTCGGAAATAGCCATCTGTCACTCAGATTTTCTAAAAGAGCTAAGGTAATGAGAGTGGTTGGGCCATAATATGAAGCAGCAACTTTTAATTCCTTAATATGCTTTAGTCGTAAATGACGATATGTTTGGTCGGGGACCTCGTCAGGGTCATGATCTAGTCTCCTGAAGGTTCCTCTTCCTGATCAGAGACTTCATTTTGGGAGGCTATTACCTCCTCATTTAGGGGAGTGGCCTCAGAGCCATGAGTTTCTGAAATGGACTTGCTGCTTTGAGTGATGGTGAATATCTGGAGGGTCGAGGGGGCTTGAGATTTTTTTGAATTTCGTTTTGGAGTTTAGCCTTTTGAGGCACTGCCACACTGCTTTCCATAGTGGTTGAACGAGTTTGTACTCCCACCAACAGTGTAGTAGTGATCCCTCCTGGCCACATCCCCTCCAGCATCTGTTGTCATTCGTTTTCCTGATCCTGGCCATTCTAACTGGAGTGAGGTGGAATCTTAGAGTGGTTTTGATTTGCATTTCTTTTATGACCAGAGATGTGGAGCATTTCTTCATGTGTCTATAGGCCATTTTTGTTTCTTCTTCAGAGAAGACTCTAAGTCTTTGGCCCATTTTTTAATGGGATGGGTGTTACTTTGGAGGTTAGTTTTGGAGTGATTCAATTTTTTGAGTTGTTGATATATTTTAGATATGAGGCCTTTGTCCGTTGTTTGGTTGGTGAAGATCTTCTCCAACTCTGTAGGCTTCCTGATTAGTTTACTAGCTATATCCGTTGCCATACAAAAGCTCTGCAGTTTAATGCAGTCCCACTTATCCAGCCTTTCTCTGATTTGTTGTGATTCTTGGTCCTTTTTAAGAAAGTTTCGACCTGTGCCAAGGAGGCCTAGTGTATCTCCTATTCCTTCCTGTAAACTTTTCAGTGTGTCAGCTTTTACCTCCAGGTCTTTGATCCATTTGGAGTTAATTCTAGTGCAAGGTGACAAAGAACGACCCAACTTTATTTTTCTGCAGGTGCTTAACCAGTTCTGCCAGCACAACTTGTTGAAGAGGCTATCTTTCTTCCATTCTATTTTTTTGGCTCCCTTTTCAAAGATTAGGTGGCCATAGGTCTGTGGTTTAATATCTGGGTCCACAGTTCTATTCCATTGGACTTCAGGCCTGTTCTTGTGCCAGTACCAAGCTGTTTTGAGAATTATAGCTCTGTACTAGAGTCTAAAGTTTGGAATTGAAATTCCTCCAGCGCTGTTCTTTCTGCTAAGAAGTGTTTTTGCTATACGGGTTCTTTTATTATTCCATATGAAATTTTGAATTGCCTCTTCTATGTCTTTAAAGAATGACATTGGGATATTGATGGGTATTGCATTGAATTTGTCGATAGCCCTTGGCAAGATTGTCATTTTCACAATGTTGATTCTTCCAATCCAGGAGCATGGGAGCTTTTTCCATTTCCTAGGTACTTTATTTTCTTGAGGCTATTTTGAAAGGAGTTTCTTTCCTGATTATTGCCTCGTTCCTCTCACTGTTGGCGTAAAGGAAGGCAGTTGATTTGTGAGGGTGGATTTTATGGCCTGCTACCCTTACATAGCTTTGAATCAGCTCAAGGAGCTTGGGAGTAGAGTCTATAGGCTTCTTTAAATACAGAACCATGTCATCTGCAAAGAGGAATAGTTTTATTTCCTCTTTCCCTACTTGGATCCCCTTTATGCTTGCTTCTTGCCTTATTGCACTGCCTAGGAATGCTAGTACTATGTTAAAAAGGAGTGGAGAGAGTAGGCATCCTTGTCTCATTCCTGATTTTAGAGGGAATGGCTTTAGATTTTCACCATGAAGTATAATACTGGCAGTGGGTTTCTCATACACAGCCTTTATTACATGGAGAAATGTTCCATGGATTCCTAGTTTCTCCACATCTTTTAAAATAAATGGGTTTTGGATCTTGTCAAATGCCTTTTCCGCATCTATTGGGACAATCATGTGATTTTTGTCCTTGCTCCTGTTGATGTGTCGAATTATATTAATTGATTTGTGTATGTTGAACCAGCTTTGCCTCCCTGTGATGAATCCAGTTTGATCATAGTGTATAATTTATTTGATGAGTTGTTGTAGACGGTTGGCCAGTATTTTGTTGAGAAGTTTTGCATCGATGTTCATCAAAGAAATGGGTCTATAGTTCTCTTTCTTTGATAAATCTCTGTCTGGTTTGGGGATGAGGGATATGCTGGCTTCACAGAACGAGTTTGGTAAAGAACCTTCATTTTCAATTTCGTTGAAGAGCTTGAGGAGTATTGGTGTGAGCTCTGCTTTGAAGACCTTATAGAATTCAGCTGTGAATCCATCTGGCCCTGGGCTCTTTTTAAGTGGAAGTTGTCTAATAACCATATCTATTTCAGAGCTTGAAATAGGCCTGTTGAGTTGGGTTAGCTCTTCTTGGTTCAGTGTGGGTATGTCAATATTGTCTAGGAATTCATCCATTTCTTCTAGATTCTCAAATTTGTTGGCGTAAAGGTTTGAGAAGTATTCCCTCATGATATTCTGGATCTTGTTAATTTCTGTCGTGATATTACCATTTTCATCTGCGATTTTGTTTATTTCGATATGCTCTCTTCTTTTTTTGGTAAGATTTGCTAAGGGCTTGTCAATTTGGTTAATTCTTTCAAAGAACCAACTCCTTGTTTTGTTGATTCTTTCTGTAGTTTTTTTTTATTCCAAATCATTTAATTCTGCTTTGATTTTAATAATTTGCTTTCTCCTAATGGGTTTAGGGTTGGTTTGTTGCTCTTTTTCCAGGAGGTTAAGGTGAGACATTAACTAGTTGGTTTGCCATTTTTCCAACTTGCTGTTGTAGGCACTCAGCGCTATAAATTTTCCTCTGAGTACTGCCTTTGTTGTGTCCCTAAGGAGTTGATACTTGTGTGCTCCTTATTGTTAAATTTCATAAACAGTTGGATATCTGTTCTGATCTCTTCGATTACCCATTGTTTTTGATTCAACAATGTGTTGTTCAGTCTCCATGAGTTACAGGGTTTTTGTTCCAATTTGATGCCTTTATGGTCTGAGAGTGTGCATGGAATAATTTCAGTGTTTCTGAATCTGTCCAGGTTTGTTTTATGGCCTAAGATGTGGTCTATTTTGGAAAATGTTCCATGTGCTGCTGAGAAAAATGTATATTGTGTTGTTACTGGGTGGAATATTCTGCAGATGTGTGTTAGATCTAGTTGGTCTATATAGTTGTTTAGTTCTAAGGTTTCACTGTTGAGTTTATGCCTTGTTGATCTGTCCATAGGTGAGAGTGGTGTGTTAAACTCACCAACAATCACTGTATTTCGATCTATGTATGGTTTCAGTGTAAGAAAAGTTTGCTTGATGAAGTTTGTACCTCCGGGATTGGGTGTGTAAATATTTAGGATCGTTATGTCTTCCTGGAGGAAAGATCCCTTTAGTAGTATGTAGTAACCTTCTTTGTCTTTTCTTACTAATTTTAGTTTGAAGTCTATTGTATCTGATATGAGGATGGCAACTCCAGCCTGTTTATGGGGGCAGTTAGCTTGATAGAGTTTATTCCAACCTCTCACTTTCAAAAGATGATTGTTTTTGGGTAAGGTGTGTCTCTTGAACACAGCAGAACGATGGCTCTTGCTTTTTGATCCAACTAGACAGCCTATGCCGTTTAATTGGAGAGTTAAGTCCATTGATATTGAGAGTTAGGATTGAGAGATATTTATTAGTTCCTACCATTTTTAAAAGCTTTTAGTAGGGCCTGTGTCTTGACAGTTCTTGTGGTCCTTAGATGGTATGCTGTTTAGGTGCCATTTCTTTCCCTATATTGCATTCATTTTGGTTTTCTATGTATAGAGCATCTTTGAGATTTCTCTGTAGTGTTGGTTTTGTTTCGACATATTGTTGCTGCTTTTCCCTGGAATGGAATGTTTTTATTGTTCCCTCAGTTATGAATGAGGGCTTAGCTTACTAGAGTATTCTTGGTTGGTAGTTATTTGATTTAAGGGCATGACATATATGCTTCCAGTCACTTCGTGCTTGCATGGTCTCTGCTGAGAAATCTGGGGTTATTCTGATTGGTTTGCCTTTATAGGTTACTGATCCCTTTTCCCTGGCTGCCTTTAGGATCTTTTCTTTCGTTTCTATTGATCCAGTTCGGATCACAATGTGGCGGTGGGGTGTTCTTTTCTGGTCAGGTCTGTTTGGGGTTCTAAAAGGTTCTCGTATCTGGATGGGCCTGCCCTTCTGGATATTTGGGAAAATCTCTGAGATGATTCCCTGAAGTATATTTCGAATACCATTTACCTTTTTCTCCATGCCCTCCTCAATACCAGCTAGCCTTAAATTAGGCTTCCTAATTGTATCTTGGACCTCCTGAAGCGCTCTCTCATATTTCCTAGATTTGGATTGACTCATATTCTGTTCTTTCTCTATAATACCTAAATTATCTTCAGCCCCGGAAATTCTCTCCTCTGCATTGTTTAACCTATCAAAGCTATCTACTTTATTTTTCATCTTCCTTGCTTCTAATTGCTCATTTTTGATGCCTTGCATCTCTTGTTTTAGATTATTTATGGATTTCTTTATCTCCTTGATTTCCTTTTGAGTGGTTAGCTCAGTAGCTTTATTTTCTTTGGACATTTGCTGGAGTTTGGTCACGTTTTTATTTGTGGATTCTATGAATTCATCCATCTTTCTTTGAAAAACCTTTATTATGGCCTCCTTTATGGCTTCTTCTTTTTCACTTATCATCTTGTTTATGCTTTCCTCTTGTTCAGCTATGGTTTCCTCCATTATCTCTTTCTTTATATTTTCACATTTTGCATTAATGATGTTTATCAATTGCATTTGTGTAGCACTTGGAAGACTCTCCTCTAGGTTTGCCAGTGACTGTTCCATTGTCTGTTTACATTGGGTGGGGGATGTTGTTTCTTGATTTGACATTTTTCTCGAGTTTCTTGTTCTGCCCATTTGAAAATAGGAGCAAGATTACTGCTAAATACGATTATAGTTTTTCAGGTATAACCAACCTAGACCTCTGTAGCTGGCAGACACTAGATGTTCACAAGTTTTGATTGGTATTATCACTCTTTCTTTTTGTGCACTTACAGACCAGTCTAATACAACCACTGATAAGCGATTTATACCCAAAACAATAAACCTCTCAATCCAATCTCTATTTGTCTTAAGTCCCTCTGAGCATAGAGAATAATTAACCACGTACATATACAATATTGCTCAACAGCCATCAAGTGTAGATCCGTGCAGTATAAGGGTTGAAAGACGAGCAGAGGTCCAGAGATAGAAAAAAAGAATGAGAGAGGTCAGGGGAGGTACAAGAGGATTAACGTATGAGTGTAAGAATATTGTAGTAATGAAGAAAAGGTATAGCATAATGATAACTGTCCTAAGTTGGTAAGTAGGTAGCATATTTGAGTACAAAGTTTGGAAAGTATTAGAATAAAACATATGTGTTGGTGCACGATTAGCTCTTAGCCCAATCAGTGGCCTCAGAGTGGACCATGGGATGGATCTGTTTTTCTTGTCTACATTGAGGGAAAGGGGTATTTCACAAGATGCAGAAGCAAAGATTTCAGAAGCAAATGCTGTGAGTGTATTAGCTCGTAAAAAGCATTTTTATTTTCTTTTATCTTTCTGCCAGTCTTGGGGCTTGAATCAGGGCCTGAGCACTGTCCTTGGGTTTTCTCAAGTCTAGCCCTCTGCCACTTGAGCCACAGTGCCACATCTAGATTTTCTATCTATGTGATACTGAGCAATCAAACCCAGAACTTTATTGATGCTAGGCAAGCACTCTACCACTATGCCAAACTCTCAACCCTGACATAGTAATTACAAAGTCATCATCATCATATCAAAATATCCTTTCTCCTACAAAGAATGAACACTTATCTATGTGTGTAATGCTTTTTTTTAATTTTACTAATTCTTCTGTGTTTTTCCCTCTTGCATTTTTTACACATGACAGCAAAGCTAAGCATCAGGAAAAAATTGATTAGGATACAGAAACCTAATAACATCCTAGTAGATTGACGTCAAAAATATGTGCAAGATGCCCTGTGTGTTTGACCTAGTGGTAGAGTCCTTGGCTACCACGCAAAAAGACTCAGGTTTGATTCCTCATTACCACATACATAAAAAACGCTGCAAGTGGTGCTGTGGCTCGGTGGGACAACTAAAGACTAAAGAAAGCCCAAGAACAATGTTCACACTCTGAGGTCAAGTCCCAAGACTAGCAAAAACAAAAAAAAATCGACAAGGTGCAAAATGCAGGCAGAGAAGGCACTGTGAAGCAAATGTTTTGTAAAGGATGAGGGCAATATTGCCCTTTATGTTTGCATCTTACCTCAGAAAGGCTCCTTGAGCCTGAGACCAGACTGGTAGTTGGGCCTAGTGGAAGACATTGAGATTGGACAAATAAGGTGTGCGGTTTACTACATCCACATGTATATTGTGAGACTGGAGAGAGATTCAGCCTCCAGTATGTCTTTGGTGAGGTCTTCTGTGAGCAAGGATCTTTGGTCATTGGGCCCTGAAAGGTGACCCTGCCTCCCTCACAATGGAACAGAATATGGAACCCTGGTAACCAAGCCACTGTAACTAACAACCAACTCAAGCCAGCTCACTTGGCCTGTGGCTCAGGAGGAAGAAAGATGTTGCTATGCTGTTGCCAAAGGTTAGGAAACTCGAGTCTCAGGCATGGAAGTTGTGGCTGTCTTACTCGGAGATGTACATGCTAGATCATTGTCAAGCCACAAATCCAGTATAACAGGCCTTTCTCTAAGAAGAAGGCCAGGAAAATCCAGGGAAACCAGAAGACGTATATTTCTAAGAAGAAATGTATTTGACCCCATCATCCTCCCTACACACTACAACTTTCTTTTTTTTTTAAATTTATTGATTGTAATTAGTTGGATATCTGTTCTGATCTCTTCGATTACCCATTGTTTTTGATTCAACAACGTGTTGTTCAGTCTCCATGAGTTACAGGGTTTTCGTTGGTGGAGATGTGTGTTCAGTTCCAATTTGATGCCTTTATGGTCTGAGAGTGTGCATGGAATAATTTCAGTGTTTCTGAATCTTCAGGTTTGTTTTATGGCCTAAGATGTGGTCTATTTTGGAAAATGCTCCATGTGCTGCTGAGAAAAACGTATATTGTGTTGTTACTGGGTGGAATATTCTGCAGATGTCTGTTAGATCTAGTTGGTCTATATAGTTGTTCAGTTCTAAGGTTTCTCTGTTCAGTTTTTGCCTTGTTGATCTGTCCATAGGTGAGAGTGGTGTGTTAAACTCACCAACAATCACTGTATTTCGATCTATGTATGGTTTCAGTGTAAGTAAAGTTTGCTTGATGAAGTTTGGAGCTCCGTGATTGGGTGTGTAATTATTTAGGATCGTTATGTCTTCCCGGAGGAAAGATTTCTTTAGTAGTATTTAGTAACCTTCTTTGTCTTTTCTTACTAATTTTAGTTTGATGTCTATTGTATCTGATATGAGGATGGCAACTCCAGCCTGTTTATGGGGGCAGTTAGCTTGGTAGAGTTTATTCCAACCTCTCACTTTCAAAAGATGATTGTTTTTGGGTAAGATGTGTCTCTTGAAGACAGCAGAACGATGGCTCTTGCATTTTTTTTAAATTTATTTATTATAATAAGTAAAAGGGTTACATGATATTTCCCAGATAAAAGGTGCATTAATTCACATACATTGATACCCTTTCACATGTGTTGGTACCCATTTCCCTCCAAACCCACACCCCCCACCTGTCTTGGTTTTCCCCCCTTCCCTATCAAATTTCAAATATCCAAATACAAATCAATTCAATATGTCAGATAACAAAGTGAGATACTATACCAATATGGGATAACCAAGGGACAGCAAAGGAGATGAGAGACAACATAGTACATTAAGGACAATAATCATTCATTATGTGGCTTTTGTATCAATATCCTGGAGGTCCTTTCTATTAGCTTCACATTATATGGCCTTATATATGCCCTTTTGCTCTATTGCAAATCCCTGCTAGTAGAGCCCAAGTTTCTACTGATTATGTCGAATGAGGGAATCTACTGAGCCTAAGTTCCTTTGAGTCTGGCTTACTACACTTAATATGATTTGTTCCAAGTCTTTCCATTTCCTAACAAATGGGGCGATGTCATTCTTTCTGACAGCAGCATAGAATTCCATTGTGTACAAATACCACAACTTGTTGATCCACTCATCAACTGAGGGACATCTGGGTTGGTTCCATATCTTTGCTATGGTGAATATTGCTGCTATGGTGAATAGTGCTGCAATAAATATTGTTGTGCTAGTGGGTTTAGTATGCCCTTGTTTCTGGATTGTTGGGTAAATGCCAAGTAGTGGAATTGCTGGGTCATAGGGGAGTTCTATATTTAGCCTTTTGAGGCACTGCCACACTGCTTTCCACAGTGGTTGAACGAGTTTGCACTCCCACCAACAGTGTAGTGGTGAGCCCTCCTGGCCACATCCTCTCCAGCATCTGTTGTCAATCGTTTTCCTGATCCTGGCCATTCTAACTGGAGTGAGGTGGAATCTTAGAGTTGTTTTGATTTGCATTTCTTTTATGACAAGAGATGTGGAGCATTTCTTCATGTGTCTATAGGCCATTTTTGTTTCTTCTTCAGAGAAGACTCTAAGTCTTTGGCCCATTTTTTAATGGGATGGGTGTTACTTTGGAGGTTAGTTTTGGAGTGATTCAATTTTTTGAGTTGTTGATATATTTTAGATATGAGGCCTTTGTCCGTTGTTTGGTTGGTGAAGATCTTCTCCCACTCTGTAGGCTTCCTGATTAGTTTACTAGCTATATCCGTTGCCACACAAAAGCTCTGCAGTTTAATGCAGTCCCACTTATCCAGCCTTTCTCTGATTTGTTGTGATTCTTGGTCCTTATTAAGAAAGTTTCGACCTGTGCCAAGGAGGCCTAGTGTATCTCCTATTCCTTACTGTAAACTTTTCAGTGTGTCAGCTTTTACCTCCAGGTCTTTGATCCATTTGGAGTTAATTCTAGTGCAAGGTGACAAAGAAGGATCTAACTTTAGTTTTCTGCAGGTGCTTAACCAGTTCTGCCAGCACAACTTGTTGAAGAGGCTATCTCTCTTCCATTCTATTTTTTTGGCTCCCTTGTCAAAGATTAGGTGGCCATAGGTCTGTGGTTTAATATCTGGGTCCAAAGTTCTATTCCATTGGACTTCAGGCCTGTTCTTGTGCCAGTACCAAGCTGTTTTGAGAATTATAGCTCTGTAATAGAGTCTAAGTTTGGAATTGAAATTCCTCCACCGCTGTTCTTTCTGCTAAGAAGTGTTTTTGCTATACGGGGTCTTTTATTATTCCATATGAAATTTTGAATTGCCTCTTCTATTTCTTTAAAGAATGACATTGGGATGTTGATGGGTATTGCATTGAATTGGTACATAGCCCTTGGCAAGATTGTCATTTTCACAATGTTGATTCTTCCAATCCAGGAGCATGGGAGGTTTTTGCATTTCCTTAGTTCTGCTTTAATTTCCTTTTTCAGGGTTTTAAAGTTTTCATCTAAACGGTCCTTTACATTCTTAGTTAAGCTAATTCCTAGGTACTTTATTTTCTTTGAGGCTATTTTGAAAGGAGTTTCTTTCCTGATTATTGCCTCGTTCCTCTCACTGTTGGCGTAAAGGAAGGCAGTTGATTTGTGAGGGTTGATTTTATGGCCTGCTACACTTCCAAAGCTTTGAATCACCTGAAGGAGCTGGGGAGTAGAGTCCATAGGATTCTTTAAATACAGAATCATGTCATCTGCAAAGAGGGATAGTTTTATTTCCTCTTTCCATACTTGGATCCCCTTTATGATTGATTTTTGCCTTATTGCACTGCCTAGGAAGTCTAGTAAGATGTTAAAAAGGAGTGGAGAGAGTGGGCATCCTTGTCTCGTTCCTGATTTTAGAGGGAATGGCTTGAGATTCTCACCATTAAGTATAATACTAGCAGTGGGTTTCTCATACACAGCCTTTATTACATTGAGAAATGTTCCATGGATTCCTAGTTTCTCCACATCTTTTAACATAAAGGGGTTTTGGATCTTGTCAAATGACTTTTCCGCATCTATTGAGACAATCATGTGATTTTTCTCCTTGCTCCTGTTGATGTGTTGAATTATATTTATTGATTTGTGTATGCTGAACCAGCTTTGCCTCCCTGTGATGAATCCAGTTTGATCATAGTGTATAATTTTTTTGGTGAGTTGTTGTAGACGTTTGGCCAGTATTTTGTTGAGAATTTTTGCATCGATGTTCATCAAAGAAATGGGTCTATAGTTCTCTTTCTTTGATGAATCTCTGTCTGGTTTGGGGATGAGGGATATACTGGCTTCACAGAATGAGTTTGGTAAACAACCTTCATTTTCAATTTCGTTGAAGAGCTTGAGGAGTATTGGTGTGAGCTCTGCTTTGAAGACCTTATAGAATTCAGCTGTGAATCCATCTGGCCCTGGGCTCTTTTTAAGTGGAAGTTGTCTAATTTCCATTTCTATTTCAGAGCTTGAAATAGGCCTGTTGAGTTGGGTTAGCTCTTCTTGGTTCACTGTGGGTATGTTAATATTGTCTAGAAATTCATCCATTTCTTCTAGTTAATCAAATTTGTTGGCATAAAGGTTTGAGAAGTATTACCTCATGATATTCTGGATCTTGTTAATTTCTGTCGTGATATTACCATTTTCATCTGCGATTTTGTTTATTTCGATATGCTCTCTTCTTTTTTTGGTAAGATTTGCTAAGGGCTTGTCAATTTGGTTAATTCTTTCAAAGAACCAACTCCTTGTTTTGTTGATTCTTTCTATAGTTTTTTTTATTCCAAATCATTTAATTCTGCTTTGATTTTAATAATTTACTTTCTCCTAATGGGTTTAGGGTTGGTTTGTTGCTCTTTTTCCAGGAGGTTAAGGTGAGACATTAACTAGTTGGTTTGCCATTTTTCCAACTTGCTGTTGTAGGCACTCAGCGCTATAAATTTTCCTCTGAGTACTGCCTTTGTTGTGTCCCTAAGGAGTTGATGTTTGTGTGCTCCTAATTGTTAAATTTCAGAAACAGTTGGATATCTGTTCTGATATCTTCGATTACCCATTGTTTTTGATTCAACAACGTGTTGTTCAGTCTCCATGAGTTACAGGGTTTTCGTTGGTGGAGATGTGTGTTCAGTTCCAATTTGATGCCTTTATGGTCTGAGAGTGTGCATGGAATAATTTCAGTGTTTCTGAATCTGTCCAGGTTTGTTTTATGGCCTAAGATGTGGTCTATTTTGGAAAATGCTCCATGTGCTGCTGAGGAAAACATATATTGTGTTGTTACTGGGTGGACTATTCTGCAGATGTCTGTTAGATCTAGTTGGTCTATATAGTTGTTCAGCTCTAAGGTTTCTCTGTTGAGTTTTTGCCATGTTGATCTGTCCATAGGTGAGAGTGGTGTGTTAAACTCACCAACAATCACTGTATTTCGATCTATGTATGGTTTCAGTGTAAGTAAAGTTTGCTTGATGAAGTTTGGAGCTCCGGGATTGGGTGTGTAAATATTTAGGATCGTTATGTCTTCCTGGAGGAAAGATTTCTTCAGTAGTATTTAGTAACCTTCTTTGTCTTTTCTTACTAATTTTAGTTTGATGTCTATTGTATCTGATATGAGGATGGCAACTCCAGCCTGTTTATGGGGGCAGTTAGCTTGATAGAGTTTATTCCAACCTCTCACTTTCAAAAGATGATTGTTTTTGGGTAAGGTGTGTCTCTTGAAGACAGCAGAACGATGGCTCTTGCTTTTTGATCCAACTAGACAGCCTATGCCGTTTAATAGGAGAGTTAAGTCCATTGATATTGAGAGTTAGGATTGAGAGATATTTATTAGTTCCTACCATTTTTAAAAGCTTTTAGTAGGGCCTGTGTCTTGACAGTTCTTGTGGTCCTTAGATGGTATATTGTTTAGGTGCTATTTCTTTCCCTATATTGCATTTATTTTGGTTTTCTATGAATAGAGCATCTTTGAGAATTCTCTGTAGTGTTGGTTTTGTTTCGACATATTGTTGCAGCTTTTGCATGGAATGGAATATTTTTATTGTTCCCTCAGTTATGAATGAGAGGTTAGCTGGCTACAGTATTCTTGGTTGGTAGTTATTTGATTTAAGGGCATGACATATATCCTTCCAGTCACTTCGTGCTTGCATGGTCTCTGCTGAGAAATCTGGGGTTATTCTGATTGGTTTGCCTTTATAGGTTACTGATCCCTTTTCCCTGTCTGCCTTTAGGATCTTTTCTTTCGTTTCTATTGATCCAGTTCGGATCACGATGTGGCGGTGGGATGTTCTTTTCTGGTCAGGTCTGTTTGGGGTTCTAAAAGCTTCTCGTATCTGGATGGGCCTGCCCTTCTGGATATTTGGGAAATTTTCTGAGATAATTCCCTGAAGTATATTTCCAATACCATTGACCTCTTTCTCCACGCCCTCCTCAATACCAACTAGCCTTAAATTAGGCTTCCTAATTGTATCTTGGACCTCCTGAAGCGCTCTCTCATATTTCCTAGATTTGGATTGACTCATTTTCTGTTCTTTCTCTATAATAACTAAATTATCTTCAGCCCCGGAAATTCTCTCCTCTGCATTGTCTAACCTGCTATCAAAGCTATCTACTTTATTTTTCATCTCCCTTGCTTCTAATTGCTCATTTTTGATGCCTTGCATCTCTTGTTTTAAATCATGTATGAGTTTCTTTATCTCCTTGATTTCCTTTTGAGTGGTTAGCTCAGTAGCTTTATTTTCTTTGGACATTTGCTGGAGTTTGGTCACGTTTTTATTTGTGGATTCTATGAATTCATCCATCTTTCTTTGGAAAACCTTTTTTATGGCCTCCTTTATGGCTTCTTCTTTTTCACTTATCACTTTATGCTTTCCTCTTGTTCAGTTATGGCTTCCTCCATTATCTCTTTCTTTATATTTTCACATTTTGCATTAATGATGTTTATCAATTGCATTTGTGTAGCACTTGGAAGACTCTCCTCTAGGTTTGCCAGTGACTGTTCCATTGTCTGTTTACATTGGGTGGGGGATGTTGTTTCTTCATTTGACATTTTTCTTGAGTTTCTTGTTCTACCCATTTGAAAATGGGAGCAAGATTACTACTAAATACGATTATAGTTTTTCAGATATAACCAACCTAGGCCTCTGTAGCTGGCAGACACTAGATGTTCACAAGTTTTGATTGGTATTATCACTCTTTCTTTTTGTGCACTTACAGACCAGTCTAATACAACCACTGATAAGCGATGTATACCCAAATCAATAAGCCTCTCAATCCAAACTCTATTGTCTTTAAGTCCCTCTGAGCCTAGAGAATAATTAACCACCTACATATACAATATTGCTCAACAGCCATCATGTGTAGATCCGTGAGGTATAAGCGTGGAAAGACGAGCAGAGGTCCAGAGATTAGAAAAAAAGAATGAGAGAGCTCAGGGGAGGTACAAGAGGATTAACGTAGGAGTGTAAGAATATTGTAGTAATGAAGAAAAGGTATAGCATAAGGATCACTGACCTAAGTTGGTAAGTAGGTAGCATATTTGAGTACAAAGTTTGGAAAGTATTAGAATAAAACTTTTGTGTTGCTGCACGATTATCTCCTAGCCCAATCAGTGGCCTCAGAGTGGACCATGGGATGGATCTGTTTTTCTAGTCTACGTTGAGGGAAAGGAATATTTCACAAGATGCTGAAGCGAAGATTTCAGAAGCAAATGCTGTGAGTGAATTAGCTCGTAAAAAGCATTTTTATTTTCTTTTATCTTTCTGCCAGTCTTGGGGCTTGAATCCAGGGCCTGAGCACTGTCCTCGGGTTTTCTCAAGTCTAGTCCTCTGCCACTTGAGCCACAGTGCCACATCTAGATTTTCTATCTATGTGATACTGAGCAATCAAACCCAGATCTTCATGGATGCTAGGCAAGCACTCTACCACTCAACCCTGACATAGTAATTATAAAGTCATCATCATCATATCAAAATGTCCTTTCTCCTACAAAGAATGAACACTTATCTATGTGTGTAATGCTTTTTTTTTTAATTTCACTAATTCTTCTATGTTTTTCCCTCTTGCATTTTTTACACATGACAGCAAAGCTAATCATCAGGAAAAAATTGATTAGGATACAGAAACCTAATAATATCCTAGTAGATTGACGCCAAAAATATGTGCAAGATGCCCTGTGTGTTTGACCTAGTGGTAGAGTCCTCGGCTACCACGCAAAAAGACTCAGGTTTGATTCCTCATTACCACATACATAAAAAACGCTGCAAGTGGTGCTGTGGCTTGGTGGGACAGCTAAAGCCTAAACAAAGCCCAAGAACAGTGTTCATACTCTGAGGTGAAGTCTCAAGACTAGCAAAAACACAGAAAAATTCGACAAGGGGCAAAATGCAGGCAGAGAAGGCACTGTGAAGCAAATATTTTGTAAAGGATGAGGGCAATATTGACCCTTAAATTTGGATCTAACCTCAAAAAAGCTCCTTGAGCCTGAGACCAGACTGGTAGTTGTTCCTAGTGGAAGACATTGGGATTGGACAAAAAAGGTGTGCTGTTTACTACATCCACATGTATACTGTGAGATTGGAGGAGAGATTCAGCCTCCAGTATGTCTTTGGTGAGGTCTTCTGTGAGCAAGGATCTTTGGTCATTGGGCCCTGAAAGGTGACCCTGCCTCCCTCACAATGGAACAGAATATGGAACCCTGGTAACCAAGCCATGGTAACTAACAACTAACTCAAGCCAGCTCACTTGGACTGTGGCTCAGGGGGAAGAAAGATGTTGCTGTGCTGTTGCCAAAGGTCAGGAAACTTGAGCCTCAGGCATGGAAGTTGTGGATGACTTACTCGAAGATGTACATGCTAGATCATTGCCAAGCCACAAATCCAGTATAACAGGCCTTTCTCTAAGAAGAAGGCCAGGAAAATCCAGGGCAACCTGATGAGGTATATTTCTAAGAAGAAATGTATTTGACCCCATCATCCTCCCCACACTCTACATCTTTCTTTTTTTTTAAGTTTTTTATTGTAATTAGTAAAAGTCTTACATGATATTTGCCAGATAGAAGGTGCATTAATTCACATACATTGATACCCTTTCACATGTCTTGTTACCCATTTCCCTCCAACCCCACACCCCCCACCCATCTTGGTTTTCCCCCCTTCCCTATTAAATTTCAAATATCCAAATACAAATCAATTCAATATATCAGATAACAAAGTTAGATACTGTACCAATATGGGATTACCAAGGGACAGCAAAGGAGATGAGAGACAACATAGTACATTAAGGACAACAATCATTCATTATGTGGCTTTTGTTTCAATATCCTGGAGGTCCTTTCAATTAGCTTCACATACTATGGCCTTATATATGGCCTTTTGCTCTATTGCAAATCTCTGCTAGTAGAGCCCAAGGTTTCTACTAATTATGACGAATGTGGGAAACCACTGAGCCTAAGTTCCTTTGAGTCTGGCTTACTTCACTTAATATGATTTGTTCCAAGTCTTTCCATTTCCTAACAAATGGGGCGATGTCATTCTTTCTGACAGCAGCATAGAATTCCATTGTGTACAAATACCACAACTTGTTGATCCACTCATCAACTGAGGGACATCTGGGTTGGTTCCATATCTTTGCTATGGTGAATAGCGCTGCAATGAACATTGTTGTGCTAGTGGGTTTAGTATGCCCTTGTTTCTGGATTGTTGGGTAAATGCCAAGTAGTGGAATTGCTGGGTCATAGGGGAGTTCTATGTTTAGCCTTTTGAGGCACTGCCACACTGCTTTCCATAGTGGTTGAAGGAGTTTGCACTCCCACCAACAGTGTAGTAGTGATCCCTCCTGGCCTCATCCCCTCCAGCATCTGTTGTCATTCGTTTTCCTGATCCTGGCCATTCTAACTGGTGTGAGGTGGAATCTTAGAGTTGTTTTGATTTGCATTTCTTTTATGACCAGAGATGTGTAGCATTTCTTCATGTGTCTATAGGCCATTTTTGTTTCTTCTTCAGAGAAGACTCTTTTTAAGTCTTTTGCCCATTTTTTAATGGGATGGGTGTTACTTTGGAGGTTAGTTTTGGATTGATTCAAATTTTGAGTTGTTGATATATTTTAGATATGAGGCCATTGTCCGTTGTTTGGTTGGTGAAGATCTTCTCCCATTCTGTAGGCTTCCTGAGTACTTTTCCAGCTATATCCGTTGCCATACAAAAGCTCTGCAGTTTAATGCAGTCCCACTTATCCAGCCTTTCTCTGATTTGTTGTGATTCTTGGTCCTTATTAAGAAAGTTTCGACCTGTGCCAAGGAGGCCTAGTGTATCTCCTATTCCTTTCTGTAAACTTTTCAGTGTGTCAGCTTTTTCCTCCAGGTCTTTGATCCATTTGGAGTTAATTGTAGTGCAAGGTCACAAAGAAGGATCCAACTTTAGTTTTCTGCAGGTGCTTAAACAATTCTGCCAGCACAACTTGTTGAAGAGGCTGTCTTTCTTCCATTCTATTTTTTTGGCTCCCTTTTCAAAGATTAGGTGGCCATAGGTCTGTGGGTTAATATCTGGGTCCACAGTTCTATTCCATTGGACTTCAGGCTTGTTCTTGTGCCAGTACCAAGCTGTTTTGAGAATTATAGCTCTGTAATAGAGTCTAAAGTTTGGAATTGAAATTCCTCCAGCGCTGTTCTTTCTGCTAAGAAGTGTTTTTGCTATACGGGGTCTTTTATTATTCCATATGAAATTTTGAATTGCCTCTTCTATTTCTTTAAAGAATGACATTGGGATGTTGATGGGTATTGCATTGAATTTGTAAATAGCCCTTGGCAAGATTGTCATTTTCACAATATTGATTCTTCCAATCCAGGAGCATGGGAGGTTTTTCCATTTCCTTAGTTCTGCTTTAATTTCCTTTTTTAGGGTTTTAAAGTTTTCATCTAAACGGTCCTTTACATTCTTAGTTAAGCTAATTCCTAGGTACTTTATTTCCTTTGAGGCTATTGTGAAAGGAGTTCCTTTCCTGATTATTGCCTCGTTCCTCTCACTGTTGGCGTAAAGGAAGGCAGTTGATTTGTGAGGGTTGATGAAGTTTGGATCTCCGGGATTGGGTGTGTAAATATTTAGGATCGTTATGTCTTCCTGGAGGAAAGATCCCTTTAGTAATATGTAGTAACCTTCTTTGTCTTTTCTTACTAATTTTAGTTTGAAGTCTATTTTATCTGATAGGAGGCTGGCAACTCCAGCCTGTTTATGGGGGCAGTTAGCTTGATAGAGTTTATTCCAACTTCTCAATTTCAAAAGATGATTGTTTTTGGGTAAGATGTGTCTCTTGAAGACAGCAGAAAGATGCCTCTTGCTTTTTGATCCAACTACACAGCCTATGCCGTTTAATAGGAGAGTTAAGTCCATTGATATTGAGAGTTAGGATTGAGAGATATTTATTCGTTCCTACCATTTGTAAAAGGTTATAGTAGGGCCTGTTTCTTGACTGTTCTTGTGGTCCTTACATGGTATGCTGTTTAGGTGCCATTTCTTTCCCTATATTGCATTTATTTTGGTTTTCTATGTATAGAGCATCTTTGAGAATTCTCTGTAGTGTTGGTTTTGTTTCGACATATTGTTGCAGCTTTTCCCTGGAATGGAATGTTTTTATTGTTCCCTCAGTCATGAATGAGAGCTTAGCTGGCTACAGTATTCTTGGTTGGTAGTTATTTGATTTAAGGGCATGACATATATGCTTCCAGTCACTTCGTGCTTGCATGGTCTCTGCTGAGAAATCTGGGGTGATTCTGATTGGTTTGCCTTTATAGATTACTGATCCCTTTTCCCTGGCTGCCTTTAGGATCCTTTTTTTGATTTCTACTGATCCAGTTCGGATTACGATGTGACGGTGAGATGTTCTTTTCTGTTCAGGTCTGTTTGGGGTTCTAAAAGCTTCTTGTATCTGGATGGGTCTGCCCTTCTTGATATTTGGGAAATTCTCTGAGATGATTCCCTGAAGTATATTTCCAATACCATTCACCTCTTTCTCCAGACCCTCCTCAATACCAGTTAACCTTAAATTAGGCTTCCTAATTGTATCTTGGACCTCCTGAAGCGCTCTCTCATTTTTCCTAGATTTGGATTGACTCATTTTCTGTTCTTTCTCTATAATAACTAAATTATCTTCAGCCCCGGAAATTCTCTCCTCTGCATTGTCTAACCTGCTATCAAAGCTATCTACTTTATTTTTCATCTCCCTTGCTTCTAATTGCTCATTTTTGATGCCTTGCATCTCTTGTTTTAGATTATGTATGGATTTGTTTATCTCCTTGATTTCCTTTTGAGTGGTTAGCTCAGTAGCTTTATTTTCTTTGGACATTTGCTGGAGTTTGGTCACATTTTTATTTGTGGATTCTATGAATTCATCCATCTTTCTTTGAAAAACCTTTATTATGGGCTCCTTTATGGCTTCTTCTTTTTCACTTATCACCTTGTTTATGCTTTCCTCTTGTTCATCTATGGCTTCCTCCATTATCTCTTTCTTTATATTTTCACATTTTCCATTAATGATGTTTATCAATTGCATTTGTGTAGCACTTGGAAGACTCTCCTCTAGGTTTGCCAGTGACTGTTCCATTGTCTGTTTACATTGGGTGGGGGATGTTGTTTCTTGATTTGACATTTTTCTTGAGTTTCTTGTTCTGCCCATTTGAAAATGGGAGCAAGATTACTACTAAATACGATTATAGTTTTTCAGATATAAACAACCTAGACCTCTGTAGCTGGCAGACACTAGATGTTCACAAGTTTTGATTGGTATTATCACTCTTTCTTTTTGTGCACTTACAGACCAGTCTAATACAACCACTGATAAGCGATTTATACCCAAAACAATAAGCCTCTCAATCCAATCTCTTGTTGGGGACCGACTGTGGGGTCAATGACCTTGGACCTGACCTTGGACCTACACAACTGTATACACAAGGAAGTAACTCTTATCAGGATGACTTTAAGCAATGTCAACCAGTTCTTATCAGGATAACTTTAAGCAAAGTCAATTAGTTCTTATCAGGATAACTTGAAGCAATGTTAATCCTTTCTCATTTATCCTATATGTGACTTGTTTACTATTTTGTATGAATGTAGCCTCTGGCAGTTCCCTAGTTTTAAGAAGAGTATTGAAGGTCGGAACTTAAAATAAACAGGAGAGTCTTAGGCTGCAGTCTGGAGCTCACAGTCTTCTTGGACTGCTGACTTGGGCTGTAGTCCTCCCGAACTCCATGTGTTTGTCTCTCTTCTATTTTTTCCTAGTCCTTGCCCCTATTTCAGGAATCCCAATCTGCGAACCCTGCTTTGCTGCTGGCTGGCCCCGGCACTGGCGCCCGAACAGGGACACTGAAAATCTGGGACGAAGGCGGAGGACCCCGCTGTGGTGAGTAACACATCGTAGGACTGATAAGAGAGGATTTTTAGAGAGTGAGAGAGCGGGAGGCTGTATTGTCCAGAGTAAAAATTATGGGTCAAGTTAATAGCTATACGTCATATTTACCGATGTTAACAGGCCTACTTGAAGCCCACGGAACGTGGGTGGAAAAAGGGGTGCTTCAGAGCTTCCTACAGTTTCTCGAGGAGGCATGCCCGAGGTCTATAGAGGATGAATTCCAAAAAGCCTGGCAGCGGATAGGAAAAAGAATTCAAGATTATTATAATGTATATGGCCCCGAAAAGACCCCAGTAGAGGCTATTGATATATGGAATTTAGTAAGTGAATGCATAGATCCTCAACATGAGAATGCTGAACTTAATCTTGAATTAAGGGAACTTTATGAATTAAGGGACCCTTCTGAAAAACCTGAGGCTGAGCCATATTCCGCAGCCCAAGAGAGTCTAAGTGAGATCTTGAAAAGGGAACAACAACCAGTAGATATTGAGTATCAGAATTCAAATTTTAATATGAGGGAGGAAAATTATGATGAGCCGATGGAGGACCGGATAGCTACAATAGAAAAGAGGTTAGAAGAAATGCTACATCTACTATCTAAAATGGGAATAGAGCAGAGAGCCCCCGCAGAAGTAGGAAAGAAATATGACCCTCAGGCCACTATGGTGTCTGATTCTAAACCTTATCCCTCACCCCACCGCCTCCGGCTGCAGCCTTACGGCTCCAATCCCTTTTCCAACCTTTGAAGCCTAAAGGCCCTAGCAACAAGTCCCTTTTAACAGGCACTACAACCAGGCACAGTGCATCGCAATTAAACCTGGTTCAGGCTGCTAGAGAGAGGGAAGATATTTAAGGGCCTCGATGCTTCCCTAGTTTAGTTGATCATGATGAACAAGTATACCATCAACCTCTTCCTTTTAAACTATTACAGGATTTAAAAAGTGCCTGCTCCCAATATGGGCCAACTGCCCCTTTTACTCAAGTAATATTGGAGGCCGCGTGTGCTGGTATTGTATGCCCAAATGACTGGAAGCAGCTTGCCAGAGCATGCCTTAGTGCAGGAGAGTACTTATTATGGGAGACAGAGTTCACTGCACAGTGTCGGGCTAAAATTGGAACAAATAGGTCTAAGAACCTGCCTTACACTGTTGATCAGTTATTAGGAGAGGGAACCTATAAAAACACCGAAGATCAATTGGGTTATGCAAAGGAGGCCTATTTACAAATAAATGCTGCGGCGAAAGAGGCTTGGAAAAGGTTACGTAATTCCAAATGTACAAAAAATTTAGTAGAAGTTAAACAGGGACCGAATGAACCTTATCTAGAATTTTTGTCTCGATTAATGGAGACTGCAGACTGCCTAGTACAAGATGAGAATGCAAGGAAGATTATAGTGAGACACATAGCCTATGAAAATGCCAACGCCGCCTGTCAGGCGGCTATCAGGCCCCATAGGAATAAGGGAGGAATCACGGACTTTATTTCACTGTGTGCTGATATTGGACCCTCCCATGTACAAGGCCTTACTTTAGCCGCTGCTCCTCAAGGAAAGACTGTTACTGAATTTCTAAAATATAGAGGTCAGCGGCATTCTCGGGATGCTAGACCCCCAGGGCATTGCTTCTCTTGTGGACAAATAGGACATTGGATGACGCAATGCCCACGCCAGGCCAGGGTAAAGAGAGAAAAATTACCTGGCACATGTCCACGCTGTGGTAAAGGGAAGCACTGGGCTAAAGATTGTAAGTCAGCAACAAATCGCAATGGCCGCCCATTTTCGGGAAACTGGAGAAGGGGCCAGCCTCTGGCCCCGCAAAACCATGGGGCAGTCCCTCCCTCTTCTCGGCCACAAGTACATCTTCTAACAACCCCCCAAAATCAGTCTCCAGCCTCTTCCGTGCCACCCCAGGCAGCGCAGGATTGGACCTCTGTTCCTCCACCTGCTCAGTATTGACCCCAGAGATGGGGACACAAGCTCTCCCCAGGGGGGTCTTTGGTCCCCTTCCCCCGGGAGTGGCTGGATTGCTGTTAGGGCGAAGTAGCTCAGCCCTTAAAGGGATACACATTACACCTGGCAAAATTGACCAGGATTTTACAGGAGAAATCAAATTATGGCCTCTGCCCCGAAACACGTGGTATCGATCCCAGCTGGTCAAAAATTAGCACAACTAATACTTGTGCCTTTATCTCATGGGGAGACTGCTAATTCTTCTGCCCCATGCGGACAGAGAGGATTTGCATCCTCTGTATCTATTGGGTACAAAGCATAAAACAAGAGAGGCCTGAGATGACCATATTTATACAAGAAAAACCCTTTAAAGGAATATTAGACACAGGAGTGGATGTGTCTGTAATATCTAAAAAGCATTGGCCAGCCCAATGGCCCCTGACAACCTCTATGACTTCCCTACAGGGGATTGGGCAAGCAACTGACCCACAGCAGAGCAGTGCGATCCTTGTTTGGAGAGATGAGGAAGGGCACTCCGGTCATTTTCAGCCATTTGTCCTGGACCATCTGCCAATTAATTTATGGGGTCGTGATATCATGGAAAAAATGGGAGTGTATATGTTTAGTCCTAGTGCTGCGGTCACTAAGCAGTTACTGGATCAAGGCCTTCTCCCCTTTAGGGGACTAGGCCGAGCAGCACAGGGGGAGCCAGAGCCACTCCAACCCCAGTCTCACCCCCCGAGACAAGGATTAGGGTATTCTTTAACGGGGGCTGTTGTTTGCCCTGCCCCTCATGCTGATCCCATAAATTGGCTCTCGGAAGAACCGGTATGGGTCGAACAGTGGCCTCTTTCTCTAGAAAAGATCATTGCAGTTCAGCAGCTGGTACAGGAACAGATAGACTTGGGACATGTGGCCCCTTCTAACTCTCCATGGAATTCTCCAATTTTTGTTATAAAGAAAAAGTCAGGTAAATGGAGGCTGTTACAGGATCTGAGAAAGATAAATGCAACTATGGAACTGATGGGAGCCTTACAGCCCGGCTTGCCTTCCCCCATGGCAATCCCAAAGGATACTTATAAGATTATTATAGATTTGAAGGATTGTTTCTATACTATACCCCTGGCACCTCAATACTGTAAGCGCTTTGCCTTCAGCGTCCCCTCTGTTAATTTTAAAGAACCCATGAAGCGATATCATTGGCTTGTGCTCCCACAGGGCATGGCAAATAGCCCAACTTTATGTCAAAGTTTTGTAGCTAGAGCCATTTCTTCCACCCGTAAAAAATTCTCTTCTGTTTATATTGTTCATTATATGGACGACATCTTGTTGGCTTGTTCTGACCCTACCGTCGTACGACAAGCCTTTGGACAACTAAAGCAAGATCTGAGCCGCTTTGGCCTTATAATAGCAGCTGAAAAGGTTCAGGAACATCCCCCTTTTACGTATTTAGGCCATATATTAGGCCCACACTATTTTAAAAGCCAAAAAATACAATTAAAAACTTCACACTTAAGAACTCTTCATGATTTTCAGCAATTCTTAGGAGATATAAATTGGCTTCGGCCTTATTTAAAGCTGTCCACAGGAGAGTTAAAACCCCTCTTTGATCTCTTAAAAGGAGATACCAACCCTACATCCTTGCGCAATTTAAATCCCGACGCCAAGAGGGCCATCCAAATCGCAGAAAAGGCAATTTGCCAGCAACAAGTGACCTATTGTGACTACTCTAAACCATGGGGAGTTTACATTTTAGCTACTTCTCACTCCCCAACTGCTGTATTGTGGCAGGATGGCCCACTTTTATGGCTTTATCTACCATCAACACCCGGCAAAGTGCTGACCCCCTACTACGAATTGGTAGCTAATCTGATACATATGTGCCGAGTGGATTCCCGTAAATATTTAGGTCAGGAACCTCATTTTATCTGTGTCCCATATAATTCACAACAACAAGATTGGCTATTCGCCCATTGCGATTCTTGGGCCATTGCTTGGACCAATTATACGGGAAAAATTTTGCATCACTACCCATCTAACAAACTCCTCCAATTTGTTGCGTGTCATACTTTCCTATTTCCTTCCATAGTACGGGCTTCGCCTTTACCTTCTGCCGCTTTAGTATTTACAGAGGGATCCTCTAATGGAATGGCTGCTTTGACCAATAATGGGAAAACTCAGTCTTGGGTTACGGGTTTTTCCTCCGCCCAAGAGGTAGAGTTAGAGGCTGTTTTACAAGCACTCGTCCTGTTACAAGACGAGCCCTTTAACTTATACTCAGACAGTCAATATGTAATTCGTGCTCTTCAAGTCATAGAAACTGTTCCCTTTATTGGAACTACTAACTCCAATATCCAGACCCAGTTTAGCCAAGTACAAACTTTGCTTTGTTCTCGCAACCACCCCTGTTTTTTTGGCTTCATTCGAGCTCACACTAATCTTCCTGGCCCTTTAAGTGAGGGTAACACAGTTACTGATTCTGCCACCAGAGTTTATTTAACTCAAGTTGAACTTGCTAAGCAGTCACATGCCATTCATCATCAAAACAGCCGAGCTTTGCGCCGACAGTTTAAATTATCTAGAGAAGCGGCACGTCAAATAGTTAAAACTTGCTCCAACTGTGTGCCCTTCTCACCAGCTCCTCATTTAGGTATAAATCCACGAGGACTGCTTTCTAATCACATTTGGCAGATGGATGTCACACATGTTCCATCAGTTGGCCGATTAAAATATGTTCATGTTACTGTAGATACTTATTCTAATTTTATCCTGGCCACCCCCCTTGCTGGGGAAGCTACTAAACATTGTATTTCTCACTGCATTCGATGTTTTGCTGTGATGGGGATTCCCTCGCAAATAAAAACAGATAATGGCCCTGGCTATGTAGGCCAAGCATTTCAATCCTTCTGCCATTCTTATAATATCACTCATATTACAGGCATTCCTTACAATCCTCAAGGTCAAGGCATCGTGGAGAGAGCTAATGGATTATTAAAACATCAAATTGCTAAAATACAGAAAGGAGAGTCGTATCCCCCTACCCCTGTGAATATACTTAATCATGCTTTATTTGTTTTAAATTTTTTGAATCTGGATTCAAATAATTTATCTGCTGCTCAGCGATTCTGGGAAAAAAGAGAGCAACGTGCTTTTGCCTTAGTAAAATGGAAGGATCCCCTAACTGGTGCTTGGCACGGACCAGATCCTGTTCTAACCTGGGGTAGAAGGCATGTATGTGTTTTCTCACAGGAAGAAAATGATGCCCGTTGGCTGCCCGAACGCTATGTTCAGATTGTGGACAGTGACAGTGGTCATCCAAGCAGCCATTCACTGGACCTTCATCCCCAACCCTCCAGTAATGCATCCAGTAATGGGGAAAAGACCTGAATTCATGTTTTTGTGTTAAGTGTAAAAGTCTCTGTTTCTTTGTCTTGTTCGTGTTACATTTTTTTTCTTGTCCAGTTTTGTCTTTGAAATTGGTACCAGTCTTAAATATGGATCCTTATGGTTTTTCTAAAGTTTTGTTTTGAACCTGGTTCTCACCTGCAAGAGTAAAATTGGCAAAGCTCTCTTGACACAAACTTCTGGAAAATGAATGGCCAATATTAATTTTGTGCACTTTAAAATCTTTGAGTATGAATGTGTGAGAATGAGTGAGTGAACATGTTCAAGGTTTAATCAAGAAAATCATTTAGGTTTGAATTATTGCATTGTTTTAAAGAAGGGGGAGAGTGGAATATTAGATCAGCAAAAAAAAATGAACTTGATGTTCGTATGACAGCTCTTAAGTCCCATTAAGAAGGTCGAATCAGTAAATTGGAGAGAGAACTCCGAGAGCATCAAGGGAGGCACTTAGAGCCGAGAAAAGAGCCTCAAAAACCTACTAGTAAGGTCCCAGAACAGCAGAGACAGATCACGTTGAAAGCTACTGCAGCTTCTGAAGAACGAGGAATTGCCAGCACTTCAGATCCACCAACAGCCAATATCAAGACAACTCCTGTTGTTTCTACTCCAAGTAAAGTGACAACTGAAGCTATGGCTGGGAACAAATCAACACCTATGGCCAGTACCCGTCCAATGGTCACATCTGCAACAGTCACCAATCGAACAACTCCGCAGATCTAAGCCCCAGATGGATGAATTCCCCCCCGATAGGAATCGCAGTCAAGGACGGGATAAGAGAGGATGCTCTCTGACCAACCTAAGACAGGGCCTTCAGCTTGATCTGAAGAAGTTCCCCATGACGGGTAAGGCAGAGTCAGCGATCCACCCAACCTAAGACAAGCAAGTCGCATCTTTTAAAAGAAAGACGGGGGAGATGTTGGGGACCGACTGTGGGGTCAATGACCTTGGACCTGACCTTGGACCTACACAGCTGTATACACAAGGAAGTAACTCTTATCATGATGACTTTAAGCAATGTCAATCAGTTCTTATCAGGATAACTTTAAGCAAAGTCAATCAGTTCTTATCAGGATAACTTGAAGCAATGTTAATCCTTTCTCATTTATCCTATATGTGACTTGTTCACTATTTTGTATGAATGTAGCCTCTGGCAGTTCCCTAGTTTTAAGAAGAGTTTTAAGGTCGGAACTTAAAATAAACAGCCAGCTGGCCCCGGCAATCTCTATTGTCTTTAAGTCCCTCTGAGCCTAGAGAATAATTAACCACCTACATATACAATATTGCTCAACAGCCATCAAGTGTAGATCCGTGCAGTATAAGGGTTGAAAGACGAGCAGGGGTGCAGAGATAGAAAAAAAGAATGAGAGAGGTCAGGGGAGGTACAAGAGGATTAACGTAGGAGTTTAAGAATATTTTACTAATGAAAAAAAGGTATAGCATAAGAATAACTGACCTAAGTTGGTAAGTAGGTAGCATATTTGAGTACAAAGTTTGGAAAGTATTAGAATAAAACTTACGTGTTGCTGCACGACTAGCTCTTAGCCCAACAGGTGGCCTCACAGTGGACCATGGGATGGATCTCTTTTTCTTGTCTACGTTGAGGGAAAGGGGTATTTCACAAGATGCAGAAGCGAAGATTTCAGAAGCAAAAGCTGTGAGTGAATTAGCTCGTAAAAAGCATTTTTATTTTCTTTTATCTTTCTGCCAGTCTTGGGGCTTGAATCCAGGGCCTGAGCACTGTCCTCGGGTTTTCTCAAGTCTAGCCCTCTGACACTTGATCCACAGTGCCACATCTAGATTTTCTATCTATGTGATACTGAGCAATCAAACCCAGATCTCCATGGATGCTAGGCAAGCACTCTACCACTATGCCAAACTCTCAACCCTGACATAGTAATTATAAAGTCATCATCATCATATCAAAATATCCTTTCTCCTACAAAGAATGAACACTTATCTATGTGTGTAATGCTTTTTTTTTAATTTCACGTATTCTTCTGTGTTTTTCCCTCTTGCATTTTTTACACATGACAGCAAAGCTAATCATCAGGAAAAAATTGATTAGGATACAGAAACCTAATAATATCCTAGTAGATTGACGTCAAAAATATGTGCAAGATGCCCTGTGTGTTGGACCTAGTGGTAGAGTCCTCGGCTACCACGCAAAAAGTATCAGGTTTGATTCTTCATTACCACATACATAGAAAACGCTGCAAGTGGTGCTGTGGCTCGGTGGGACAGCTCAAGCCTAAAGAAAGCCCAGGAACAATGTTCACACTCTGAGGTCAAGTCCCAAGACTAGCAAAAACACAGAAAAATTCGACAAGGGGCAAAATGCAGGCAGAGAAGGCACTGTGAAGCAAATATTTTGTAAAGGATGAGGGCAATATTGACCCTTAAATTTGGATCTAACCTCAAAAAAGCTCCTTGAGCCTGAGACCAGACTGGTAGTTGTTCCTAGTGGAAGACATTGGGATTGGACAAAAAAGGTGTGCTGTTTACTACATCCACATGTATACTGTGAGATTGGAGGAGAGATTCAGCCTCCAGTATGTCTTTGGTGAGGTCTTCTGTGAGCAAGGATCTTTGGTCATTGGGCCCTGAAAGGTGACCCTGCCTCCCTCACAATGGAACAGAATATGGAACCCTGGTAACCAAGCCATGGTAATTAACAACCAACTCAAGCCAGCTCACTTGGCCTATGGCTCAGGAGGAAGAAAGATGTTGCTGTGCTGTTGCCAAAGGTCAGGAAACTCGATTCTCAGGCATGGAAGTTGTGGATGATTTACTCGAAGATGTACATGCTAGATCATTTCCAAGCCACAAATCCAGTATAACAGAACTTTCTCTAAGAAGAAGGCCAGGAAAATCCAGGGCAACCAGATGAGGTATATTTCTAAGAAGAAATGTATTTGACCCCATCATCCTCCCCACACTCTACAACTTTCTTTTTTTTTAAATTTTTTTAATGTGATTAGTAAAAGTCTTACATGATATTTGCCAGATAGAAGGTGCATTAATTCACATACATTGATACCATTTCACATGTCTTGTTACCCATTTCCCTCCAACCCCACACCCCCCACCCGTCTTGGTTTTCCCCCCTTCCCTATCAAATTTCAAATATCCAAATACAAATAAATTCAATATATCAGATAACAAAGTGAGATACTATACCAGTATGGGATAACCAAGGGACAGCAAAGGAGATGAGAGACAACATAGTACATTAAGGTAAACAATCATTCATTATGTGGCTTTTGTTTCATATCCTGGAGGTCCTTTCAATTAGCTTCACATTGTATGGCCTTATATATGGACTTTTGCTCTATTGCAAATCTCTGCTAGTAGAGCCCAAGGTTTCTACTGATTATGACGAATGAGGGAAACCACTGAGCCTAAGTTCCTTTGAGTCTGGCTTACTTCACTTAATATGATTTGTTCTAAGTCTTTCATTTTCCTAACAAATGGGGCGATGTCATTCTTTCTGACAGCAGCATAGAATTTCATTGTGTACAAATACCACAACTTGTTGATCCACTCATCAACTGAGGGACATCTGGGTTGGTTCCATATCTTTGCTATGGTGAATAGTGTTGCAGTGAACATTGTTGTGCTAGTGGGTTTAATATGCCCTTGTTTCTGGATTGTTGGGTAAATGCCAAGTAGTGGAATTGCTGGGTCATAGGGGAGTTCTATGTTTAGCCTTTTGAGGCACTGCCACACTGCTTTCCATAGTGGTTGACCGAGTTTGCAATCCCACCAACAGTGTAGTAGTGATCCCTCCTGGCCACATCCCCTCCAGCATCTGTTGTCATTCGTTTTCCTGATCCTGGCCATTCTAACTGGAGTGAGGTGGAATCTTAGAGTTGTTTTGATTTGCTCTTCTTTTATGACCAGAGATGTGGAGCATTTCTTCATGTGTCTATAGGCCATTTTTGTTTCTTCTTCAGAGAAGACTCTCTTTAAGTCTTTGGCCCATTTTTTAATGGGATGGGTGTTACTTTGGAGGTTAGTTTTGGAGTGATTCAATTTTTTGAGGTGTTGATATATTTTAGACATGAGGCCTTTGTCCGCTGTTTGGTTGGTGAAGATCTTCTCCCACTCTGTAGGCTTCCTGATTAGTTTACTAGCTATATCCGTTGCCATACAAAAGCTCTGCAGTTTAATGCAGTCCCACTCATCCAGTCTTTCTCTGATTTGTTGTGATTCTTGGTCCTTATTAAAAAGTGTCGACCTGTGCCAAGGAGGCCTAGTATATCTCCTATTCCTTCCTGTAAACTTTTCAGTGTGTCAGCTTTTACCACCAGGTCTTTGATCCATTTGGAGTTCATTCTAGTGCAAGGTGACAAACAAGGATCCAACTTTAGTTTTCTGCAGGTGTTTAACCAGTTCTGCCAGCACAACTTGTTGAAGAGGCTATCTTTCTTCCATTCTATTTTTTTGGCTCCCTTGTCAAAGATTAGGTGGCCATAGGTCTGTGGGTTAATATCTGGGTCCGCATTTCTATTCCATTGGACTTCAGGCCTGTTCTTGTGCCAGTACCAAGCTGTTTTGGCAATTACAGCTCTGTAATAGAGTCTAAAGTTTGGAATTGAAATTCCTCCAGCGCTGTTCTTTCTGCTAAGAAGTGTTTTTGCTATGGGGGGTCTTTTATTATTCCATATGAAATTTTGAATTGCCTCTTGTATTTCTTTAAAGAATGACATTGGGATGTTGATGGGTATTGCATTGAATTTGTAGATAGCCCTTGGCAAGGTTGTCATTTTCACAATGTTGATTCTTCCAATCCAGGAGCATGGGAGGTTTTTCCATTTCCTTAGTTTTGCTTTAATTTCCTTTTTTAGGGTTTTAAAGTTTTCATCTAAACGGTCCTTTACATTCCTAGTTAAGCTAATTCCTAGGTACTTTGTTTTCTCTGAGGCTATTGTGAAAGGAGTTTCTTTCCTGATTATTGCCTCGTTCCTATCACTGTTTGCGTAAAGGAAGGCAGTTGATTTGTGAGGGTTGATTTTATGGCCTGCTACCCTTCCAAAGCTTTGAATCAGCTCAAGTATTTTGGGAGTAGAGTCTATAGGATTCTTTAAATACAGAATCATGTCATCTGTAAAGTGGGATAGTTTTATTTCCTCCTTCCCTACATGGATCCTTTTTATGCTTGCTTCTTGCCTTATTGCACTGCCTAAGAATTCTAGTACTATGTTAAAAAGGAGTGGAGAGAGTGGGCATCCTGAATGCTACCCCTTAGCACTTTTATGCAAAGCTTAGGCCTGTGGCATTTTAAGCACAATTCAACGCTCTGTTTTTTGCTGGTTTATTAGAGGTAAAAATCTTATGGAATTTATTGCATGGCTGATTTTGAACTGGAATCCTCAGGTCTCAGCTTATCTTGAGTAGCTAGGATTACAGTACTTTTACAACCTGTATGCTCATACACATCGCTTCTGATCCAAAAACTCAATGTTCAATTTAACTAACAAGATGTGAGGAAAGATGATTGACTGTAATTTACTAGATTGGCTTATAGTGAGTATATATTTCCACTTCCACTCTGAAGATTGGGAAATGTCTCTGGTACATGTTTCATCTATCTCCCAAAGAGGAAATAATGTGTGAGTACCTTTGCTAGTATTTCAGATAGGAGATGGACTTTGGTGTTTGGAACCTGTTGGGCAGAGTGTATCAGCTGGGCTGTGATAACAGAGATGATGTTTCAGACAGGAATATTTTCATCCCAGACAGACTTAATCCACATCCTTGGATTTCAGGCCTTGAGTAGATAGAATTACAAGTGTGAGCTGCCACCACCTCCTGGTTCATTTTGGAAACGTTAATTGCTTCTCATTTGTTCCTTTCCTTTTTTGGAAGATTGATCTAAGCTGGCTGATTGTGCATCACAATGAAGTGATTGGCCTCAGGAATTGCAAATATTTGTTTCATCAGCACGGAATGAATGAAGTTGATCTAAACCCAATAGTATTTTCCTTCTGATAAATAGGGAACTTACTTATATCATTTTTCCTTGCCTTTGCTTTCCCAAAGCAAGCAACATGTTTCTTAAAAACTATACTTCATGAGAATATTATAATTAGAAGCTATCTTCTGCACACTTCAGAATAGTCCTTGCATTTATAAACTTATATTACAATGTTAGGTAGAAGAATGGTGACTGTTAGTTTCATAACTATTTCATATGTTTTACTCTTTAAGGCTCATTAACTCAAAAAGGGATTAAAGACATTTAGATAATAGTAGATCATAGCTGCTGCTGATTTGATGTGTGTGCAGATGATACACAGATTTATTAGGATTACTCAAAAGTTTTCTTCAAATTTTCAGTAGTAGACTTCTATGCTAACTGGAAGTTGATAGTAATGATGCAGAAATTCTATGAATCAGCTATGAAGCAGAATTTCATGGGAGAGTATTTGCTAGGGACTTAATTTCTAAGACGCATATCAAGAATATTGAACTATAACACCAAATGATGGAGGACTCAGCGTCACATTTTGTTTGTTTTATGCAAGTCCTGGGACTTGAACCCAGGGCCTGGGAACTGTCCTTAAATGTTTTTTTTGCTTCAGGCTAGTGTTCTATCACTTGATCCACAGCTCCACTTCCAGATTTTTGGTAATGAACTGTAAATCAGAATATCATGCAATTTATTTGGGCTGGATTCAAACCTGATTCTGTGTAGATAGGATTGCAAGTGTGAGCGCACAGAGCCTGGCTAGTATCATTCATCATTCAAGTCATGGGACTGCAATTCTGCACCTGGGTCTTGTCACTGAGCTTTTCAGCTCAAGACTACTGCCCTATCCCTTGAGCCATAGGGCCACTTCTGGGTTTCTGGTGGTTAATTGGAGATAAGAGTCACATGGACTTCAGTGCCCAGGCTGACTTTGAACTGCTATCCTTGGATCCCAGCCTCTTGAGTAGCTACATTTACAAGTGTGAGCCACCATATCCGGCTAAATTATTTTTTAAGTTAATTTTTTTTGTTAAGTCAATATATAGTTGGCATACGGTTACATAAGTAATGAACACATTTCTTAAGAAAATTGTTATCCCCTCCCTCATTTTTCTCTGTTTTCCTACCCTCAGCCCCCTCTCCACCCAGATTGTTCAGTTCATTTCCGGTTAGTGTCTTCCAAGTATCACTGTTCAATTGGTTCACCCTTTTTCCTTTTTATTTTTTACCATTTTATTATACCCTCTCCATTCCCCAAATCACATAAACCTATGTACAAGACACAGGGTACCCGAATTCAACACAGTGACTACAGAGAATAAAACTAAAGGGAAAAAGAAGAAAAGAGGTAAAAAGCAAAGAAAATGAAAGAATATCATACATTACCTTAGAAGCAACAACACTGAAAAAACAAAACATAAAACCTTGGGCTGAAAATGTAGCTTGCCTAGCATGTATGAAACCCTGGATTCCATTCCTCAGCACCACATAAACAAAAACTGGAAGTGCCACTGTGACTCATCTGGTAGATTTCTAACGTTCAGCACAGAGTGTCTCCAAGTGACAAAAATCTGTCACATTTAAGTCAGGCTTCAAAACTTTGCTAGGAACCAGTTACGTGATTTGGAAGAAAGTCCAATTTTCAAAAAATCACTAGCCAGGCGCTGGAGGGTCATAATTGTCATTCTACTAGCCAGGGAGAAGGTGGTTCAAAGCCTTTGCAAGCAAAAAAACGGAAAAAAACTGTAAGATTCTTCTCTCCACATATCCACCCAAAAACTAAGTGGAGTTGTGGCTAAAACTGGTACAGCATTAGCCTTGAGGAAAAAGAACTAAGAGACCTTGCCCAGGTCCAAAGTTCAAGCTCCCCACCAAGAAAGAAAAATAAAGGAGTCCAGATACCTTAGTTTCAAAAGTATATCTGGATATCTTAGTAGATTTTTCTGATCTTTCCTCATTCATCTCATGGAACCACATAATCTTGATCCTGATCTGACTAAGAGCCTGCATTGTGCTTAATAAATTCATTCCACATATTCCAGTAGAATCTGGACAGCTAACAGCCACTTACCAATGCTTTATTCTACGTTTAGACCAGTATGTCTTCATACCATCTACACAGTCAGCTATATCATCTTTCCAGAAGTAGCATTGAGTGTAGAACACTCAGAACTAAAATAATTGCATAAAGATGTAATAAAACCCCTTGATTCATTAAGAAAATTTCTGTACCACTTAGAGCAAGTACATTAGTGGTATTTACCTCTAGCCTCTTTTTTTAAAAAAATTTATTAACATTGAATTTTACATCATATTTCAAATGTTTTTGTTTAACCAACAAGTATTCAAGAAGGGAATCGCTATACAATCACTGGCACATAAATTTTAGAATATAGTAAAAATTAAGCTGAGTCTTTGTATGTCATAGATACAGATTAATCTATAATAAAACACATGTCTATAGAGTGTATAGTCTATCCTAGATTTTTATGTCTATGTAGTTATGTTTATATCTCCAAAATTATGTCCAGAACTTTGGGTATCAACTATTCAATCATCGCTCTACTACTGTTTGAAACTAATATCCCTATATTAAGGATACCATGTACCTTTTGTTCCTTGGTCTTGACTTATCTCACTCAACAGGATTCACTCTAATTTCATCCACTACCCCAAAAATGCCATTATTATTTTTTCTGTGCAGATCTTCTTTTTATGTATTTATTTTTATTGTAATTTATAGAAGGGTTGCATTGTATTCACCAGATAGAAGGTGCATTACTTCTCAAACTTTGATACCCCATGTAATGATATGGTCCCTATTACCCTTCCCCTACCCCCACTCATGTTCATTTCCCCCTTCCCTATCCAATTTCAAATAACCAGTTAGGCACATATGAAATATATCAGAAAACAAGGTGAAATATTGTAACTATATGATATAACCAAGGGATAGCAAAAGCGATAAGAGATCACATAGTTCATTAAGGACAACAATCACTCATTATATGAGTTTTGTTTCTTTATCTTGGAGGTCCTTACATTTAGTGTCATACTATTTGTCACGATGTCTCTAGATTTTGTTCTATTGTAAATCTCTGGTAGCAGAGCCCAAGGTTTCTACTGAATTTGACAAATGAGGGAGACTCTTGGGCCTATGTTCCTTTGAGTTTGGCTTACTTCACTTAATATGATTTTTTTCCTTTTCATCTACTTCCCTGAGAATGCCATTATTTTATCTTGTCGGTTGGCTATGTATCATTCCATTGTGTGTGTGTGTGTGTGTGTGTGTGTGTGTGTGTGAGCGTGTATCACATTTTTTGTAGTAGGGCATCTGGTTGTTTCCATCATCCAGCCTCATTTTCTACAGATATTTTTATAGTCTCTTTTTTATTTTCAGGGTAATGTATAGAGGGGTTACAATTACATTTACAGGTATTGGACTGCATTACTTCTCACACATTTATTCCACTCCACATGTTTTTGTCCCCAGTTCCCTCTCCCCTCCCCTTCCCAATCATCTTGTTTCCCCCCTTCCCTTTCCTATTTGACATAAACAAATAAACATATCTACAATATGCCAGGGAAAAATTCAGATACAGTAACAAACTGACATTAACCAACGGGCAAAATAAGAGATGAGAAATAACATAGTAGATTAAGGACAAAAATCACACAAGATTAAGAGCAATGATGACACAAGATATAGCTCTTGTTCCCATATCCTAGAGATCCTTTCATTTAGTCTCATCCTATATGACCTTATATACCTAGGTTTTTGAGTTAATGTAATCCTCTGCTAGGAGAGTCCTAGATGTGAACTAATTATTACAAATGAGGGAAACCATGGAGCTTATGTTTCTTTGGGTCTGGCTTGCTTCACTTAATGTGAATTTTTCCAAGTCTTTCCATTTCCTTACAAATGGGGCGATGTCATTCCTTCTGATGGCAGCATAGCATTCCATTGTGTATAAGTACCACATCTTCTTGATTCAGTCATCTACTGAGTGGCATCTGGGTTGGTTTCATATCTTTGCTATGGAGAATAGTGCTGCAATGAGCATCATTGTGCTAGTGGCTTTAGTATGTCCTTTTTTCTGGACAATTGGGTAGATGCCAAGTAGTGGATTTGCTGGATCATAGGGGAGCTCTATGTTCAGTCTTTTGAGGAACCACCACACTGCTTTCCCTAGTGGTTGAACGAGTTTACACTCACACCAACAGTGTAGGTGTGATCTCCCCTGGTCACTTCCCCACCAGTATCTCTTATTAGATTTTTGATAATGGCCATTCTGACTGGAATAAGGTGGAATCTCAAAGTTGTTTTGATTTTCATTTCCCTTATTACTAGATATATGGAGCATTTCTTCATGTGTCTAAAGCCTATTTTAATTTTTTCTTCAGAGAATACTCTTTTAAGTCTTTAGCCCACCTTTTAATAGGATGGTTGTTTCTTTGAAGATTTGTTTGGGAGAGATTCATTTTTTCAGCTATAGATATATTTTAGATAACTACATATATTTTTGTAGAAAAAAGAATGGAAGCCATCATGCTGGCTCACAACTTAATTTCAGCTACTTAGGAGGCTCAGGGCTTAGGATCACATGTCAAAGCCAACCAGGGCCCTACAGTGTGTGAGATCAAACTCTGTGAACATACAATGACTGTAAGAGGAATCTCACTGCTTGGGAATGTAGCCTAATGATAGAGTGCTCACCTAGAATGCATGAAGACCTAGGTTCTATTCACCGGTACCACATACTCAGAAAAAAGCTAGAAGTGGCACTGTGTCTCAAGAGGCAGAGCACTCACCTTGGGCAAGCGAGTCCAATGAAAATGTCTAGGCCCTGAGTCCAAGCCCTAGGACTGGCGAAAAGAAAAAAAAGAGCAATCTTACTTAAGTAACAAGGAATGTACCCTATATTTATACAGACTGAAAAATTCATTAAGAAATTAGAAAATATGTATAAAGTGCATAATTTCTTTTGTGTGTTGGCACTGGGTCTTCAACTGAGTGCTTCAGCTCTATCCCTGACCTTTTCTGCTCAAGGCTAGCACTCCACCAATGCAGCCCCAAATCAACTATCTTCAATTGAGATATAAGCGATGAATATTTCAGGGTGCTTCATGAAAAACATTTTTATAAATTGAAACTTTCAACACAGTCTTATTTTAGTATGAATGTTGAGATGGGAAGAGACAGAAAAAGTGAAATGTTTCCTGATCCCCATAGAGAAGAGACTCAGCAGAACCACTGTGGTCTGCAGGCTTCTTTGTGAGTTTTGTTTGCTTGTTGCATTTTTGTCAATTGTGGGGCTTGAACTCTGGGCCTGGGCACTGTCCCTGAGCTCTTCAGCTCAAGGCTAGTGCTTTAATCTGTGAGCCACAGTGCCACTTCCGTTTTTTCTGGCAGTTAACTGGCTACTTTGGCTGGCTTTAAACTTTGATCCTCAGATCTTAGCCTCCTGAGTAGCTAAGATTATAGGTGTGAGGTACCATCACCAGGCTGCTGCTCTGTTACTATGCAGGTTCTGGATCAAGAAATTCAAGTTCTTACTTCAATTTTTTCTTCTCTTGCCTGATACTCTGCCATTTGAACGAAGCCCCAGTTCCTGGTCTTTGTTGGTTAATGAGAGATATTATGATTTTCTAATATTCAGAGCAATGATTATAAAACCCAGCATTTTACTTACTTGAATAAATTAAGAGACAGGACCTAGTGAGATGGAAAACAAAAATTTTTTTCAAGTTGCTATCCTGTTCTAATGCATAAGTCTGGCTATTTTGCTTACACACAAATATGTATTTTACCAGTTTCTACTCTATTTTTGCTTAGCTTAAAACCACCACTGCCATTTCATAGATTTTGTTGTTGTTGTTTGCGGTGTTTGAACTCTGTGCCTGGGCTGTTCCTGAGATCTTCAGTTCAATGCCAGTGCTCTACTACTTTTGATTTGGCCAGTCCTGGGCTTGAACTCAGGGACTGAGCACTGTCCTTATATTTTCTCAAGGCTAGGGCTCTACCACCTCAGCCTCAGCACCACTTCCAGCATTTTTCTATGTATGTGGTATTGAGGAATTGAACCCAGTTCTTCGTGCATGCTAGGCAAGCACTCTACCACTAGGCCAAACTCCCAGCCCAAAATTATTCATCATTACTATTAGCTATCTTCTTTTTTTATTATTGATTCGTCATGGTGTTTGGACTTTGGGCCTGGATACTGTCCCTGAGCTCTTCAGCTCAAGGCTAGCGCTCTTCCTCTACAGCTCCATTTTTGGTTTCTGGTAGTTAATTGGTAATGTAAGTCTCACAAACATATGTGTCCAGGCTGGCTTTGGGCTTTGAACCAAGATCCTCCAATCTCAGCCTCCATAGTAGCTAGAATTACACGCTTCAGCCAGCAGTGCCTGACTGTTTGATGTCTCTGTCTCTGTCTCTCTGTCTCTGTCTGTCTCTGTCTGCCTGTCTGTCTCTCTCTCTGTCTCTCTGTCTCTCTCTGTCTCTCTGTTTCTCTGTCTCTCTGTCTCTCTCTCTGTCTCTCTGTCTCTCTCTGTCTCTCTCTCTCTCTCTCTCTCTCTCTCTCTCTCTCTCTCTCTCTCTCTCTCTCTCTCTCTCTCTCTTTTGGTTGTAAGACTTTAATTGTGCACCTGGGCAGTGTCCCTGTGCTCTTCAGCTCAAGGCTACAACCTTAAACACCTTGAGCCACAGTGTCACTTTTGGTTTTCTAGTGCTTAAGTGGAAGTAACAGTTTGATAGACTTTAGTGTCTGGCCTGGCTTTGAACTGTGGTCCTCAGAACCCAACCTTCTGAGATCATTTCCAGCTTTTTTTTTTTTGGTGTAAGTGGTACAGAGTAATTGAACACAGGGCTTTGTGCATACTAGGCAAGCAAACTACCACTAGTGTGCACTCCAGCCTTAGATAAGGGCTTTCTTTTTCTTTTTCTTTTTTTCACTCATGGGGCATGAATTCTGGGCCTTGATGTTTACCTTAAGCTCTTCAGCTCAAGGCAAGAGCTCTACCACTTGAGGCACATTGTCATTTTGAATTTTCTGGATTATTTGGAAATAAGATTCTCACAGATTTTTATGCCTGGGCCGTCTTTAAACCTCGATCCTCCAGGGTAGCTAGGATTACCAGGGTGAGCCACCAGTCACGGGCATTAAATTATTATTTTTTGCATGTCCTGTGGCTTCAACTCATGGCCAGAGCACTGTCCTAGGGCTTGCTCAAGGATATCACCTTACTTCAGCCAGCCAACTCCCGGTCCAAATAGGCCACTCTTGAAGCTAAAATTACAGAGATCTGCCATAATACTGGTATGTCGTTATCTAAGTATATACTTTTTCTTCTATTTTTGATGGCTTTTCCTTAGTGTACATATTTCCTACATATTTTATGGAAAACTCCCTTCCCACTGGGGCCATAAGTTAAGCCTAGTGGAAGAGTTTTTGCCGAGCATGAATGAAGACCCAAATTCAATTCCTCAGCACAACATAGATAAAAAAATAAAAGTGGTGCTGTGGCACATGTGATAGAACTTGCTCCTTAAGAATAAACAAAAACAAAAACAAGGATCGTGCTCAGGTCCTGAGTCTAAGCACAGTACTGGTAAAAAAAATTCTGCCCAAAGTAAACATTTAAACTTATTGTACTTTTCAAAAAATTTGTTGTCAAGGTGATATACAAAGAGATTGCTGTTACATATGTAATGAGTACATTTCTTGTAAACACTGTTACCCCCTCCCCCTTTTCTCTTTCCCTTCCCCCCAAGTCATAAATTTCATTTACAACAAATATATATGTATTTTCATTCCTGAAAAAAATAGTTTAAAATGTGTTCAAATAAATGATGTAGGTTGATATATTTATCAAAATGGATTACTTGAACTCCAAAATAAACATTCTAGGTAATTTTTCTCATAAAATTGTAGTAATGCTATAAAACTAATAAAAAAGGAATTTTAGTTATTAATTTCTTATGTTTTACCTTTAACATTATTACACTAAGCATACTGTTTATGGTATTAATACAGACAGCATGAAATATGATTATGTAAAAAAATTAAATGATTAAAAATAGTAAGGTTTGGGGCCAGTAGTTTGGCTTGGTGGCACACACCCTGGACTGGCAAAAAAGAAGTAGGGTTAGATAAAACAGATTTATTTCCAAATGTGTGGAAAATGGTATGATTTCTTGTTTGGCTAGTCCTGGGGCTTGAACTGAGGGACCAGGAACTGTCCTTGGTCACATTTGTTCAAGGGTGGCACTCTGACACCTGAGCCACAGTGCCCCATCTGCTTTTTCTGTGTATGCAGTGCCGAGGAATTGAATCAAGGTCTTCTTGTATACTAGGCGAGCACTCTACAACTAGGCCACATTCAAAGCCAAAGTAGATTTTTGATGCTATTGTGGAGTTTTAATTTTCTTAAATATTTATACAAAGCACAATGGATATATAAACAGACTTGAACTCACAGAACAGAGTCCCACATAATATTACAGTTACTCTGGCACTTCTCCCGATTGACAAAACACATTTCCAGGCATCTGCTCTGTCCTTAAGCTTTGGTAGCTGATTTGTCTTTCCATGGAGGCCTGGCCTGGATTCCTGGTGATTCCATGCATTTCATAGTTCCCTGTATATCCAGTAAGGTTGTCTTCTATGGGACCAGACCTGTCTGGTTTTTGGCCCACCCAGGACCTATGTGTCTGAGGTCTCACATTATAAGTGGAAAATAAAACACAGTATAATAAGGACTGAAGAACTGCACACCATAATATTAACAATGAGAGTTTAATAGTTAGCAAAGTAAATACAATGAATACTTGACAAGAATCATGAGAGCAAGATAAAGAGATGTCTTTTTAGGAAGGGGACAGAGAAGCTCTAAATCCAGACTGGCCTCCAAGTTGCCTTCAGACAGTAATTCTACTTCAGAGTCCTCAGAAGGGTCTCCTTCCTCATGAGAAACAGAATGTCCTTCCTGAGTTAAGAGGGGGATGGATTCTGGTTTGTCGAATGGAGATTGAGTCTCTTTTAGTGAGATGGATGGGTCTGGATATTCTGTGAGGATGGATTCATTTTCCTCCAATGAATCCAGTATTGAGAGTCCACTTGCTGCTTCCCATGGGGACATTTTCCATGAGCCCAGCGTGTGCCCCTTCAGCTTGCACAATAAGTGGAGTGTTACTCTGACACAGATGGACTGACTCTGGGTGGAGTGTGAAAGGAAACGGAAGGAAATCTGGCTGCTCTTTTTCTTCCTCCATAGTATCTGCAGGTTCAACTGTGTCACACATGGGGTTCAGAGCAAAAGGTATATCCACAGGACTCTAAACCTGTTTGGTAATTTCTACAGAAGGCCCATGCTTTCTGGAGTGCAGTGATGATTCTCAGTCTCCATCAGTCACCAGCTCCATTGGTGGGTTTTTCATCCGGAGTTCAGGATAAGATCTTCCACGATGACCCAAACCTAAGAATGGAAATAGGTACAGAGTGGACAGAGTGGACTCTGCAATTTGAAGTGTCACTCAACTTCCAGAAGGGTCTAATGGAGGAACCTGTAGAACTGGAGTTTGGACTGAACACTGAGGAGGTGTAGGGTCTTTCTAATGAGTGCTTATTCCCGAGTCCTTTCAGAGGACAGACATTACCTGGCTGACACCACCAATAAAGGGCATTTTGCCAAGATCTGTAGAAGTAAGGGCCAACCAATATCAAGACAACATGGGCTTCCTACTCACAGGCTCTGAGGCACCCACACCAGGACTTCTACTTTTTCTTGGTCTTACTGGTCGCACATTCCTCCAGCTGGTCAAAAAGTATGTGTTTAGAAGAGCAGGTCCAAAGCCGGCATGTGGAGCCTCATATAGAGCTTGAGTTGTGTCAGGGTGTGGCAGTTCTTGAACTCGTAGAAATCACTGGGGTAGAAGTCCATTCACATCGTATAGATGGAACACATGATGCTGTGGGCACATTCGGTACAAGGAAAGTGAGAGCCTTCTCTCTCCATCCTGAGCCTTCTACCAAAGCCCCTTTCTTGCAGGACTCTAATGCCGTGGCTGTCCTGCAGAGATGTGCACTTATGTGCTGGGAGGGGGGTAAGAGACATTCGAGAACAGGATGACTTTTACACCCCACTTCCAGAAGCTTCTCAAAGAGGCCTCTATGCATCTGTCCAAAGTAAACGCACCTTAAATTAACTAAGTAAATGCTCAAAATAAATCAATAAGTGAATGCTCTAAATAAAGAACTAAATGCTCATTCCTCTAATCTTAGCCACCCAGCAGGCTGAGCTCTGAAGATCACAGTGGAAAGCCAGTCTAGTCAGTAAAAGTCTAAAGGCACTTGTCTTCAATTAGGCAGCAAAAACCAGAACTTGACCTATGACTCAAATGGTACAGTGCTAATTTTTGAACACCAAACGGATGGCATTTAGACCTGCGTTTAGGTTCAAGTGGCAGCACTGGACCACACACCAAAATGTAAATGCTTTCAGGTTCTAACAGGCAACGCTATCACAATCCCTCCCTGATGGCTCAAAAGTGATTCAGCCCCCAGCTTTTCCCCTGACTCCAGTATTTCACAGGCCTCCGCCATTAGTACTGACACCTCATTTCTTACTGGGAAATGGGATTTCCTAGGATGTCACCTAGGTGAGGGCTGCAGTTGGGAGCCACTTACTCATGCCTGAAATCCAACTTCTCAGTAAGCACACTGTTGAGACTCCAGTAGCTTGTGAGGGAAACGAAATGGCATGGTGTCCCAGTCATAACAAAGTAGTTTGTGCACTTGTACCATGCTTAGCTCCCCTGTGAACACCCCAGTGAACCAAACAGGCTCAGAGAGGAGCCAAGTATTCCAAGACTTGGCCAGGAGGGGTGAGCAAACCTGGGTTTGGAGGGGGAACACTCACTTTTTCAAGAGAATTTCCAGCAACTACTACATTGTCCTCCACTATTTGAAATTGTGCAGGAAGTTTCCCACATAAAAGAGATCACCTTTCTGGTAGGCAAGGATCAGCTTTGTCAGCAGCATCTCCAACAGGCCTTCCTCCAGGATCCATAGGTTACAAGGCTCATTCAGAGTCTGAGCTGACTTACCATCACACTATGTTGGCAAAACAGTGGATATTTCAAACGTAGGAATGGGACCACACTTCACACTGAGGAATTGGAATAGAGTAGATTGGAAATGACACACTCTAATCTCAGTATAGTCACTTGAAAGCACACAAGAAGGTTGTAGTGTGTGGGCAGGATGATGGGTTCAAATAGGCTTCCTCTCAATATACCTCATCTGAGTTTCCCTGGAGTTTCCTGGCTTTCTTCCTAGAGAAATGCCTGATATACTGGAATTTTGGCTTGGCACTGATCCAGCATCTACTTCTTCAAGTGAGACATCCATATCTCTCATGCCTGAGATCCGAGCCTCCTGACCTTTGGCAACAGCACAGCAACATCTTTCTGGTTCCTGAGCCACAGGCCAAGGGAGCTGGCTTGAGCTGGTTGTCACATACAGTGGCTTGATTACCAGGGTTCCATATTCTGTTCCGTTGTGAGGGAGGTAGGGTCACCTTTCAAGGCCGAATGACCAAAGCTCCTTGCTCACAGAAGACCTCCCCAAAGACATACTGGAGGCTGAATCTCCCTTCCCACCTCACATATGGATGTAGTAAACAGCACACCTTTTTGTTCAAATCCCAAGTCATTAACTTGGCGTAAGTGCTAGCCTGGTCTCAGGCTCAAGGAGCCTTTCTTATGTAAGATCCAAACTTAACTGTCACTATTCCCCTTACCCTTCACAAGACATTTTGCTTCACAGTGCCTTCTCAGCTTGCATTTTGCCTCTTGCACAATTTTTTTGCTAGTCCTGGGACTTGACCTCAGAGCCTGACCATTGTTCTTAGGCTTTCTTTAGGCTATAGCTGTCCCACCAAGCCACAGCACCACTTCCAGCGTTTTCTATGTATATGGTACTGCAGAATCAAACCGGAGTCTTTTTGTGTGGTAGCCAAGCACTCTACAAATAGATGAAACACCCAGGCCATCTTGCACATATTTTTCTCTTCAATCTACTAGGACGTTGTTAGGTTTCTGTATCCTAATCTATTTTTCTTCCTGATGAATATCTGTGCTGTCATCTGTAAAAATGCAAGTGGGAAAATCACAGAAGCGTTGGTGACATAAAAAAGTCTTACAGACATAGATAAGTGTTCATTCTTTGTAGGAGAAAGGATATTTTGATATGATGATGATGACTATTTATAAATACTTTATCGGGGTTCAGAGTTTGGCCCAGTGGTAGAGTGCTTGCCTAGCATCCATGAAGATCTAAGTTTGAGTCCTTAATATCACACAGATATAAAAATCCATATGGCAATGTGGCTCAAGTGGCAGAGGGCTAGAATTGAGAAAAGCCAAGAGCAGTGCTCAGGCCCTGAGTTCAAGCCCCAGGAATGGCAGAAAAAACAAAAGAAAAGAAAAGAAATGTGCTTTTTACAAGTTATTCACTCACAACATTTGCTTCTGAATTCTTTGCTTCTGCATCTTGTGACTTATCCCTTTCCCTCAATGTAGACAAGAAAAACAGATTTTCTTACTTGCTATCCTGTTGTCCAATCTTTGGATATTAATTCAAAATACAATATTGCCTGAGATATTGTGTGTGTGCATGTGTGTGTGTATCTGCCAATGTGTGCATGCACACATGTGTACAGGGTTTAGGGCTTACTCATAGGGCCTGTGTGATAACCCTCAGCATCTTTTCCTCAAAGGTATTGGTCTTTCACTTCTAGCTTATTATAGCTAATTGGAGTTGAGAGATTCACTGAATTTCTTGCCCTTTGTATTGGAACCCAGTGCTGGGTTCTCATATTGTTAATTGTAGCTATAGAGAAGCCTGAGGTCTGGGGATCCTCGTTAGAATCCAGCCCCTGAAAGAAAGGCACTGATAGAAATGTTTATCTTCAGTTAAGCACGAATAAATAAGGCAAAAGTGGAACTGTGGCTCAGTTCCTCTTGTACCAGCCATGAGAAAATTAGTAATTGGCAGCACCTGGTCCCTGAGAGAAATCCTTAGCACTGGTTCAAAAAAAGAAAGAAAATAATGAAAAAATTTAAAACTTGCTGAGGAATCCATAAGGATAAACGTGCCTGTGAATAATCTTGTCATTTCAGATTCCCTCAAGAACTTATGACTCTCTATATTTTATCAAGTTTTTTTAAAGATATTTATATATTTTCTATCTTTCTTAAACAGAGATAGCCATCCACAAAACACAAACACAAACTCTCACACAGTATACCACCCACCCATAAGTGTCTGGCTATGTATATATGTATAGTCATATTTATTGATCTGTCTCTCTATACTAATATATAAATGCATAAACATATGTATTTAGACAAACAGGAAACATACATAGATAGGTCTCAGGCATTTCCAAATTTTGTACAAGTCTTCTGAGAGAGTCCTCTGAGTGCAACTTAGCATTGTATTGTTTGTCAAGATAGAGTCCCTCTAACTTTTGGCCAGCTTCTTGTCCTTTAATACTTTTTTCTGCCAGTCCCGTGTTTTGAACTCTAGGCCTGGATGCTGTCACTGAGCTTGAGCTTTTTGCATTCAGTAGTTTATTGCAGATAAGAGTCTCATGGAGTTTCTGTCCTGGGCTGGCTTTGAATTGTGATCCTCAGATCTCAAACTCCTGAGTAGCTAGGATGACAGTCTTGAGCTACCAGTACCTGATTCCTTTGCCTCTTTTACCGATTTTTTTGGCCCTACCACAGCCATGGTATCTACCTTCCTATGTTCTCTCCACCTGCCCCCAGACAGTGGTCTGACAGATGCTTTCCACCCACTTATTCATGTCCTCCTCTGTATTGGCTGACAGCCTTGACATGCACTCACTTGTCTGGATGCCAAACACAAAGCCATGTGATTGTTTCTCAGTCTGGAACATCCTATCAGATTTATAGCACCACTGAGGGTCAGGTTGATGCTCCTCCAGGGCTTCTTAAATTGTTCTCATATTAATCCACAACACGTTTGTCATCACTTGTCCAGCTAATTCATGGACTAAACCAGCATTCCCTACAAACTTAGATCCCAATACCATGAGGACACTCAAGGGTGCATTAGGAGTGTGACCTGCAGGTGGATGTGAGCCTGTCTAACTTGGAGGGGATTTCTCCACCACAGGAAATGGAATACAAATTTAGAATCTGCTTTCATGAGGTGACAATCTCTGGCAGATGTTCTTATCAAATGTGGCACTGCCTACTTCCAGCTTAAAACATGGGTTGATGACCCAGCATAACAGAGAATGTATTCACCCCGGCCCAACACATAGGCTGGGACCCTGAACTTTCAGGTAGCATTTGGCTTTGAAGGTCATGAGATCTTAGTCTACAAATGATGAGCCCCCTCCCGTGAGGCATAGCAAACGGAGCCAAAGTGTAACCCAGTTAAGCACCAGATCAAGCTTCCCTTCTTCAGTAGGGTATGGTTTGAAAACTGTACATAGCTTCTGTTTGAAGCCAGTCCAGAAAGGAAAGTCCATGAAACTCTCATTTCCAGTTAACTGCCAAGAAAAAGCCAAAGATAGAGATGAAGCTCAAGAGAGGTAGAGAGCCATCTGAAAAGAATGGTTACACCCTGCAACATCCTCATTATCTGATCTTGAAAACATCTCTGCGTGCATCCCAGCATGCAGCCAGCATCTGGGGGTGACAGTGACCCCTGCGCCCATTGGCAATCTGCACTGTCTCTGACATCTGTAATGTGAACCTCATTCTGTTGGGTTTGTGAAGCGGTGTCAACCCTGCAGAAGGAACAAACTGTGCCCTAACTCCCACTGTCCCCTGGGGCCCCTAGCATTCCACCATCTGCACCCCTCCTGTGGCTTCTGATCCTAGGGAGCCCTCCTGCCCTGTCCAACACTCACATGAAGTGCACATTTCTTCTCCTGGGGCAACTTCTCCACAGAGAGTACATGGCATGCCCACTCTCCAGGCACGGGGAGATCCTGCCAAAGTAGCAAATCAGTGATAAAGCCATAAAGTGATGAATAGAATTTTAGATCCTGATGGTAGACAGTCTGCAAAATCCAAGGGAGAATGGAATTGGAGGGGACCAGGGATCAGGATGTGGGCATGGAGCTTCCCTGCCAAGGGGGTGGGGGAAGTCACAGGCTGGGGGATGCACAGTATGATCCATGGGCCCTGTGCAGCTACTGGGTCACCCCCTTCTGCATCTCAGCCTTTGGCTTTGAGCTCTGTGATCGTCAAGATGTGCACAGTCTGTACTCTGGCTGGCAGAAGAAAGGACCCTGGGAAGACAATTGTAGACCCTTTGTGAGTGTAGGAAGGGGTAGGCTGGACACCCAGTCCAAGAAGAGCTAAAACTGGAGTCGAGGGGTGTGCAAGGAGTGGGTGTGAGGGTTGTGGGCAGTCACAGTCACGGCAGAGGTGGCTCTGTCTGTGGGGTGAGTGCCTCCCTGCAGGCACAGCACTGGACATATCACAGATCCACATGAAAAGGAAAAGCTGGAAATGGCACTATGGTTCAAATGGTAGAGCATCAACCTTGAGCAAAAGAGCTCAGGGACAGTACCCAGGACCTGAGTTCAAGCCTCATGACTGTAAAAGAAAAAGAACCAGGACTATGAGAGGGAACCTGGTACTCTCTTGGTCTAATCAGACACAAGAAGAGGCCAGGATAGGCTGTGGAAAAACACAGAGAACATCTTCCCCCAGCTCATCCTGTCCTGCATGCAGGGACAGCCATGTAACTAGGGCTACGGTGAGATCATCTTCACCCCTGTGCTGCCATCTGAATTGTAGGCCTCTGTCCTGGCATGGGGTGTCCTGATGGCTGAGCAGGTGCCCTAACCCTAGATGGAGAGCAGCCACTGACTGTGGTAGCTAAGGAGAGATCTGTTCCATAGCTATCAGGCCAACCAGCATGGGAGCCAGAACCACCCCTCACCCAGGTAGAGGCCAATGGTTCTCCAGGTGCTACTAACATTGCCCCACCCCTAGCTCTGGTTACACGTGACATTCCCTCCACAAGGAGCAGGACAAAGTGAGGGATCAGGAAGCTGCCTATGGGCTTCAGATGATGGCCAGGCTGGCACTACAGATGGCCTCACTCTGTCACTACCTTCCCCTGCCTCCATCTTTCCTCCATCATGCCTCTCTACGTCCCACCCATTAACCTTGGAAACCAATGAACTGGGCTCTCATCATTCCTCTCATCTCTTCACCCACCTTGCCATGCGTCCATCCCTCTGTCACTTCCACCCCACACACATCCCACCACCAGCCACCCTGTAGCTTATGAGGATCCCAGAGGAAGCTCTTGGTGAAGGGCTTGTGACCACAAAACAGTTACTATCACCAGCTCCGGCCTGATCCACCACAGAATAAGAACAGCCAAGCAGGCACACACTGCAGCAGAGTTGCTCTGCTGCCACCGTGATTTCTTCATGGCCAGGACTTGGCTCTCCTCAGCCTCTCAGCTCAGTAACCAGAACATTGTGCTTTCACAGAACCATGGCTTCCAGTCTCCATGGACACAATGACATCAAGGTGATGCCAACTTCCCCATCTCTATATACCTCTAACTATGGTATGGGAGCTGAGGTTCTCTTCTGTGACTCCATCCGCTAAGAGGCTCATGCAGATTTCTATCCTATGCTCATCATGGTGACTCTTTGGTTAACAAGTCACTGCTGGGCTTCCAGTTCACCACATATAAAACCCATACTCCAACACTTTTCTTAGAAGGACTGATGACTTTTAAATATTCTCTAGTTTTAAATTTCTAGTTCCTTCTTTCTTTCATTTATATATTTCCCTTCATCACATACTTCCCTTTTTTTACCTTCCTTCTTTCATTCCTGGCCTTGAACTCAAGACCTGGAGCTTTTTCTTAGCTTTTCTTTGCTCAAGGTAGCACTCTAGCTCTTGAGCCACAGCTCTACTTCAATCTTTGTTCTTGCTCTAAACTGGGAGTAAGAGTCTCATGCATTTTTCCCTTTGCTGGGTTGGTTTTAAACCACAATACTAAGATCAGGATCCTGAATATGCCTCGGATTACAGGTATTATCTAATCAAAACAAATTCCTGATTTCTCTTTTAGACATAATTAGTTCTTTCAGGTGAGCCACCAGCCACTCATGCAAGAGCATTGCAGGATCCCAGCATTCATCTTGTCTCCAGTCTTATTCCATCCATCTCACAATGGCCATCTAAAACACCCTGCTGCATGCCAGAGGTCACAAGGAACGTTCTCAACGCCATGAGAAGCCCCCTTAAGCTCTGCCTCAGACATGCCCAGCCCCCATCCCACTTCCACATGAGCATTTGATTAGGAGAAATTTCCTGAGTACATCATCATCTTTTCCTCACCATTCAAATTTCATCTTTGGAGTCATTTCTCCCAGACAAAGAGGAACATGATCCATGGTTTGATAGCAGCTCCAGCTTCATAGTCCCAGCCACCAACACTCCCCCATTACCCTGCCAGACACCTGAATTCAATGTTTTCACTACCCCTGACTCTTATCAAATGTTTTAACTTATACAGTGCATTAAAATAATTTTACTAAATGAAATAAACACTTGGCATCAAGCTTCAGAATGTTTGCACCTGAACTTTTAGTGAATAACAGACACACCAGCATTTCTGTAGCCAACAGAAATCTTAGCTTTGAGATTTCAGCATTCCTGGTATCCAAGTTTGGATGTGCTAACACTGCCCTTAATGGGGCACTTCAATCACACAATCCCATAACAATCAATGTCATTTGACATTCACTTGTAGGTGGTGCTAGGAAAAAGACTGATGTGCCAACTCCATGCTGGCTTGACCTATGCCATCTTCAAACCTGGAGCAAGTGGGGCTCCTCTCTCCATGACACCTTTTGTGTACTACCCCAGGAGGACCTTTACCTTGAGACAAAATTATGAAGACTATCTCTACCAGCAAAGATTCCAGTGAGATGTGCCTACATGGATAAAGCTAAAATCTCACTAAAGTGAGGTTGTTGGCAGTGCTGGATCCTGAACTCAGGGCCTGGGCACTAAGCATTTGTACTCAAGACTAGCCCTTTACCACTTGAGCCCAAACTCCATTCCCAGCTGTTTTTATTTTTGGTAGTAAGAATCTATCAGACTTTCCTGTTCTAGGTGACTTGGAACTTCCATACTCAGATCTCAGCCTCCTGACCAGCCTGGATTAAAAGGGTGGATCAGCCATGCCCCACACCTGAGGACTTCTGCCAGCACATTTTTTCCCAAAAATTGGAAGAGGAAGATGAGGGAGGGTTGGGCTCATCCTGCCCTGCATATGAAGGAGAGCATCAGCGCCTGAACTTCATTCCCTGTTGTAGGCTGCTGGAGGAAAAGGAAGCAAATAGGCACAGGCTGGCAGCAGATGCCACAGAACAACTTGTGACCAAGACTCCCAGAGCAGACCTCAGAATCGATGACAGAGTTGGATCTACCCAGTAACAGAGGCAGTGGTGACACCTGAAACTGCGCGTTTGAGCCTCTGCTGCTAGTAAACAGGGCCACCTATGTCTCAATGAGAAAGGTGAGATTTTGGTGGAGAAGGTGAGATTAAACATTATGTATCATGCAAGAAGACAGGCTATAAGGGGTCTTTTATTATTCCAAGTGAAATTTTGGATTTCCTCTTCTGTTTCTTTAAAGAATGACATTGGGATATTGATGAATATTGCATTGAATTTGTAGATAGTCCTTATCAAGATTGCCATTTTTACAATATTACTTCTTCCAAACCAGGAGCACAGGTTTTTGCATTTCCTCAGTTCTGCGTTAATTTCCTTCTCCAGGGTTTATAGTTCCATCAAAAAGGTGCTTTACATTCTAAGTTAATTCCTAGGTATTTTATTTTCTTTGATAGCAAAATGAGTTGCTATCCTGATTCTTGCCTCATTCCTCTCATTTGTTGGCATATAGGAAGGCAGTTGACATTGAGGGTTAATTTTATACCCTGCTACCTTACCAAAGTTTTATATCAGCTCAAGCAGCTTCGGAGTAGGGTCTATAGGGTTCTTTAAATACAGAATCATGTCATCTGTAAGGAGAGAAAGTTTCAGTTACTCTTTCCCTTTTCCTCCTCACTCCAGTTAGAATGGCCAAGATCCAGAAATCTAATAACGTATGCTGGAGGGGATGTGGCCAGGAGGGATCACTACTACACTGCTGGTGGGATTGCAAACTCGTTCAACCACTATGGAAAGCACTATGGCAGTATCCCAAAAAGACTAAACATAGAGCTCCCCTGTGATCCAGCAATTTCACTACTTGCCAATCGTCCAGATAGGACATACTAAATTCACTAGAACAATAACATTTATCACAGCACTATTTACTATAGCAAAGGTATGGAACCAACCCAGATGCCCGTCAGTTGATGAGTAGATCAAATATGGTATTTTTACACAATGGAATTCTGTGCTTCTGTCAGAAAGAATGACATAGACGAATTTGTAAGGAAATAGAAAGACTGTAAAGTTTAGAAATTAGTTTCTGTCTCCTTCTCTCTCTCCTTCTCTATCTCTGTAAAATTTAGAAGTTCCTGTTTCTCTCTCTTTCTCTCTCTCTTCTCTCTCTCTCTCTCTCTCTCTCTCTCTCTCTCTCTCTCTCTCTCTCTCTCTCTCTCTCTCTCTCTCTCATCCTTAGGCTTGAACTCAGGGCCTGAGCTACTTTTGCTCAAGGTTAGCACTCTACCATTTGAACCACAGTGCTGCTTCTGCCTTGCTCTTTTCACGTAGTATTGAGGAATCTAACCCAGGCCTTCATCCTTGATAGGTTAGCACTCTACCACTAAGCCACAGAGTCAGCTTTTAGAGGTTTCTGACAAAGGTTTTCCTACATGCTATTATTTCTTCTGTGAGTGCTCTTAATGCTTGCTGAAGGTTGACTTTGTTTAGAAGACTTACCCTAATGCTCCCATATACAGAGATTCTATATATAGCTAAATGTTTTTCATTACTCAGAATTTTTCTATTGTGTATGTTCTGAAATGTACTGAAGACTGACTTCTGATTAAAAGTCATTGCACATTTGTTCTATTCATTAGTTTTCTTTTCTTCTATGGGAATCAGGTTTGTGATGAACACAGAAGTATGCCTTCCAGGTCGAACACTTTCCACATTTGTAATATTCATAAGGTTTTTCTCTCCTATGTGCATTTTATACTTAGTCATGCGTTCATGATGGATTTTTCATATTCTTATATTCATACGATTTTTATCCTGTGTCTGTGTGGTATCATGCAAACTCAACTATGAGTTCTTCAAAAAAAATTTCCCTTTCATTTTATTCATAGGATTCTATCCTGTGGGTGTTTAGTGATAAATCTTGACTTGTGCCTTCTGGGGAAAAGACTGAACATTTGCTACATTCATTAAGGGTTTTATCTTGTGTTGGTTCTGTGACACAATCTGAGTTTTCTTCCACAGACTAAAAAGTCATTCCTATTTATTACATTGCTAAGGCTTCTCATATGTGTGAACTCTCTTACGCTTCCTGAAGGGTGAATACTGCACGAAAGACTTTCAACTTTGGTTATATTCCTAAGGTTTCTAATATGTGTGAATTCTGTTATGCCTCCTGTAATGTGACTTCCATCTGAAGGTCTTACCACATTTGATGCACTCGTACAGTTTCTCTCCTGTGTGTGTTCTCTGATGCAATTTGAGGGAAGACTTCCATTTGAAAGACATTCCACATCGGTTACATTCATAAGGTTTTTCTCCTGTTTGAATTGTCTTATGCATGTTGAGGTTTGGCTTCTGTGTGAAGGACTTTCCACATATGTTACACTCATAAGGTGTTTCTCCTGAGGATATTCTCTGATGAACATGGAGTTTTACCTTCCATTTGAAAGACTTTCCGCATTCACTACATGCATAAGTTTTCTCTCCTGTGTGTGTTCTATTATGCCCATCAAGATATGACTTCCACTTGAAGGTCTTTCCACATTTGTTGCACACATAAGGTTTCTCTCCTGGGTGTGTTCTTTGATGCAATTTGAGGGAAGATTTCTGTCTGAAAGACTTTACACATTGGTTACATTCATAAGGTTTCACGCCTGTGTGTATTCTCTGATGAACACGAAGTTTTCCCTTCCCTTGGAAAGACTTTCCACATTCATTACACTTATAAGATTTCTCTCCTGTGTGTGTTATTTGATGAACTCGAAGGTGTATCTTCTGGGTGAAAGACTTTTCACATTTGTTACATTCATAAGGTTTCTCTTCTGTGTGTCTTCTCTGGTGCAAAGTGAGGTATGATTTCAGTCTAAAAGTCTTCCCACATTTATCCCATTCATAAGATTTCTCTTCTGTGTGAGATCTCTGAGGTGTGCTGAGAGCTGAATTCTGGGCAGAAATTTTATTACGTTCCTCATATTCATAAGGTTTGTCTTCTCTTGGAGATCGAGGTTGGAGCGTCAGGTCTGAATTCTGAGAAATTAATTTTCACACTTGATGTACGCATCACATATCTCAGGATATTTGCTCTGAGGTATTGTAAGGTGTATTTCATTACTGCAAGATTTCTCACATTCACTACATATATGAGGAGTCTCTCCTGTGTACATTTTCAGATGTGTAGTGATGGTCGGTGTTAAGTACAATATTTTTCATCACACAGTACATTTAGCAGTTTTCCTCCCTCCCTGAAGAATTTCTTGGGCAGGGAGAACAGAATTATGATACTGCAGATCTTTTGGACAGTCACAATCATGAATAAAATGCTCTGAATATCCGATGGATTTTTTAAGAACAGGAGACATACGAGATCTATATGCAGCATGCATCTCATCAGGCTTAGGAGACAGAAGCATGTTCTGACACTTAATGAACTCCTCAGTCCTCACCCCTAAGTTGTTACCGTTATTACTAATCAGCTCTGGATTATGTGTAGAGCTCAAATTTAAAGTTGTTGCTAATCTCACGTTTTCCTCCACTTCCATACTACTTGCAACTGCTACTTCACAAAGACATTCATGTGGACTTTCCTGGCAGGTCATGAACACATTTTCCATTACCTGGACATCTAAAATGAGTCATAGAAAAAAAGACACAAACATACATGAGATACAAATATTCCTTACTGTAAAGGTAATGACTTTATTTTCCCATCCTAAGTGTTAGATATTTTAAAATATAAAAGTGGAAATTGATTTGTGAGAAATATATGCTTTTCTCCCTAACATATTAAATGATATTTTACAATGACCAATAATGTTTTTCTGTGTTTTAGTTCTCTTTTTATATCACAGGAAATATTTATTGAAATTACCCAACTATGTATTGCTACAGTTTTAAGCTGAGTACTACCTATAGTATACCTGCAGCTGTTTTTTTTCAAATACTGTTTTGTTTATACATTGAGGAATAGCTGCCTTTCTTTTATTTTTGAGAAATAATCTAAATATTGTGCTGTTTTGCATCTTTTTAAAACCTTCTTTTCTTTTCTTTTCTTTTTTTTTTTTGTAGTTCATAGGCCTCGGCCCTGTCCCTGAACACTTCAGAGGAAGACTATAACCCCTATCCTTGAGCTACAGCCCCACTTCCTGTTTTCTAGAGTTAACTACAGATAAGAGTCTCAGGTCCTGAGTAGCAGATAGGATTACCTTACCCGGTTTCCATGCTGTTTGCTTATTAACCATTAAGTGAGGAACACGAATTTTTTCTAGATTCAGAGGCCATAAGTTTGGTTTATATGTCTGTTTGCCTTTGATCCAACAAGAACGATTCTTGAGAGTAAGGACTCACACCTATATCCCTTCAGTTACAACTTCTCACTAAAGTCTCAATTTAGGTATTTGTGGGAATTTTGAAATTTGTTTCTTTCCATTTGAAGTCTTATAAAAATTCCTTTTCTAACACTCCTGTCCCTCAGAACCATGGAAGACCAGAAAATCTCCAGCTCATTGTCTAGCTAATTTTCTTATGTTGATTGAAACTTTGTTGTTTTTTTTTCCTTCCATTCCTGGGTTTGAACTTAGGACCTAACCACTGTTCTTGGGTTTTCTCAAGACTAGAACCCTACCAATGAAGTCATTACTTCTGGCTTTTTCTATGTATGTGGTAATAAGGAATCAAACCTGTGTCTTTGTGCATGCTAGGCAATCACTCTACCACGAGGCTCAATTTCTGGTGGAAAGGTCTGGTTCTGAATACCAGTCTCTTCCTACCAGCCAAAAGATATTATCCTTATCAGAGAATAATGCCCTGACTTATTCCTTGTTTGCTCAATCATTTATAGTCTTAGTTTTAAAGAAATGAAATTACCCACCATAAAATGTTTAATGGCTTGTGGCATATCATGGTAGAGCAATTGTGGTATCGAAAAAAATAGGTCGGGGGAGTAGATTTAGGTTATAAATGGAATTATTCCATTGAAAAGGAACTACATTATATGATGACATATGCTGGTACTCTGAGAATATTGCAAAATCTTAGGGTATCAAGTAATAATACTGTGAAGTACACCCAGAATGTTAATGTTCTATGTCTGGCATAATAATCACTTGGGGAAGAAACTTTTTTTGCTTTTTTTTGGCTGGGGGATTTGTAAGGCTTGAACTCTGGGCCTGGGCACTGTTCCTGAGCTCTTCAACTCAAGGCTATCACACTACCTATGAAGCCACAGTGCCATTTCCCATATTCTAGTGGTTAACTGTAGATGAGAGTCTCATTGACTTTCTAATGCCCAGGCTGGCTTTGATCCAAATCTTTAGATATCAGCCTGATATCTGAGTAGCTAGGATTACAAGTATAAGTCACTGCACCTGGCAAGAAATTTATTTCTTGCTGTTTTATACTACAAATTTACTGTATGTTTTACTTTTTCGAAAAGACTGAGGATGACCTTTGTTCTGTATATAATGGGAAGAGGGGTAGGGAGCTGTGAGCAGAAGAACTGAGGGGCAATACTCAGGGTAGGACAATAGCCTTAAACTAAAGAGCTCACTGCCCAAGGTCCAAGCCCCATGACTTTCCCCATTACCCCACAAAAAAAGGGAAAAAAATTGGAGATTGGAGAGGATTTTCTAAAAAGAATATATAGAAATAGTAGTTCAAAATGTAGAAAGAACTTCAATATTAACAGTCATGAGAAAAATTAAAATTACAATGAAATCATTACTTTAAATATGTTAATATAAATATAGCTTTAAACAAAAAGATCCACATACACACACACAAACACACACACACACACACGCATACAAAAAACAACTTTCAAGTCTAACTATTACTGGGAAGGTAGTGAGAAGAAGTAGAACTTTGGAATAGTTCTGCAAGGAATATAAAACAATCAAAAATTGCGTGGAGAGTGCTAAAAAAGTACTAAATATAGAATTACATAGAAATATGGTCCAACACTTCTATTTCTAGATTTGTACCTAACGGAAGAGAAAGCAGAGACTAGAACAAATATGTGGAGAATCCATTCACAACTATTAATAATAATCAAAAGATAGAAATATGCAAAACAATGCATTGAAAAGGAAGAACATTTTCCTATATTTTACAGATGAATCTTGATTACAGTAAACTAAAAATACAGCAGTCATAAAGGAAGAGCCTAGGTTATGTTTTCCCTTCCAGAGCTTTCAAGGATCAACAAACCCTTAGAGCCAAAAAGCACGATGGTTCCAGAGAATGGAGTAGAGAGGAACAGGAGCTGAATGTTTAATGATTATACATGGAAGATGAAAATTACTCTAGATGGGTAGAATGAAGAGAGAACTGTACCCTAAACAATGGTTATGTAGCCACCCAGGATGGGACACACCTATACTCCCTGATCTTGGGAAACTCAAGAAGGAATTCTAGCCATCCTAGATGCATGGAAAGATCTATCATAAAAACTAATGTGGAGGGGCTGGGAGTTTGGCATAGTTGTAGAGTGCTTGTATGAAGACGAAGGTTCAATTCCGCAGTACCACATACACAGAAAAAACCAGAAGTAGTGCTGTGGCTCAAGTAGAAGATCACTAGGCTTGAGGAAAGCTGAAGGACAATGCTCAGACCGAGTTCCAGCCAAAGGGCTTGTTTAAAAAAAACCAGAAAGCTGAGCATGATGGGGTGGTGGCTCACTTCTATAATCCTAGCTACTCAGGAGGCTGAGATCTGAGGATCAAGGTTTAAAGCCATCCTGGCACAAAAAGACCTGAGACTCTTATCTCCAATTTACCTTTAGAAAATGGGAAGTGGGGCTTGGCTCCAGGGTAAGGTGGTAGCCTGGAGCTGAAGAGCTCAGGGATAGTGCCCAGGCTGAGTTCAAGATCTATGACCCACCAAAAAACAAAAAACAAAAAATAATATGGAAAAATTTGGATTCTGTGAATTTTATCAGGCATATAATGTCTTTTTTTGCTGTTGAAATTACAAATTGTTTGGAAACATTTTAAAAGTTTTTACCTAGAAATGTACACTACAAATGGAATTAATAACAAACACAAAATATGCAAAAGATACAAATTATCACAATATGGGTATCCTGCTTCTGTATCTTTTCACTGACTCCTGTTCAAATGAGTCACATATTCTGAATCATTTCTCCCAGTCGATATATGCCACACATGTTAGCTTGTACTGAACTTCTTGGGAAATCAAAAGCAAATACAAAGCAAACATGTGTTAGATTTTGTCAACAGTGATATTTCAAATACAAATCCCTACTCATTGCATTATTTAATATCAATGCCGGAATCTAAATTACACTGGCAGAATCTTCAATCTTTTGAGAATCTGCAAAAGGGTGTGTAAATATTTAGGATCGTTATGTCTTCCTGGAGGAAAGATCCCTTTAGTAGTATGTAGTAACCTTCTTTGTCTTTTCTTAGTAATTTTAGTTTGATGTCTATTGTATCTGATATGAGGATGGCAAGTCCAGCCTGTTTATGGGGGCAGTTAGCTTGATAGAGTTTATTCCAACCTCTCACTTTCAAAAGATGATTGTTTTTGGGTAAGATGTGTCTCTTGAAGACAGCAGAACGATGGCTCTTGCTTTTTGATCCAACTAGACAGCCTATGCCGTTTAATTGGAGAGTTAAGTCCATTGATATTGAGAGTTAGGATTGAGAGATATTTATTAGTTCCTACCATTTTAAAAAGCCTTTAGTAGGGCCTGTGTCTTGACAGTTCTTGTGGTCCTTAGATGGTATGCTGTTTAGGTGCCAATTCTTTCCCTATATTGCATTTATTTTGGTTTTCTATGAATAGAGCATCTTTGAGAATTCTCTGTATTGTTGGTTTTGTTTCGACATATTGTTGCAGCTTTTCCCTGGAATGGAATGTTTTTATTGTTCCCTCAGTTATGAATGAGAGCTTAGCTGGCTACAGTATTCTTGGTTGGAAGTTGTTTGATTTAAGGGCATGACATATATGCTTCCAGTCACTTCGTGCTTGCATGGTCTCTGCTGAGAAATCTGGGGTTATTCTGATTGGTTTGCCTTTGTAGGTTACTGATCCCTTTTCCCTGGCTGCCTTTAGGATCTTTTCTTTCGTTTCTATTGATCCAGTTCGGACCACAATGTGGCGGTGGGATGTTCTTTTCTGGTCAGGTCTGTTTGGGGTTCTAAAAGCTTCTCGTATCTGGATGGACCTGCCCTTCTGGATATTTGGGAAATTCTCTGAGATGATTCCCTGAAGTATATTTCCAATACCATTGACCTCTTTCTCCACGCCCTCCTCAATACCAACTAGCCTTTAATTGGGCTTCCTAAATGTATATTGGACCTCCTGAAGCGCTCTCTCAATTTTCCTAGATTTGGATTGACTCATTTTCTCTTCTTTCTCTATAATACCTAAATTATGTTCAGCCCCGGAAATTCTCTCCTCTGCATTGTCTAACCTGCTATCAAAGCTATCTACTTTATTTTTCATCTCCCTTGCTTCTAATTGCTCATTTTTGATGCCTTGCATCTCTTGTTTTAGATCATGTGTGGATTTCTTTATCTCCTTGATTTCCTTTTGAGTGGTTAGCTCAGTAGCTTTATTTTCTTTGGACATTTGCTGGAGTTTGGTCACGTTTTTATTTGTGGTTTCTATGAATTCATCCATCTTTCTTTGAAAAACCTTTACTATGGCCTCCCTTATGGCTTCTTCTTTTTCACTTATCACCATGTTTATGGTTTCCTCTTGTTCAGCTATGGCTTCCTCCATTATATCTTTCCTTATATTTTCACATTTTCCATTAATGATGTTTATCAGTTGCATTTGTGTAGCACTTGGAAGACTCTCCTCTAGGTTTGCCAGTGACTGTACCATTGTCTGTTTACTTTGGGTGGGGGATGTTGTTCCTTGATTTGACATTTTTCTTTAGTTTCTTGTTCTGCCCATTTGAAAATGGGAGCAAGATTACTACTAAATATGATTATAGTTTTTCAGATACAACCAACCTAGACATTTGTAGCTGGCAGACACTAGATGTTCACAAGTTTTGATTGGTATTATCACTCTTTCTTTTTGTGCACTTACAGACGAGTCGAATACAACCACTGATAAGCGATTTATACCCAAAACAATAAGCCTCTCAATCCATTCTCTATTGTCTTTAAGTCCCTCGGAGCCTAGAGAATAATTAACCACCTACATATACAATATTGCTCAACAGCCATCAAGTGTAGATCCGTGCAGTATAAGGGTTGAAAGATGAGCAGAGGTCCAGAGATAGAAAAAAAGAATGAGAGAGCTCAGGGGAGGTACAAGAGGATTAACGTAGGAGTGTAAGAATATTGTAGTAATGAAGAAAAGGTATAGCATAAGGATAAGTGACCTACATTGGTAAGTAGGTAGCATATTTGAGTACAAAGTTTGGAAAGTATTAGAATAAAACTTTTGTGTTGCTGCATAATTAGCTCTTAGCCCCACCAGTGGCCTCACAGTGGACCATGGGATGGATGTGTTTTTCTAGTCTACGTTGAGGGAAAGGGTTATTTCACAAGATGCAGAAGCGAAGATTTCAGAAGCAAATGCTGTGAGTGAATTAGCTCGTAAAAAGCATTTTTATTTTCTTTTATCTTTCTGCCAGTCTTGGGGCTTGAATTCAGGGCCTGAGCACTGTCCTCGGGTTTTCTCAAGTCTAGCCCTCTGCCACTTGAGCCACAGTGCCACATCTAGATTTTCTATCTATGTGATACTGAGCAATCAAACCCAGATCTTCATGGATGCTAGGCAAGCACTCTACCACTATGCCAAACTCTCAACCCTGACATAGTAATTATAAAGTCATCATCATCATATCAAAATATCCTTTCTCCTACAAAGAATGAACACTTACCTATGTGTGTAATGCTTTTTTTAAAATTTCACTAATTCTTCTGTGTTTTTCCCTCTTGCATTTTTTACACATGACAGCAAAGCTAATCATCAGGAAAAAATTGATTAGGATACAGAATCCTAAAAATATCCTAGTAGATTGACGTCAAAAATATGTGCAAGATGCCCTGTGTGTTTGACCTAGTGGTAGAGTCCTTGGGTACCACGCAACCTTGGGTACCACGCAAAAAGACTCAGGTTTGATTCCTCATTACCACATACATAGAAAACGCTGCAAGTGGTGCTGTGGCTCGGTGGGACAGCTAAAGCATAAAAAAGCCCAAGAACAATGTTTACACTCTGAGGGCAAGTCCCAAGACTAGCAAAAACAAAAAAAATGCAGGCAGAGAAGGCACTGTGAAGCAAATGTTTTGTAAAGGATGAGGGCAATATTGCCCCTTAAGTTTGGATCTTACCTAAGATAGGCTCCTTGAGCATGAGACCAGACTGATAGTTGGGCCTAGTGGAAGTCATTGGGATTGGACAAATAAGGTGTGCTGTTTACTACATCCACATGTATATTGTGAGATTGGAGGAGAGATTCAGCCTCCAGTATGACTTTGGTGAGGTCTTCTGTGAGCAAGGATCTTTGGTCATTGGGCCCTGAAAGGTGACCCTGCCTCCCTCACAATGGAACAGAATATGAAACCCTGGAATCCAAGCCACTGTAACTAACAACCAACTCAAACAGCTCACTTGGCCTGTGGCTCAGGAGGAAGAAAGATGTTGCTGTGCTGTTGCCAAAGGTCAGGAAACTCGAGTCTCAGGCATGGAAGTTGTGGCTGTCTTACTCGAAGATGTACATGCTAGATCATTGCCAAGCCACAAATCCAGTATAACAGGCCTTTCTCTAAGAAGAAGGCCAGGAAAATCCAGGGCAACCAGATGAGGTATATTTCTAAGAAGAAATGTATTTGACCCCATCATCCTCCCCACACATTACAACTTTCTATTTAAAAAAAAATTTTTATTGTAATTACTAAAAGGGTTACATGATATTTTCCAGATAGAAGGTGCATTAATTCACATACATTGATACACTTTCACATGTCTTGGTACCCATTACCCTCCAACCCCAAACCCCCCACACGTCTTGGTTTTCCCCTCTTCCCTATCAAATTTCAAATATCCGAATACAAATAAATTCAATATATCAGATAACAATGTGAGATAATATACCAACATGGGATAACCAAGGGACAGCAAAGGAGATGAGAGACAACATAGTACATTAAGGTAAACAATCATTCATTATGTGGCTTTTGTTTCTATATCCTGGAGGTCCTTTCAATTAGCATCACATTATATGGCCTTATATATGGCCTTTTGCTCTATTGCAAATCTCTCCTAGTAGAGCCCAAGGTTTGTACTGATTATGACGAATGAGGGAAACCACTGAGCCTAAGTTCCTTTGAGTCTGGCTTACTTCACTTAATATGATTTGTTCTAAGTCTTTCCATTTCCTAACAAATGGGGCGATGTCATTCTTTCTGACAGCAGCATAGAATTCCATTGTGTACAAATACCACAACTTGTTGATCCACTCATCAACTGAGGGACATCTGGGTTGGTTCCATATCTTTGCTATGGTGAATAGTGCTGCAATGAACATTGTTGTGCTAGTGGGTTTAGTATGCCCTTGTTTCTGGATTGTTGGGTAAATGCCAAGTAGTGGAATTGCTGGGTCATAGGGGAGTTCTCTGTTTAGCCTTTTGAGGCACTGCCACACTGCTTTCCATAGTGGTTGAACGAGTTTGCACTCCCACCAACAGTGTAGTAGTGATCCCTCCTGGCCACATCCCCTCCAGCATCTGTTGTCATTCGTTTTCCTGATCCTGGGGATTCTAACTGGAGTGAGGTGGAATCTTAGAGTTGTTTTGATTTGCATTTCTTTTATGACCAGAGATGTGGAGCATTTCTTCATGTGTCTATAGGCCATTTTTGTTTCTTCTTCAGAGAAGACTCTCTTTAAGTCTTTGGCCCATTTTTTAATGGGATGGGTGTTACTTTGGAGGTTAGTTTTGGAGTGATTCAATTTTTTGAGGTGTTGATATATTTTAGATATGAGGCCTTTGTCCGTTGTTTGGGTGGTGAGGATCTTCTCCCACTCTGTAGGCTTCCTGATTAGTTTACTAGCTATATCCGTTGCCATACAAAAGCTCTGCAGTTTAGTGCAGTCCCACTTATCCAGCCTTTTTCTGATTTGTTGTGATTCTTGGTCCTTATTAAGCAAGTTTCGACCTGTGCCAAGGAGGCCTAGTGTATCTCCTATTCCTTCCTGTAAACTTTTCAGTGTGTCAGCTTTTACCTCCAGGTCTTTGATCCATTTGGAGTTAATTCTAGTGCAAGGTGACAAAGAAGGATCCAACTTTAGTTTTCTGCAGGTGTTTAACTAGTTCTGCCAGCACAACCTGTTGAAGAGGCTACCTTTCTTCCATTCTATTTTTTTGGCTACCTGGTCAAAGATTAGGTGGCCATAGTTCTGTGGTTTAATATCTGTGTCCGCGGTTCTACTCCTTTGGACTTCAGGCCTGTTCTTGTGCCAGTACCAAGCTGTTTTGAGAATTATAGCTCTGTAATAGAGTCTTAAGTTCGGAATTGAAATTCCTCCAGCGCTGTTCTTTCTGCTAAGAAGTGTTTTTGCTATACGGGGTCATTTATTATACCATATGAAATTTTGAATTGCCTCTTCTATTTCTTTAAGGAATGACATTGGGATGTTGATTGGTATTACATTAAATTTGTAGATAGCCCTTGGCAAGATTGTCATTTTCACAATGTTGATTCTTCCAATCCAGGAGCATGGGAGGTTTTTCCATTTCCTTAGTTCTGCTTTAATTTCCATTTTTATGGTTTTAAAGTTTTCATCTAAACGTTCCTTTACATTCTTAGTTAAGCTAATTCCTAGGTACTTTATTTTCTTTGAGGCTATTGTGAAAGGAGTTTCTTTCCTGATTATTGCCTCGTTCTTCTCACTGTTGGCGTAAAGGAAGGCAGTTGATTTGTGAGGGTTGATTTTATGGCCTGCTACCCTTCCAAAGCTTTGAATCAGCTCAAGGAGCTTGGGAGTAGAGTCTATAGGATTCTTTAAATACAGAATCATGTCATCTGCAAAGAGGGATAGTTTTATTTCCTCTTTCCCTACTTGGATCCCCTTTATGCTTGCTTCTTGACTTATTGCACTGCCTAGGAATTCTAGTACTCTGTTAAAAAGGAGTGGAGAGAGTGGGCATCCTTGTCTCGTTCCTGATTATAGAGGGAATGGCTTTAGATTTTCACCATTAAGTATAATACTAGCAGTGGGTTTCCCATACACAGCCTTTATTACATTGAGAAATGTTCCATGGATTCCTAGTTTCTCCACATCCTTTAACATAAAGGGGTTTTGGATCTTTTCAAATGCCTTTTCCGCATCTATTGAGACAATCATGTGATTTTATCCCTGCTCCTGTTGATATGTTGAATTATATTAATTGACTTGTGTATGTTGAACCAGCTTTGCCTCCCTGTGATGAATCCAGTTTGATCATAGTGTATAATTTTTTTGATGAGTTGTTGTACACGGTTGGCCAGTATTTTGTTGAGAAGTTTTGCATCGATGTTCATCAAAGAAATGGGTCTATAGTTCTCTTTCTTTGATGAATCTCTGTCTGGTTTGGGGATGAGGGATATACTGGCTTCACAGAATGAGTTTGGTAAAGAACCTTCATTTTCAATTTCGTTGAAGAGCTTGAGGAGTATTGGTGTGAGCTCTGCTTTGAAGACCTTATAGAATTCAGCTCTGAATCCTTCTGGCCCAGGGCCCTTTTTAAGTCGAAGTTGTCTAATTTCCATTTCTATTTCATAGCTTGAAATAGGCCTGGTGAGTTGGGTTAGCTCTTCTTGGTTCAGTGTGGGTATGTTAATATTGTCTAGGAATTCATCCATTTCTTCTAGATTCTCAAATTTGTTGGCATAAAGGTTTGAGAAGTATTCCCTCATGATATTCTGGATCTTGTTAATTTCTGTCGTGATATTACCATTTTCATCTGCGATTTTGTTTATTTCGATATGCTCTCTTCTTTTTTTGGTAAGATTTGCTAAGAGCTTGTCAATTTTGTTAATTCTTTCAAAGAACCAACTCCTTGTTTTGTTGATTCTTTCTATAGTTTTTTTATTCCAAATCATTTAATTCTGCTTTGATTTTAATAATTTGCTTTCACCTAATGGGTTTAGGGTTGGTTTGTTGCTCTTTTTCCAGGAGGTTACGGTGATACATTAACTAGTTGGTTTGCCATTTTTCCAACTTGCTGTTGTAGGCACTCAGCGCTATAAATTTTCCTCTGAGTACTGCCTTTGTTGTGTCCCTAAGGAGTTGATATTTGTGTGCTCCTTATTGTTAAATTTCATAAACAGTTGAATATCTGTTCTGATCTCTTAGATTACCCATTGTTTTTGATTCAACAATGTGTTGTTCAGTCTCCATGAGTTACATGGTTTTCGTTCCAATTTGATGCCTTTATGGTCTGAGAGTGTGCATGGAATAAATTCAGTGTTTCTGAGTCTGTCCAGGTTTGTTTTATGGCCTAAGAATTGGTCTGTTTTGGAAAATGTTCCATGTGCTGCTGAGAAAAACGTATATTGTGTTGTTACTGGGTGGAATATTCTGCAGATGTCTGTTAGATCTAGTTGGTCTATATAATTGTTCAGTTCTAAGGTTTGTCTGTTGAGTTTTTGCCTTGTTGATCTGTCCATAGGTGAGAGTGGTGTGTTAAACTCACCAACAATCACTATGTTTCGATCTATGTATGGTTTCAGTGTAAGTAAAGTTTTCTTGATGAAGTTTGGAGCTCCGGGATTGGGTGTGTCAATATTTAGGATCGTTATGTCTTCCTGGAGGAAAGATCCCTTTAGTAGTACGTAGTAACCTTCTTTGTCTTTTCTTACTAATTTTAATTTGAAGTCTATTTTATCTGATATGAGGATGGCAAGTCCAGCCTGTTTATGGGGGCAGTTAGCTTGATAGAGTTTATTCCAACCTCTCACATTCAAAAGATGATTGTTTTTGGGTAAGATGTGTCTCTTGAAGACAGCAGAACGATGGCTCTTGCTTTTTGATCCAACTACACAGCCTATGCCTTTAATTGGAGAGTTAAGTCCATTGATATTGAGAGTTAGGATTGAGAGATATTTATTAGTTCCTACCATTTTTAAAAGCTTTTAGTAGGGCCTGTGTCTTGACAGTTCTTGTGGTCCTTAGATGGTATGCTCTTCAGGTGCCATTTCTTTCCCTATATTGCATTTATTTTGGTTTTCTATGTATAGAGCATCTTTGAGATTTCTCTCTAGTGTTGGTTTTGTTTCGACATATTGTTGCAGCTTTTCCCTGGAATGTAATATTTTTCGTGTTCCCTCAGTTATGAATGAGAGCTTAGCTGGATACAGTATTCTTGGTTGGTAGTTATTTGATTTAAGGGCATGACATATATGCTTCCAGTCACTTCGTCCTTGCATGGTCTCTGCTGAGAAATCTGGGGTTATTCTGATTGGTTTGCCTTTATAGGTTACTGATCCCTTTTCCCTGGCTGCCTTTAGGATCTTTTCTTTCATTTCTATTGATCCAGTTTGGATCACAATGTGGCAGTGGGATGTTCTTTTCTGGTCAGGTCTGTTTGGGGTTCTAAAAGCCTCTCGTATCTGGATGGGCCTGCCCTTCTGGATATTTGGGAAATTCTCTGAGATGATTCCCTGAAGTATATTTCCAATACCATTGACCTGTTTCTCCACGCCCTCCTCAATACCAACTAGCCTTAAATTAGGCTTCCTAATTGTATCTTGGACCTTCGAAAGCGCTCTCTCATATCTCCTAGATTTGGATTGACTCATTTTCTGTTCTTTCTCTATAATAACTAAATTATCTTCAGCCCCGGAAATTCTCTCTTCTCCATTGTCTAACCTGCTATCAAAGCTATCTACTTTATTTTTCATCTCCCTTGCTTCTAATTGCTTATTTTTTGATGCCTTGCATCTCTTGTTTTAGATCATGTATGGATTTCTTTATCTCCTTGATTTCCTTTTGAGTGGTTAGCTCAGTACCTTTATTTTCTTTGGACATTTGCTGGAGTTTGGTCACGTTTTTATTTGTGGATTCTATGAATTCATCCATCTTTCTTTGAAAAACCTTTATTATGGCCTCCTTTATGGCTTCTTCTTTTTCACTTATCACCTTGTTTTTGCTTTCCTCTTGTTCAGCTATGGCTTCCTCCATTATCTATTTCTTTATATTTTCACATTTTTTATTAATGATGTTTATCAATTGCATTTGTGTAGCACTTGGAAGACTCTCCTCTAGGTTTGCCAGTGACTGTTCCATTGTCTGTTTACATTGGGTGGGGGATGTTGTTTCTTGATTTGACATTTTTCTTGAGTTTCTTTTTCTGCCCATTTGAAAATGGGAGCAAGATTACTACTAAATACGATTATAGTTTTTCAGATATAACCAACCTAGACCTCTGTAGCTGGAAGACACTAGATGTTCACAAGTTTTGATTGGTATTTTCACTCTTTCTTTTTGTGCACTTACAGACCAGTCTAATACAACCAGTGATAAGCCATTTATACCCAAAACAATAAGCCTCTCAATCCAATCTCTATTGTCTTTAAGTCCCTCAGAGCCTAGAGAATAATTAACCACCTACATATACAATATTGCTCAACAGCCATCAAGTGTAGATCCGTGCAGTATAAGGGTTGAAAGATGAGCAAAGGTCCAGAGATAGAAAAAAAGAATGAGAGAGGTCAGGTGAGGTACAAGAGGATTAAAGTAGGAGTGTAAGAATATTGTAGTAAGGAAGAAAAGGTATAGCATAAGGATAACTGACGAAGTTGGTAAGTAGGTAGCATATTTGAGTACAAACTTTGGAAAGTATTAGACTAAAACTTATGTGTTGCTGCATGACTAGCTCTAAGCCCAGCCAGTGGCCTCACAGTGGACCATGGGATGGATCTGTTTTTCTTCTCTGCGTTGAGGGAAAGGAGTATTTCACAAGATGCAGAAGCGAAGATTTCAGAAGCAAATGCTGTGAGTGAATTAGCTCGCAAAAAGCATTTTTATTTTCTTTTATCTTTCTGCCAGTCTTGGGGCTTGAATTCAGGGCCTGAGCACTGTCCTCGGGTTTTCTCAAGTCTAGCCCTCTGCCACTTGAGCCACAGTGCCACATCTAGATTTTCTATATATGTGATACTGAGCAATCAAACCCAGATCTTCATGGATGCTAGGCAAGCACTCTACCACTATGCCAAACTCTCAACCCTGACATAGTCATTATAAAGTCATCATCATCATATCAAAATATCCTTTCTCCTACAAAGAATGAACACTTATCTTTGTGTGTAATGCTTTTTTTTTAATTTCACTAATTCTTCTGTGTTTTTCCCTCTTGCATTTTTTACACATGACAGCAAAGCTAATCATCAGGAAAAAATTGATTAGGATACAGAAACCTAATAATATCCTAGTAGACTGACGTCAAAAATATGTGCAAGATGCCCTGTGTGTTTGACCTAGTGGTAGAGTCCTTGGGTACCACGCAAAAAGACTCAGGTTTGATTCCTCATTACCACATACATAGAAAACGCTGCAAGTGGTGCTGTGGCTCGGTGGGACAGCTAAAGCCAAAGAAAGCCCAAGAACAATGTTCACACTCTGAGGTCAAGTCCCAAGAGTAGCAAAAACAAAAAAAATTCGACAAGGGGCAAAATGCAGGCAGAGAAGGCCCTGTGAAGCAAATGTTTTGTAAAGGATGAGGGCAATATTGACCCCTAAGTTGGATCTTACCTAGGAAAGGCTCCTTGAGCCTGAGACCAGACTGGTAGTTGGGCCTAGTGGAAGACATTGGGATTGGACAAATAAGGTGTGCTGTTTACTACATCCGCATGTATATTGTGAGATTGGAGGAGAGATTCAGCCTCCAGTATGTCTTTGGTGAGGTCTTCTGTGAGCAAGGATCTTTGGTCATTAGGCCCTGAAAGGTGACCCTGCCTTCCACCCAATGGAACAGAATATGAAACATTGGAATCCAAGCCACTGTAACTAACAACCAACTCATCCAGCTCACTTGGCCTGTGGCTCAGGAGGAAGAAAGATGTTGCTGTGCTGTTGCCAAAGGTCAGGAAACTCGAGTCTCAGGCATGGAAGTTGTGGATGTCTTACTCAAAGATGTACATGCAAGAGCATTGCCAAGCCACAAATCCAGTATAACAGGCCTTTCTCTAAGAAGAAGGCCAGGAAAATCCAGGGCAACCAGATGAGGTATATTTCTAAGAAGAAATGTATTTGACCCCATCATCCTCCCCACACACTACAACTTTCTATTTTTTAAATTTTTTTATTTTATTTAGTAAAAGGGTTACATGATATTTGCCAGATAGAAGGTGCATTAATTCACATACATTGATACCCTTTCACATGTCTTGGTACCCATTTCCCTCCAACCCCACACCCCCCACCCCTCTTGGTTTTCCCCCCTTCCCTATCAAATTTCAAATATCCAAATACAAATAAATTCAATATATCAGATAACAAAGTGAAATACTATACCAATATGGGATAACCAAGGGACAGCAAAGGAGATGAGAGACAACATAGTACATTAAGGACAACAATCATTCATTATGTGGCTTTTGTTTCTATATCCTGGAGGTCCTTTCAATTAGCATCACATTATATGGCCTTATATATGGCCTTTTGCTCTATTGCAAATCTCTGCTAGTAGAGCCCAAGGTTTCTACTGATTATGACGAATGAGGGAAACCACTGAACCTAAGTTCCTTTGAGTCTGGCTTACTTCACTTAATATGATTTGTTCTAAGTCTTTCCATTTCCTTACAAATGGGGCGATGTCATTCTTTTTGACAGCACCATAGAATTCCATTGTGTACAAATACCACAACTTGTTGATCCACTCATCAACTGAGGGACATCTGGGTGGGTTCCATATCTTTGCTATGGTGAATAGTGCTGCAGTGAACATTGTTGTGCTAGTGGGTTTAGTATGCCCTTGTTTCTGGATTGTTGGGTAAATGCCAAGTAGTGGAATTGCTGGGTCATAGGGGAGTTCTATGTTTAGCCTTTTGAGGCACTGCCACACTGCTTTCCATAGTGGTTGATCGAGTTTGCACTCCCACCAACAGTATAGTAGTGATCCCTCCTGGCCACATCCCCTCCAGCATCTGTTGTCATTCGTTTTCCTGATCCTGGCCATTCTAACTGGAGTGAGGTGGAATCTTAGAGTTGTTTTGATTTGCATTTCTTTTATGACCAGAGATGTGGAGCATTTCTTCATGTGTCTATAGGCCATTTTTGTTTCTTCTTCAGAGAAGACTCTCTTTAAGTCTTTGGCCCATTTTTTAATGGGATGGGTGTTACTTTGGAGGTTAGTTTTGGAGTGATTCATTTTTTTGAGGTGTTGATATATTTTAGATATGAGGCCTTTGTCCGTTGTTTGGGTGGTGAGGATCTTCTCCCACTCTGTAGGCTTCCTGATTAGTTTACTAGCTATATCCGTTGCCATACAAAAGCTCTGCAGTTTAATGCAGTCCCACTTATCCAGCCTTTCTCTGATTTGTTGTGATTCTTGGTCCTTATTAAGCAAGTTTCGACCTGTACCAAGGAGGCCTAGTGTATCTCCTATTCTTTCCTGTAAACTTTTCAGTGTGTCAGCTTTTACCTCCAGGTCTTTGATCCATTTGGAGTTAATTCTAGTGCAAGGTGACAAAGAAGGATCCAACTTTATTTTTCTGCAGGTGCTTAACCAGTTCTGCCATCACAACTTGTTGAAGAGGCTATCTTTCTTCCATTCTATTTTTTTGGCTCCCTTGTCAAAGATTAGGTGGCCATAGGTCTGAGGTTTAATATCTGGGTCCGCAGTTCTATTCCATTGGACTTCAGGCCTGTTCTTGTGCCAGTACCAAGCTGTTTTGAGAATTATAGCTCTGTAATAGAGTCTTAAGTTTGGAATTGAAATTCCTCCACCGCTGTTCTTTCTGTGAAGAAGTGTTTTTGCTATATGGGGTCTTTTATTATACCATATGAAATTTTGATTTGCCTCTTCTATTTCTTTAAAGAATGACATTGGGATGTTGATGGGTATTGCATTGAATTTGTAGATAGCCCTTGGCAAGATTGTCATTTTCACAATGTTGATTTTTCCAATCCAGGAGCATGGGAGGTTTTACCATTTCCTTAGTTCTGCTTTAATTTCCTTTTTTAGGGTTTTAATGTTTTCATCTAAACGTTCCTTTGCATTCTTAGTTAAGCTAATTCCTAGGTACTTTATTTTCTTTGAGGCTATTGTGAAAGGAGTTTCTTTCCTGATTATTGCCTCGTTCCTCTCACTGTTGGCGTAAAGGAAGGCAGTTGATCTGTGAGGGCTGATTTCATGGCCTGCTACCCTTCCAAAGCTTTGAATCAGCTCAAGGAGCTTGGGAGTAGAGTCTATAGGATTCTTTAAATACAGAATCATGTCATCTGCAAAGAGGGATAGTTTTATTTCCTCTTTCCCTACTTGGATCCCCTTTATGCTTGCTTCTTGACTTATTGCACTGCCTAGGAATTCTAGTACTCTGTTAAAAAGGAGTGGAGAGAGTGAGCATCCTGAATGCTACCCCTTAGCACTTTTATGCAAAGCTTAGGCCTGTGGCATTTTAAGCACAATTCAATGCTCTGTTTTTTGCTGGTTAATTAGAGGTAAAAGTCTTATGGAATTTATTGCATGGCTGATTTTGAACTGGAATCCTCAGGTCTCAGCTTATCTTGAGTAGCTTGGATTACAGTACTTTTACAACATGTATGCTCATACACATTGCTTCTGATCCAAACACTCAGGGTTCAATTTAACTAACAAGATGTGAGGAAAGATGATTGACTGTAATTTACTAGATGGGCTTCTAGTGAGTGTATATTTCCACTTCCACTCTGAAGATTGGGAAATGTCTCTGGTACATGTTTCAACTATCTCCCAAAGAGGAAATAATATGTGAGTACCTTTGCTAGTATTTCAGATAGGAGATGGACTTTGGTGTTTGGAACCTGTTGGGCAGAGTGTATCAGCTGGGCTGTGATAACAGAGATGATGTTTCAGACAGGAATATTTTCATCCCAGACAGACTTAATCCAGATCCTTGGATTTCAGGCCTTGAGTAGATAGAATTACAAGTGTGAGCTGCCACCACCTCCTGGTTCATTTTGGAAACCTTAATTGCTTCTCATTTGTTCCTTTCCTTTTTTGGAAGATTGATCTAAGCTGGCTGATTGTGCATCACAATGAAGTGATTGGCCTCAGGAATTGCAAATATTTGTTTCATCAGCACGAAGTCAATGAAGTTGATCTAAACCCATTAGTATTTTCCTTCTGATAAATAGGGAACTTACTTATATCATTTTTCTTTGCCTTTCCTTTCCCAAAGCAAGCAACATGTTTCTTAAAAACTATACTTCATGAGAATATTATAATTAGAAGCTATCTTCTGCACACTTCAGAATAGTCCTTGCATTTATAAACTTATATTACAATGTTAGTTAGAAGAATGGTGACTCTTAGTTTCATAACTATTTCATATGTTTTACTCTTTAAGGCTCATTAACTCAAGAAGGGATTAAATACATTTAGATGATAGTAGAACATAGCTGCTGCTGATTTGATGTGTGTGCAGATGATACACAGATTTATTAGGATTACTCAAAATTTTCTTCAAATTTTCAGTAGTAGACTGCTATGCTAACTGGAAGGTGATAGTAATGATGCTGATATTCTCTGAATCAGCTATGAAGCAGAATTTCAGGGGAGAGTATTTGCTAGGGACTTAATTTCTAAGATGCATATGAAGAATATTGAACTATAACACCAAATGATGGAGGACTCAGCGTCACAATTTGTTTGTTTTATGCAAGTCCTGGGACTTGAACTCAGGGCCTGGGAACTGTACTTAAATGTTTTTTTTGCTTCAGGCTAGTGTTCTACCACTTTATCCACAGCTGCACTTCCAGATTTTTGGTAATGAACTGTAAATCAGAATATCATGCAATTTGTTTGGGCTGGATTCAAACCTGATTCTGTGTAGATAGGATTCCAAGTGTGAGCGCACAGAGCCTGGCTAGTATCAGTCATCATTCAAGTCATGGGACTGCATTTCTGCACTCGGGTCTTGTCACTGAGCTTTTCAGATCAAGACTACTGCCCTATCCCTTGAGCCGTAGGGCCACTTCTGGGTTTCTGGTGGTTAATTGGAGATAAGAGTCACATGGACTTCAGTGCCCAGGCTGACTTTGAACTGCTATCCTTGGATCCCAGCCTCTTGAGTAGCTACATTTACAAGTGTGAGCCACCATACCCGGCTAAATTATTTTTTAAGTTAATTTTTTTTTGTTAAGTCAATATGTAGTTGGCATACGGTTACATAAGTAATGAACACATTTCTTAAGAAAATTGTTATCCCCTCCCTCATTTTTCTGTTTTCCTACCCTCAGCCCCCTCTCCACCCAGATTGTTCAGTTCATTTCCGTTTAGTGTCTTCCAAGTATCACTGTTCAATTGGTTCACCCTTTTTCCTTTGTTTTTTTTTTTTACCATTTTATTATACCCTCTCCATTCCCCAAATCACATAAACCTATGTACAAGACACAGGGTACCCGAATTCAACACAGTGACTACAGAGAATAAAACTAAAGGGAAAAAGAAGAAAAGAGGTAAAAAGCAAAGAAAATGAAAGAACATCATACAGTACCTTAGAAGCAACAACACTGAAAAAACAAAACATAAAACCTTGGGCTGAAAAGGTAGCTTGCCTAGCATGTATGAAACCCTGGATTCCATTCCTCAGCACCACATAAACAAAAACTGGAAGTGCCACTGTGACTCATCTGGTAGATTTCTAACGTTCAGCACAGAGTGTCTCCAAGTGACAAAAATCTGTCACATTTAAGTCAGGCTTCAAATCTTTGCTCGGAACCAGTTACGTGATTTGGAAGAAAGTCCAATTTTCAAAAAAATCACTAGCCAGGCGCTGGAGGGTCATAATTGTCATTCTACTAGCCAGGGAGAAGGTGATTCAAAGCCTTTGCAAGCAAAAAAACAAAAAAAAAACTGTAAGATTCTTCTCTCCACTTATCCACCCAAAAACTAAGTGGAGTTGTGGCTAAAACTGGTACAGCATTAGCCTTGAGGAAAAAGAACTAAGAGACCTTGCCCAGGTCCAAAGTTCAACCTCCCCACCAAGAAAGAAAAAAAAAGGAGTCCAGATACCTTAGTTTCAAAAGTATATCTGGATATCTTAGTAGATTTTTCTGATCTTTCCGCATTCATCTGATGGAACCACATAATCTTGATCCTGATCTGACTAAGAGCCTGCATTGTGCTTAATAAATTCATTCCACATATTCCAGTAGAATCTGGACAGCTAACAGCCACTTACCAATGCTTTATTCTACGTTTAGGCCAGTATGTCTTCATACCATCTACACAGTCAGCTATATCATCTTTCCAGAAGTATCATTGAGTGTAGAACACTCACAACTAAAATAATTGCATAAAGATGTAATAAAACCCCTTGATTCATTAAGAAAATTTCTGTACCACTTAGAGCAAGTACATTAGTGGTATTTACCTCTAGCCTCTTTTTTAAAAAAAATTATTAACATTGAATTTTACATCGTATTTCAAATGTCTTGTTTAACCAACAAGTATTCAAGAAGGGAATCGCTATACAATCACTGGCACATAGATTTTAGAATATAGTAAAAATTAAGCTGAGTCTTTGTATGTCATAGATACAGATTAATCTATAATAAAACACATGTCTATAGAGTGTATAGTCTATCCTAGATTTTTATGTCTATGTAGTTATGTTTATATCTCCAAAATTATGTCCAGAACTTTGGGTATCAACTATTCAACCATCGCTCTACTACTGTTTGAAACTAATATGCATATATTAAGGATACCATGTACCTTTTGTTCCTTGGTCTTGACTTATCTCACTCAACAGGATTCACTCTAATTTCATCCACTACCCCAAAAATAACATTATTATTTTTTTCTGTGCAGATCTTCTTTTTATGTATTTATTTTTATTGTAATTTATAGAAGGGTTACATTATATTCACCAGATAGAAGGTGCATTACTGCTCAAACTTTGATACCCCATGTAATGATATGGTCCCCATTACCCTTCCCCTACCCCCACTCATGTTCATTTCCCCCCTTCCCTATCCAATTTCAAATAACTAATTAGGCACATATGAAACATATCAGAAAACAAGGTGAAATATTGTAACTATATGATATAACCAAGGGATAGCAAAAGAGATAAGAGATCACATAGTTCATTAAGGACAACAATCACTCATTATATGAGTTTTGTTTCTTTATCTTGGAGGTCCTTACATTTAGTGTCCTACTATTTGTCACGATGTCTCTAGATTTTGTTCTATTGTAAATCTCTGGTAGCAGAGCCCAAGGTTTCTACTGAATTTGACAAATGAGGGAGACTCTTGGGCCTATGTTCCTTTGAGTTTGGCTTACTTCACTTAATATGATTTTTTTCCTTTTCATCCACTTCCCCGAGAATGCCATTATTTTATCTTGTCGGTTGGCTATGTATCATTCCATTGTGTGTGTGTGTGTGTGTGTGTGTGTGTGTGTGTGTGTGTGTGTGTATCACATTTTTTGTAGTAGGGCATCTGGTTGTTTCCATCATCCAGCCTAATTTTCTACAGATATTTTTATAGTCTCTTTTTTATTTTCAGGGTAATGTATAGAGGGGTTACGATTACATTTACAGGTAGTGGACTGCATTACTTCTCACACATTTATTCCACTCCACATGTTTTTGTCCCCAGTTCCCTCTGCCCTTCCCTTCCCAATCATCTTGTTTCCCCCCTTCCCTTTCCTATTTGACATAAACAAATAAACATATATACAATATGCCAGGGAAAAATCAGATACAGTAACAATCTGACATTAACCAAATGGCAAAATAAGAGATGAGAAATAACATAGTAGATTAAGGACAAAAATCACACAAGATTAAGAGCAACGATGACACAAGATATAGCTCTTGTTCCTATATCCTAGAGATCCTTTCATTTAGTCTCATCCTATATGACTTTATATACCTAGGTTTTTGAGTTATTATAATCCTCTGCTAGGAGAGTCCTAGATGTGAACTAATTATTACAAATAAGGGAAACCATTGAGCTTATGTTTCTTTGGGTCTGGCTTGCTTCACTTAATATGAATTTTTTCAAGTCTTTCCATTTCCTTACAAATGGGGCGATGTCATTCCTTCTGATGGCAGCATAGCATTCCATTGTGTATAAGTACCACATCTTCTTGATTCAGTCATGTACTGAGTGGCATCTGGGTTGGTTTCATATCTTTGCTATGGTAAATAGTGCTGCAATGAGCATCATTGTGTTAGTGGCTTTAGCATGCCCTTTTTTCTGGACAATTGCGTAGATGCCAAGTAGTGGATTTGCTGGATCATAGGGGAGCTCTATGTTCAGTCTTTTGAGGAACCACCACACTGCTTTCCCTAGTGGTTGAACGAGTTTACACTCACACCAACAGTGTAGGTGTGATCCCCATGGTCACTTCCCCACCAGTATCTCTTATTAGATTTTTTGATAATGGCCATTCTGATTGGAGTCAGGTGAATCTCAAAGTTGTTTTGATTTTCATTTCCCTTATTGCTAGAGATATGGAGCATTTCTTCATGTGGCTAAAGCCCATTTTAATTTTTTCTTCAGAGAATACTCTTTTAAGTCTTTAGCCCACCTTTTAATAGGATGGTTGTTTCTTTGAAGATTTGTTTGGGAGAGATTCATTTTTTTCAGCTGTAGATATATTTTAGATAACTACATATATTTTTGCAGAAAAAAGAATGGAAGCCATCATGCTGGCTCACAACTTAATTTCAGCTACTTAGGAGGCCCAGGGCTTAGGATCACAGGTCAAAGCCAACCAGGGCCCTACAGTGTGTGAGATCAAACTCTGTGAACATACAATGACTGTAAGAGGAATCTCACTGCCTGGGAATGTAGCCTAATGGTAGAGTGCTCACCTAGAATGCATGAAGACCTAGGTTCTATTCACCGGTACCGCATACTCAGAAAAAAGCTAGAAGTGGCGCTGTGTCTCAAGAGGCAGACCACTCACCTTCGGCAAGCGAGTCCAATGAAAATGTCTAGGCCCTGAGTCCAAGCCCTAGGACTGGCAAAAAGAAAAAAAAGAGCAATCTTACTTAAGTAACAAGGAATGTACCCTATATTTATACAGACTGAAAAATTCATTAAGAAATTAGAAAATATGTATAAAGTGCATAATTTCTTTTGTGTGTTGGCACTGGGTCTTCAACTGAGTGCTTCAGCTCTATCCCTGACCTTTTCTTCTGAAGGCTAGCACTGTACCAATGCAGCCCCAAATCAACTATCTTCAATGGAGATATAAGCGATGAATATTTCAGGGTGCTTCATGAAAAACATTTTTATAAATTGAAACTTTCAACACAGTCTTATTTTAGTATGAATGTTGAGATGGGAAGAGACAGAAAAAGTGTAATGTTTCCTGATCCCCATAGAGAAGAGACTCAGCAGAACCACTGTGGTCTGCAGGCTTCTTTGTGAGTTTTGTTTGCTTGTTGCATTTTTGTCAATTGTGGGGCTTGAACTCTGGGCCTGGGCACTGTCCCTGAGCTCTTCAGCTCAAGGCTAGTGCTTTAATCTGTGAGCCACAGTGCCACTTCTGGTTTGTCTGGCAGTTAACTGGGTACTTTGGCTGGCTTTAAACTTTGATTCTCAGATCTTAGCCTCCTGAGTAGCTAAGATTATAAGTGTGAGGTACCATCACTAGGCTGCTGCTCTGTTACTATGCAGGTTCTGGATCAAGAACTTCAAGTTCTTACTTCAATTTTTTCTTCTCTTGCCTGATACTCTGCCATTTGAACGAAGCCCCAGTTCCTGGTCTTTGTTGGTTAATGAGAGATATTATGATTTTCTAATATTCAGAGCAATGATTATAAAACCCAGCATTTTACTTACTTGAATAAAATAAGAGACAGGACCTAGTGAGATGGAAAACAAAATTTTTTTTCAAGTTGCTATCCTGTTCTAATGCATAAGTCTGGCTATTTTGCTTACACACAATTATGTATTTTACCAGTTTCTACTCTTTTTTTGCTTAGCTTAAAACCACCACTGCCATTTCATAGATTTTGTTGTTGTTGTTTGCGGTGCTTGAACTCTGTGCCTGGGCTGTTCCTCAGATCTTCAGTTCAATGCCAGTGCTCTACTACTTTTGATTTGGCCAGTCCTGGGCTTGAACTCAGGGACTGAGCACTGTCCTTATATTTTCTCAAGGCTAGGGCTCTACCACCTCACCTCAGCACCACTTCCAGCATTTTTCTATGTATGTGGTATTGAGGAATTGAACCCAGGTCTTCGTGCATGCTAGGCAAGCACTCTACCACTAGGCCAAACTCCCAGCCCAAAATTATTCATCATTACTATTAGCTATCTTCTTTTTTTTATTATTGATTCGTCATGGTGCTTGGACTTTGGGCCTGGACACTGTCCCTGAGCTCTTCAGCTCAAGGCTAGCGCTCTTCCTCTACAGCTCCATTTTTGGTTTCTGGTAGTTAATTGGTGATGTAAGTCTCACACACATATGTGTCCAGGCTGGCTTTGGGCTTTGAACCAAGATCCTCCAATCTCAGCCTCCATAGTAGCTAGAATTACACGCTTCAGCCAGTAGTGCCTGACTGTTTGATGTCTCTGTCTCTGTCTCTCTGTCTCTGTCTGTCTCTGTCTGTCTGCCTGTCTGTCTGTCTGTCTGTCTGTCTGTCTCTCTCTCTCTCTCTCTCTCTCTCTCTCTCTCTCTCTCTCTCTCTCTCTCTCTCTCTCTCTCTCTCTCTGTCTCTCTCTCTCTTTTGGTTGTAAGACTTTAATTGTGCACCTGGGCAGTGTCCCTGGGCTCTTCAGCTCAAGGCTACAACCTTAAATACCTTGAGCCACAGTGTCACTTCTGGTTTTCTGGTGCTTAAGTGGAAATAACAGTTTCATGGACTTTAGTGTCTGGCCTGGCTTTGAACTGTGATCCTCAGTACCCAACCTTCTGAGATCATTTCCAGCTTTTTTTTTTTGGTGTAAGTGGTACAGAGTAATTGAACACAGTGCTTTGTGCATACTAGGCAAGCAAACTACCACTAGTGTGCACTCCAGCCTTAGATAAGGGCTTTCTTTTTCTTTTTCTTCTTTTCACTAATGGGGCTTGAACTCTGGGCCTGGATGTTTACCTTAAGCTCTTCAGTTCAAGGCAAGAGCTCTACCACTTGAGGCACATTGTCATTTTGAATTTTCTGGATTATTTGGAAATGAGATTCTCACAGATTTTTATGCCTGGGCTGTCTTTGTACCTCAATCCTCCAGGGTAGCTAGGATTACCAGGGTGAGCCACCAGTCACGGGCATTAAATTTTATTATTTTTTGCATGTCCTATGGCTTCAACTCATGGCCAGAGCACTGTCCTAGGGCTTGCTCAAGGATAGCACTTTACTTCAGCCAGCCAACTCCCGGTCCAAATAGGCCACTCTTGAAGCTAGAATTACAGAGATCTGCCATAATACTGGCATGTCGTTATCTAAGTATATAATTTTTCTTCTATTTTTGATGGCTTTTCCTTAGTGTACATATTTTCTACATATTTTAAGGAAAACATCCTTCCTACTGGGGCCATAAGTTAAGCCTAATGTAAGAGTTCTTGCCGAGCATGAATGAAGACCCAACTTCAATTCCTCAGAACAACATAGATAAAAAAAGATAAAAGTGGTCCTGTGGCACATGTGATAGAACTTGCACCTTAAGAATAAACAAAAACAAAAACAAGGATCGTGCTCAGGTCCTGAGTCTAAGCCCAGTACTGGCAAAAAAAAATTCTACCCAAAGTAGACATTTAAACTTATTGAACTTTTCAAAAAATTTGTTGTCAATGTGATATGCAAAGAGATTGTTGTTACATATGTAATGAGTACATATCTTGTAAACACTGTTACCTCCTCCCCCCTTTTCTCTTTCGCTTCCCCCCAAGTCATAAATTTCATTTACAACAAATATATATGTATTTTCATTCCTGAAAAAAATAGTTTAAAATGTGTTCAAATAAATGATGTAGGTTGATATATTTATCAAAATGGATTACTTGTAGTCTAAAATAAACATTCTAGGTAATTTTTCTCATAAAATTGTAGTAATGCTATAAAACTAATAAAAAAGGAATTTTAGTTATTAATTTCTTATGTTTTACCTTTAACATTATTACACTAAGCATACTGTTTATGGTATTAATACAGACAGCATGAAATATGATTATGTAAAAAAATTAAATGATTCAAAATAGTAAGGTTGGGGGCCAGTAGTTTGGCTTGGTGGCACACACCCTGGACTGGCAAAAAAGAAGTAGGGTTAGATAAAACAGATTTATTTCCAAATGTGTGGAAAATGGTATGATTTCTTGTTTGGCTAGTCCTGGGGCTTGAACTGAGGGACCAGGAACTGTCATTGGCCACATTTGTTCAAGGGTGGCACTCTGACACCTGAGCCACAGTGCCCCATCTGCTTTTTCTGTGTATGCAGTGCCGAGGAATTGAATCAAGGTCTTCTTGTATACTAGGCGAGCACTCTACAACTAGGCCACATTCAAAGCCAAAGTAGATTTTTGATGCTATTGTGGAGTTTTAATTTTCTTAAATATTTGTACAAAGCACAATGGATATATAAACAGACTTGAACTCACAGAACAGAGTCCCACATAATATTACAATGACTCTGGCACTTCTCCCGATTGACAAAACACATTTCCAGGCATCTGCTCTGTCCTTAAGCTTTGGTAGCTGACTTGTGTTTCCATGGAGGCCTGGCCTGGATTCCTGGTGATTCCATGCATTTCATAGTTCCCTGTATATCCAGTAAGGTTGTCTTCTATGGGACCAGACCTGTCTGGTTTTTGGCCCACCCAGGACCTATGTGTCTGAGGTCTCATATTATAAGTGGAAAATAAAACACAGTATAATAAGCACTGAAGAACTGCACACCATAATATTAACAATGAGAGTTTAATAGTTAGCAAAGTAAATACAATGAATACTTGACAAGAATCATGAGAGCAAGATAAAGAGATGTCTTTTTAGGAAGGGGACAGGGAAGCTCTAAATCCAGACTGGCCTCCAAGTTGCCTTCAGACAGTAATTCTCCTTCAGAATCCTCAGAAGGGTCTCCTTCCTCATGAGAAACAGAATGTCCTTCCTGAGTTAAGAGGGGGATGGATTCTGGTTTGTCGAATGGAGATTGAGTCTCTTTTAGTGAAATGGATGGGTCTGGATATTCTGTGAGGATGGATTCATTTTCCTCCAATGAATCCAGTATTGAGAGTCCACTTGCTGCTTCCCATGGGGACATTTTCCATGAGCCCAGTGTGTGCCCCTTCAGCTTGCACAATAAGTGGAGTGTTACTCTGACTCAGATGGACTGACTCTGGGTGGAGTGTGAAAGGAAACGGAAGGAAATCTGGCTGCTCTTTTTCTTCCTCCATAGTATCTGCAGGTTCAACTGTGTCACACATGGGGTTCAGAGCAAAAGGTATATCCACAGGACTCTAAACCTGTTTGGTAATTTCTACAGAAGGCCCATGCTTTCTGGAGTGCAGTGATGATTCTCAGTCTCCATCAGTCACCAGCTCCATTGGTGGGTTTTTCATCCGGAGTTCAGGATAAGATCTTCCACGATGACCCAAACCTAAGAATGGAAATAGGTACAGAGTGGACAGAGTGGACTCTGCAAGTTGAAGTGTCACTCAACTTCCATGAGGATCTAATGGAGGAACCTGTAGAACTGGAGTTTGGACTGAACACTGAGGAGGTGTAGGGTCTTTCTAATGAGTGCTTATTCGCGAGTCCTTTCAGAGGACAGACATTACCTGGCTGACACCACCCATAAAGGGCATTTTGCCAAGCTCTGTGGAAGTAAGGGCCAACCAATATCTAGACCACATGGGCTTCCTACTCAAAGGCTCTGAGGCACCCACACCAGGACTTCTACTTTTTCTTTTTCTTACTGGTCGCACATTCCTCCAGCTGGTAAAAAGCATGTGTTTAGAAGAGCAGGTCCAAAGCCGGCATGTGGAGCCTCATATAGAGCTTGAGTTGTGTCAGGGTGTGGCAGTTCTTGAACTCATAGAAATCACTGGGGTAGAAATCCATTCACATCGTATAGATGGAACACATGATGCTGTGGGCACATTCGGTACAAGGAAAGTGAGAGCCTTCTCTCTCCATCCTGAGTCTTCTACAAAAGCCTCTTTCATGCAGGACGCTATTGCTGTGGCTGTCCTGCAGAGATGTGCACTTATGTGCTGGGAGGGGGGTAAGAGACACTCGAGAACAGGATGACTTTTACACCCCACTTCCAGAAGCTTCTGAGAGAGGCCTCTATGCATCTGTCCATAGTAAACACACCTTAAATTAACTAAGTAAATGCTCTAAATAAATCAATAAGTGAATGCTCTAAATAAAGAACTAAATGCTCATTCCTCTAAACTTAGACACCCAGCAGGCTGAGCTCTGAAGATCACAGTGGAAAGCCAGTCTAGTCAGTAAAATCTAAAGGCACTTGTCTTCATTTAGGCAGAAAAAGCCAGAACTTGACCTATGACTCAAATGGTACAGTGCTAATTTTTGAACACCAAAGGGATGGCATTTAGACCTGGGTTCAGGTTCAAGTGGCAGCACTGGACCACACACCAAAATGTAAATGCTTTCAGGTTCTAACAGGCAAAGCTATCACAATCCCTCCCTGATGGCTCAAAAGTGATTCAGCCCCCAGCTTTTCATCTGACTCCAGTATTTCACAGGCCTCCGCCATTAGTACTGACACCTCATTTCTTACTGGGAAATGGGATTTCCTAGGAAGTCACCTAGGTGAGGGCTGCAGTTGGGAGCCACTTACTCATGCCTGAAATCCAACTTCTCAGTAAGCACACTGTTGAGACTCCAGTAGCTTGTGAGGGAAATGAAATGGCATGGTGTCACAGTCATAATAAAGTAGTTTGTGCACTTGTATCATGCATAGCTCCCCTGTGAACACCCCAGTGAACCAAACAGGCTCAGAGAGGAGCCAAGTATTCCAAGACTTGGCCAGGAGGGGTGAGCAAACCTGGGTTTGGAGGGGGAACACTCACTTTTTCAAGAGAATTTCCAGCAACTACTACATTGTCCTCCACTATTTGAAATTGTGCAGGAAGTTTCCCACATAAAGGAGATCACCTTTCTGGTAGGCAGGGATCAGCTTTGTCAGCAGCATCTCCAACAGGCCTTCCTCCAGGACCCGTAGGTTACAAGGCTCATTCAGAGTCTGAGCTGACTTACCATCACACTCTGTTGGCAAAACAGTGGATATTTCAAACGTAGGAATGGGACCACACTTCACACTGAGGAACTGGAATAGAGTAGATTGGAAATGACACACTCTAATCTCAGTAGAGTCACTTGAAAGCACAAAAGAATGTTGTAGTGTGTGGGCAGGATGATGGGTTCAAATAGGTTTCCTCTCAATATACCTCATCTGAGTTGCCCTGGAGTTTCCTGGCTTTCTTCCCTGAGAAATGCCTGATATACTGGAATTTTGGCTTGGCACTGATCCAGCATCTACTTCTTCAAGTGAGATATCCATATCTCTCATGCCTGAGATGCGAGCCTCTTGACCTTTGGCAACAGCACAGCAACATCTTTCTTCCTCCTGAGCCACAGGCCAAGGGAGCTGGCTTGAGCTGGTTGTCACATACAGTGGCTTGGTTACCAGGGTTCCATATTCTGTTCCATTGTGATGGAGGTAGGGTCACCTTTCAAGGCCCAATGACCAAAGCTCCTTGCTCACAGAAGACCTCCCCAAAGACATACTGGAGGCTGAATCTCCCTTCCCACCTCACATATGGATGTAGTAAACAGCACACCTTTTTGTTCAAATCCCAAGTCATTAACTAGGCGTAAGTGCTAGCCTGGTCTCAGACTTAAGGAGCCTTTCTTAGGTAAGATCCAAACTTAACTGTCACTATTCCCCTTACCCTTCACAAGACATTTTGCTTCACAGTGCCTTCTCAGCTTGCATTTTGCCTCTTGCACATTTTTTTTTGCTAGTCCTGGGACTTGTCCTCAGAGCCTGACCATTGTTCTTAGGTTTTCTTTAGGCTATAGCTGTCCCACCAAGCCACAGCACCACTTCCGGCGTTTTCTATGTATATGGTACTGCAGAATCAAACCGGAGTCTTTTTGTGTGGTAGCCCAGCACTCTACAAATAGATGAAACACCCAGGCCATCTTGCACATTTTTTCACTTCAATCTACTAGGACGTTGTTAGGTTTCTGTATCCTAATCTATTTTTCTTCCTGATGAGTATCTGTGCTGTCATCTGTAAAAATGCAAGTGGGAAAATCACAGAAGCATTGGTGACATAAAAAAAGTCTTACAGACATAGATAAGTGTTCATTCTTTGTAGGAGAAAGGATATTTTGATATGATGATGATGACTATTTATAAATACTTTATCGGGGTTTAGAGTTTGGCCCAGTGGTAGAGTGCTTGCCTAGCATCCATGAAGATCTAGGTTTGAGTCCTTAATATCACACAGATATAAAAATCCATATGGCAATGTGGCTCAAGTGGCAGAGGGCTAGACTTGGGAAAAGCCAAGAGCAGTGCTCAGTCCCTGAGTTCAACCCCAGGAATGGCAGATAAAACAAAAGAAAAGAAAAGAAATGTGCTTTTTACAAGTTATTCACTCACAGCATTTGCCTCGGAATTCTTCGCTTCTGCATCTTGTGACTTATCCCTTTCCCTCAATGTAGACAAGAAAAACAGATTTTCTTACTTGCTATCCTGTTGTCCAATCTTTGGATATTAATTCAAAATACAATATTGCCTGAGATATTGTGTGTGTACATGTGTGTGTGTATCTGCCAATGTGTGCATGCACACATGTGTACAGGGTTTAGGGCTTACTCATAGGGCCTGTGTGATAACCCTCAGCATCTTTTCCTCAAAGGTATTGGTCTTTCACTTCTAGCTTATTATAGCTAATTGGAGTTGAGAGATTCACTCAATTTCTTGCCCTGTGCATGGAACCCAGTGCTGGGTTCTCATATTGTTAATTGTAGCTATAGAGAAGGCTGAGGTCTGGGGATCCTCGTTAGAATCCAGCCCCTGAAAGAAAGTCACTGATAGAAATCTTTATCTTCAGTTAAGCACGAATAAATAAGGCAAAAGTGGAACTGTGGCTCAGTTCCTCTTGTACCAGCCATGAGAAAATTAGTAATTGGCAGCACCTGGTCCCTGAGAGAAATCCTTAGCACTGGTTCAAAAAAAGAAAGAAAATAATGAAAAAATTAAAACTTGCTGAGGAATCCATAAGGATAAACGTGCCTGTGAATAATCTTGTCATTTCAGATTCCCTCAAGAGCTTATGTATCTCTATATTTTATCAAGTATTTTTTAAAGATATTTACAAATTTTCTATCTTTCTTAAACAGAGATAGCCATCCACAAAACACAAACACAAACTCTCACACAGTATACCACCCACCCATAAGTTTCTGGCTATGTATATATGTATATTCATATGTATTGATCTGTCTCTCTATACTAATATATAAATGCATAAACATTTGTATTTAGACAAACAGGAAACATACATAGATAGGTCTCAGGCATTTCCAAATTTTGTGCAAGTCTTCTGAGTGCAACTTACCATTGTATTGTTTGTCAAGATAGAGTCCCTCTAACTTTTGGCCAGCTTCTTGTCCTTTGATACTTTTTTCTGGCAGTCCTGGGTTTTGAACGCTACGCCTGGATGCTGTCACTGAGCTTGAGCTTCTTGCATTCAGTAGTTTATTGCAGATAAGAGTCTCATGGAGTTTCTGTCCTGGGCTGGCTTTGAATTGTGATCCTCAGATCTCAAACTCCTGAGTAGCTAGGATGACAGTCTTGAGCTACCAGTACCTGGTTCCTTTGCCTCTTTTACCCTTTTTTTTGGCCCCACCACAGCCATGGTATCTACCTTCCTATGTTCTCTCCACCTGCCCCCAGACAGGGGTCGGACAGATGCTTTCCACCCACTTATTCATGTCCTCCTCTGTATTGGCTGACAGCTAAGACATGCACTCACTTGTCTGGATGCCAAACACAAAGCCATGTGATTGATTCTCAGTCTGGAACATCCTATCAGATTTATAGCACCACAGAGGCTCAGGTTGATGCTCCTCCAGGGCTTCTTAAATTGTTCTCATATTAATCCACAACACGTTTGTCATCACTTGTCCAGCTAATTCATGGACTAAACCAGCATTCACTACAAACTTAGATCCCAATAACATGAGGACACTCAAAGGTGCATTATGAGTGTGACCTGCAGGGGGATGTGAGCCTGTCTAACTTGGAGGGGATTTCTCCACCACAGGAAATGGAATACAAATTTAGAATCTGCTTTCATGAGGTGACAATCTCTGGCAGATGTTCTTATCAAATGTGGCACTGCCTAATTCCAGCTTAAAACATGGGTTGATGACCCAGCATAACAGAGAATGTATTCACCCAGGCCCAACACATAGGCTGGGACCCTGAACTTTCAGGTAGCATTTGGCTTTGAAGGTCATGAGATCTTAGTCTACAAATGATGAGCCCCCTCCCGTGAGGCATAGCAAACGGAGCCAAAGTGCAACCCAGTTAAGCACCAGATCAAGCTTCCCTTCTTCAGTAGGGTATGGTTTGGAAACTGTGCATAGCTTCTGTTTGAAGCCAGTCCAGAAAGGATAGTCCATGAACTCTCATGTCCAGTTAACTGCCAAGAAAAAGCCAAAGATAGAGATGAAGCTCAAGAGAGGTAGAGAGCCATGTGAAAAGAATGGTTACACGCAGCAACATCCTCATTATCTGATCTTCAAAACATCTCCGCGTGCATCCCAGCATGCAGCCAGCATCTGGGGGTGACAGTGACCCCTGCGCCCATTGGCAATCTGCACTGTCTCTGACATCTGTAATGTGAACTTCATTCTGTTGGGTTTGTGAAGCGGTGTCAACCCTGCAGAAGGAACCAACTGTGCCCTAACTCCCACTGTACCCTGGGGCCCCTAGCATTCCCCCATCTGCACCCCTCCTGTGGCTTCTGATCCTCGGGAGCCCTCCTGCCCTGTCCAATGTTCACATGAAGTGCATATTTCTTCTCCTGGGGCACCTTCTCCACAGAGAGTACATGACATGCCTACTCTCCAGGCACGGGGAGATCCTGCCAAAGTAGCAAATCAGTGATAAGGACATAAAGTGATGAATAGAATTTTAGATCCTGATGGTAGACAGTCTGCAAAATCCAAGGGAGAATGGAATTGGAGGGGACCAGGGATCAGGATGTGGGCATGGAGCTTCCCTGCCAATGGGGTGGGGGAAGTCACAGGCTGGGGGATGCACAGGATGATACATGGGCACTGTGCAGCTACTGGGTCACCCCCTTCTGCATCTCAGCCTTTGGATTTGAGCTCTGTGATCATCAAGATGTGCACAGTCTGTACTCTGGCTGGCAGAAGAAAGGACCCTGGGAAGACAACTGTAGACCCTTAGTGAGTGTAGGAAGGGGTAGGCTGGACACCCAGTCCAAGAGGAGCTAAAACTGGAGTCGAGGGGTGTGCAAGGAGTGGGTGTGAGGGTTATGGGCAGTCAAAGTCACGGCAGAGGTGGCTCTGTCTGTGGGGTGAGTGCCTCCCTGCAGGCACAGCACTGGAGATATCAGAGATCCACATGAAAAGGAAAAGCTGGAAATGGCACTATGGTTCAAATGGTAGAGCATCAACCTTGAGCAAAAGAACTCAGGGACAGTACCCAGGACCTGAGTTCAAGCCTCATGACTGTAAAAGAAAAAGAACCAGGACTATGAGAGGGAAACTGGTACTCTCTTGGTCTAATCAGACACAAGAAGAGGCCAGGATAGGCTGTGGAAAAACACAGAGAACATCTTCCCCCAGCTCATCCTGTCCTGCATGCAGGGACAGCCATGTAACTAGGGCTACGGTGAGATCATCTTCACCCCTGTGCTGCCATCTGAATTGTAGGCCTCTGTCCTGGCATGGGGTGTCCTGATGGCTGAGCAGGTGTCCTAACCCTAGATGGAGAGCAGCCACTGACTGTGGTAGCTAAGGAGAGATCTGTTCCATAGCTATCAGGCCACCCAGCATGGGAGCCATAACCACCCCTCACCCAGGTAGAGGCTAATGGTTCTCCAGGTGCTACTAACATTGCCCCACCCTTAGCTCTGGGTACACATGACATTCCCTCCACAAGGGGTAGGACAAAGTGAGGGATCAGGAAGCTGCCTATGGGCTTCAGATGATGGCCAGGCTGGCACTACAGATGGCCTCACTCTGACACCACCTTCCCCTGCCTCCATCTTTCCTCCATCATGCCTCTCTACCTCCCACCCATTAACCTTGGAAACCAATGAACTGGGCTCTCATCATTCCTCTCATCTCTTCACCCACCTTGCCATGCGTCCATCCCTCTGTCACTTCCACCCCACACACATCCCACCACCAGCCACCCTGTAGCTTATGAGGATCCCAGAGGAAGCTCTTGGTGAAGGGCTTGTGACCACAAAACAGTTACTATCACCCGCTCCGGCCTGATCCACCACAGAATAAGAACAGCCAAGCAGGCACACACTGCAGCAGAGTTGCTCTGCTGCCACCCTGATTTCTTCATGGCCAGGACTTGGCTCTCCTCAGCCTCTCAGCTCAGTAACCAGAACATTGTGCTTTCATAGAGCCATGGCTTCCAGTCTCCATGGACACAATGACATCAAGGTGATGCCAACTTCCCCATCTCTATATACTTGTAACTATGGGATGGGAGCTGAGGTTCTCTTCTGTGACTCCATCCGCTAAGAGGCTCATGCAGATTTCTATCCTTTGCTCATCATGGTGACTCTTTGGTTAACAAGTCACTGCTGGGCTTCCAGTTCACCACATATAGAACCCATACTCCAACACTTTTCTTAGAAGGACTGATGACTTTTAAATATTCTCTAGTTTTAAATTTCTAGTTCCTTCTCTCTTTCATTTATATATTTCCCTTCCTCACATACTTCCCTTTTTTTACCTTCCTTCTTTCATTCCTGGCCTTGAACTCAAGACCTGGAGCTTTTTCTTAGTTTTTCTTTGCTCAAGGTAGTACTCTAGCTGTTGAGCCACAGCTCTACTTCAATCCTTGTTATTACTCTAAACTAGGAGTAAGAGTCTCATGCATTTTTCCCTTTGCCGGGTTGGTTTTAAACCCCAATACTAAGACCAGGATCCTGAATATGCCTCGGATTACAGGTATTATCTAATCAAAACAAATTCCTGATTTCTTTTTTAGACATAATTAGTTCTTTCAGGTGAGCCACCAGCCACTCATGCAAGAGCATTGAAGGATCCCAGCATTCATCTTGTCTCCAGTCTTATTCCATCCATCTCACAATGGCCATCTATAATACCCTGCTGCATGCCTGAACTCGCAAGGAACGTTCTCAACGCCATGAGAAGCCCCCTTATGCTCTGCCTCAGATATGCCCAGCCCCCATCCCACTTCCACATGAGCATTTGTTTAGGAGAAATTTCCTGAGTACATCATCATCTTTTCCTCACCATTCAAATTTCATCTTTGGAGTCATTTCTCCCAGACAAAGAGGAACATGATCCATGGTTTGATAGCAGCTCCAGCTTCATAGTCCCAGTCACCAACACCCCCCCCATTACCCTATCAGACACCTGAATTCAAGAACAATGTTTTCACTACCCCTGACTCTTATCAAATGTTTTAACTTATACAGTGCATTAAAATAATTTTACTAAATGGAATAAACACATGGCATTAAGCTTCAGAATCTTTGCACCTGAACTTTTAGTGAATAACAGACACACCAGCATTTCTGTAGCCAACAGAAATCTTAGCTTTGAAATTTCAGCATTCCTGGTATCCAAGTTTGGATGTGCTAACACTGCCCTTAATGGGGCACTTCAATCACACAATCCCACAAAAATCAATGTCATTTGACATTCACTGGTAGGTGGTGCTAGGAAAAAGACTGATGTGCCAACTCCATGCTGGCTTGACCTATGCCATCTTCAAACCTGGAGCAAGTGGGGCTCCTCTCTCCATGACACCTTTTGTGTACTACCCCAGGAGGACCTTTACCTTGAGACAAAATTATGAAGACTATCTCTACCAGCAAAGATTCCAGTGAGATGTGCCTACATGGATAAAGCTAAAATCTCACTAAAGTGAGGTTGTTGGCAGTGCTGGAGCCTGAACTCAGGGCCTGGGCACTAAGCATTTGTACTCAAGACTAGCCCTTTACCACTTGAGCCCAAACTCCATTCCCAGCTGTTTTTATTTTTGGTAGTAAGAATCTATCAGACTTTCCTGTTCTAGGTGACTTGGAACTTCCATACTCAGATCTCAGCCTCCTGACCAGCCTGGAATAAAAGTGTGGATCAGCCATGCCCCACACCTGAGGACTCCTGCCAGCACATTTTTTCCCAAAAATTGGAAGAGGAAGATGAGGGAGGGTTGGGCTCATCCTGCCCTGCATATGAAGGAGAGCATCAGCGCCTGAACTTCATTCCCTGTTGTAGGCTGCTGGAGGAAAAGGAAGCAAATAGGTACAGGCTGGCAGCAGATGCCACAGAACAACTTGTGACCAAGACTCCCACAGCAGACCTCAGAATCGATGACAGAGTTGGATCTACCCAGTAAAAGAGGCAGTGGTGACACCTGAGACTGCGCGTTTGAGCCTTTGCTGCTAGTAAACAGGCCCACCTATGTCTCAATGAGAAAGGTGAGATTTTGGTGGAGAAGTTGAGATTAAACATTATGTATCATGCAAGAAGACAGACTATAAGGGGTCTTTTATTATTCCAAGTGAACTTTTGGATTTCCTCTTCTGTTTCTTTAAAGAATGACATTGGGATATTGATGAATATTGCACTGAATTTGTAGATAGTCCTTATCAAGATTGCCAATTTTACAATATTACTTCTTCCAAAGCAGGATCATAGGTTTTTGCATTTCCTCAGTTCTGCGTTAATTTCCTTCTCCAGGGTTTATAGTTCCATCAAAAAGGTGCTTTACATTCTAAGTTAATTCCTAGGTATTTTATTTTCTTTGATAGCAAAATGAGTTGCTATCCTGATTCTTGCCTCATTCCTCTCATTTGTTGGCATATAGGAAGGCAGTTGACATTGAGGGTTAATTTTATACCCTGCTACCTTACCAAAGTTTTATATCAGCTCAAGCAGCGTCGGAGTAGAGTCTATAGGGTTCTTTAAATACAGAATCATGTCATCTGTAAGGAGAGAAAGTTTCAGTTCCTCTTTCCCTTTTCCTCCTCACTCCAGTTAGAATGGCCAAGATCCAGAAATCTAATAACGTATGCTGGAGGGGATGTGGCCAGGAGGGATCACTACTACACTGCTGGTGGGATTGCAAACTCGTTCAACCACTATGGAAAGCACTATGGCAGTATCCCCAAAAGACTAAACATAGAGCTCCCCTGTGATCCAGCAATTTCACTACTTGCCAATCGTCCAGGTAGGACATACTAAATTCACTAGAACAATAACATTTATCACAGCACTATTTACTATAGCAAAGGTATGGAACCAACCCAGATGCCCGTCAGTAGATGAGTAGATCAAATATGGTATTTTACACAATGGAATTCTGTGCTTCTGTCAGAAAGAATGACATAGACGAATTTGTAAGGAAATAGAAAGACTGTAAAGTTTAGAAATTAGTTTCTGTCTCCTTCTCTCTCTCCTTCTCTATCTCTGTAAAATTTAGAAGTTCCTGTTTCTCTCTCTCTCTCTTCTCTCTCTCTCTCTCTCTCTCTCTCTCTCTCTCTCTCTCTCTCTCTCTCTCTCTCTCTCTCTCTCTCTCTCTCTCTCTCTCTTCTCTCTCTCTCCAATCCATAGGCTTGAACTCAGGACCTGAGCTACTTTTGCTCAAGGTTAGCACTCTACCATTTGAACCACAGTGCTGCTTCTGGCTTGCTCTTTTCACGTAGTATTGAGGAATCTAACCCAGGCCTTCATCCTTGATAGGTTAGCACTCTACCACTAAGCCACACAGTCAGCTTTTAGAGGTTTCTGACAAAGGTTTTCCTACATGCTATTATTTCTTCTGTGAGTGCTCTTAATGGTTGCTGAAGGTTGACTTTGTTTAGAAGACTTACCCTAATGCTCCCATATACAGAGATTCTATATACAGCTAAATGTTTTTCTTTACTCAGAATTTCTCTATTTCTCTAATGTGTATGTTCTGAAATGTACTGAAGACTGACTTCTGATTAAAAGTCATTGCACATTTGTTCTATTCATTAGTTTTCTTTTCTTCTATGGGAATCAGGTTTGTGATGAACACAGAAGTACGCCTTCCAGGTCAAACACTTTCCACATTTGTAATATTCATAAGGTTTTTCTCTCCTATGTGCATTTTATACTTAGTCATGCGTTCATGATGGATTTTTGTCATATTCTTATATTCATACGATATTTCTCCTGTGTCTATGTGGTATCATGGAAACTCAACTATGAGTTCTTCAAAAAAATTTACCTTTCATTTTATTCATAGGATTCTATTCTGTGGGTGTTTAGTGATAAATCTTGACTTGTGCCTTCTGGGGAAAAGACTTAACATTTGCTACATTCATTAAGGGTTTGATCTTGTGTTGGTTCTGTGACACAAGCTGAGTTTTCTTCCACAGACTAAAAAGTCTTTCCTATTTATTACATTGCTAAGGCTTCTCATATGTGTGAACTCTCTTACGCTTCCTGAAGTGTGAATACTGCAAGAAAGACTTTCAAATTTGGTTATATTCCTAAGGTTTCTAATATGTGTGAATTCTGTTATGCCCCCTGCAATGTGACTTCCATCTGAAGGTCTTACCACATTTGATGCACTCGTACAGTTTCTCTCCTGTGTGTGTTCTCTGATGCAATTTGAGGGAAGACTTCCATTTGAAAGACATTCCACATCGGTTACATTCATAAGGTTTTTCTCCTGTTTGAATTGTCTTATGCATGTTGAGGTTTGGCTTCTGTGTGAAGGACTTTCCACATATGTTACACTCATAAGGTGTTTCTCCTGAGGATATTCTCTGATGAACATGGAGTTTTACCTTCCATTTGAAAGACTTTCCGCATTCACTACATGCATAAGTTTTCTCTCCTGTGTGTGTTCTATTATGCCCATCAAGATATGACTTCCACTTGAAGGTCTTTCCACATTTGTTGCACACATAAGGTTTCTCTCCTGTGTGTGTTCTTTGATGCAATTTGAGGGAAGATTTCTGTCTGAAAGACTTTACACATTGGTTACATTCATAAGGTTTCACTCCTGTGTGTATTCTCTGATGAACACGAAGTTTTCCCTTCCCTTGGAAAGACTTTCCACATTCATTACACTTATAAGATTTCTCCCCTGTGTGTGTTATTTGATCTACTCGAAGGTGTATCTTCTGGGTGAAAGACATTTCACATTTGTTACATTCATAAGGTTTCTCTTCTGTGTGTCTTCTCTGGTGCAAAGTGAGGTATGATTTCAGTCTAAAAGTCTTCCCACATTTATCCTATTCATAAGATTTCTCTTCTGTGTGAGATCTCTGATGTGTGCTGAGAGCTGAATTCTGGGCAGAAATCTTATTACGTTCCTCATATTCATAAGGTTTGTCTTCTCTTGGAGATCGAGGTTGGAGCGTCAGGTCTGACTTCTCAGAAATTAATTTTCACACTAGATGTACGCATCACATATCTCAGGATATTTGCTCTGAGGTATTGTAAGGCGTATTTCATTACTGAAAGATTTCTCACATTCACTACATGTATGAGGAGTCTCTCCTGTGTACATTTCCGGATGTGTAGTGATGGTTGGTGTTAAGTACAATATTTTACATCACACAGTACAGTTAGCAGTTTTCCTCTCTCCCTGAAGAATTTCTTGGGCAGGGAGAACAGAATTATGATACTGCAGATCTTTTGGACTGTCACAATCATGAATAAAATGCTCTGAATATCCGATGGATTTTTTAACAACAGGAGACATACAAGATCTATATGCAGCATGCATCTCATCAGGCTTAGGAGACAGAAGCATGTTCTGACACTTAATGAACTCCTCAGTCCTCACCCCTAAGTTGTTACCGTTATTACTAATCAGCTCTGGATTATGTGTAGAGCTCAAATTTAAAGTTGTTGCTAATCTCACGTTTTCCTCCACTTCGATACTATTTCCAACTGCTACTTCACAAAGACATTCATGTGGACTTTCCTGGCAGGTCTGAACACATTTTCCATTACCTGGACATCTAAAATGAGTCATAGAAAAAAAGACACAAACATACATGAGATACAAATATTCCTTACTGTAAAGGTAATGACTTTACTTTTCCATCCTAAGTGTTAGATATTTTAAAATATAAAAGTGGAAATTGATTAGTGAGAAATATATGCTTTTCTCCCTAACATATTAAGAAAATGATATTTTACAATGACCAATAATGTTTTTCTGTGTTTTAGTTCTCTTTTTATATCAGAGGAAATATTTATTGAAATTACCCAACTATGTATTGCTACAGTTGTAAGCTGAGTACTACCTATAGTATACCTGCAGCTGTTTTTTTCAAATACTGTTTTGTTTATACATTGAGGAATAGTTGCCTTTCTTTTATTTTTGAGAAATAATGTAAATATTGTGCTGTTTTGCATCTTTTTAAAACTTTCTTTGCTTTTCTTTTCTTTTTTTTTTGTAGTTCATAGGCCTCGGCCCTGTCCCTGAACTCTTCAGCAGAAGACTATAACCCCTATCCTTGAGCTACAGCCCCACTTCCTGTTTTCTAGAGTTAACTACAGATAAGAGTCTCAGGTCCTGAGTAGCAGATAGGATTACCTTACCCAGTTTCAATGCTGTTTGCTTATTAACCATTAAGTGAGGAACACGAATTTTTCTAGATTCAGCAGCCACAAGTTTGGTTTATATGTCTGTTTGCCTTTGATCCAAGCAAGAACGATTCTTGAGAGTAAGGACTTACACCTAAATCCCTTCAGTTACAACTTCTCACTAAAGTCTCAATTTAGGTATTTGTGGGAATTTTGAAATTTGTTTCTTTCCATTTGAAGTCTTATAAAAATTCCTTTTCTAACATTCCTGTCACTCAGAACCATGGAAGACCAGAAAATCTCCAGCTCATTGTCTAGTTAATTTTCTTATGTTGATTGAAACTTTGTTGTTTTTTTTTCCTTCCATTCCTGGGGTTGAACTTAGGACCTAACCACTGTCCTTGGGTTTTCTCCAGACTAGAACCCTACCAATGAAGTCATTACTTCTGGCTTTTTCTATGTATGTGGTAATAAGGAATCAAACCTGTGTCTTTGTGCATGCTAGGCAATCACTCTACCACTAGGCTCAATTTCTGGTGGAAAGCTCTGGTTCTGAATACCAGTCTCTTCCTACCAGCCAAAAGATATTATCCTTATCAGAGAATAATGCCCTGACTTATTCCTTGTTTGCTCAATCATTTATAGTCTTAGTTTTAAAGAAATGAAATATCATTCTTTCTTTCTTACTTCCTTTCTTCCTTCCTTTCCTTCCTTCCCTCTTCTTTCTTTCTTTCTTTCTTTCTTTCTTTCTTTCTTTCTTTCTTCTTTTCTTTCTTGTTTTGCAGTCATGGGACTTGAATTCTAGACCTGGCTGCTGTTCCTGAGCTCTTCAGCTCAAGGTTACTGCCCTATGTCTTTAGCCTCAACCCCACTTCTCATTTTCTATTGGTTCATTGGACAGAAGAGTCTAAGGTGTTTTTGTGATAGGTCAGTCTTTGAACCTTGATCCTCAGATCTCAGCCTCCTAAGTAGCTAGGATTACAGGCATGAGTCACGGGCTCATGGCTTTCTCATTTTATTTTGTTTCACAGTGATTTCTACAGAGAAATCTAACTTTAACTCTACTGCCATATAGAATTCATTATATCACCCTATGATTCTTGGTGCTGGGGGTTTGGGCTAGCATGCACAAAGACCTGGTTCAGTTCCTTGGTACTACATACAAAGAAAAAGCCAGAAGTGATGCTATGACTCAAGAAGTAGAGTGCTAGCCTTGAGAAAACCCAAGAACCATGCTCAGGCCCTGAGACCAAGCATAGGATTGGGAAAAGAAAATGATTCTTGATTCAGTCACAAAGAATTCCATAGGTTCCCCACAGGATTTAAGGTAAGTAAGAATATTATTGCTCAGTACATCACAACATGACCTTACTAATGGGGCTCAGGCTCCAACATCAATATGAAGATGCATTCACTCACCTGTGATATTCTTGTCAGAGGAATTTCCTATCCAGAGTTCTGCACAGTGCTCTAGCTTATCAATTAATACAGGTTTGGGAACACAGGGCCCTGTAAATTAGAAACAGTAGAGAATTATTGCTTATGCTGTGTCATCATTGCTTTAAGTTCGCAGACATCCTACTCACAAGTTATCTATTAAATCTTTTTTCTCATTTCTCACTGGCTCCATGGTTGACTTTTCCCCAGCTCTGGATTCATTTTGTATGGCATAAACTTAGCTGTCTGCTCAAGGCTAGAAAAATACCAGTTTGAGTCCCAGCTCCACTTACATGCATAGGTCTTCATGCATGCTAGGCAAGCACTCAACCACAAAGTCAACCTCTTGACACTCCACTAACATTTTTGAGGGGTTACTTGGAGTTATAGAGTTTCATGGCAATTTTTATGCCATTGCTGGCTTCAAATTAGAATTGTTAAATTTCTTCCTCCTGAATATTTGAAGATTACAGGCATGAAACATTGCACCTAGTGCCAGGTTTCCATTATAAACTCACTGTTTAGTGATTTGTAGATCCTATTTCCAATAATGATATATATTCTATTCTGGATTGTTTATCCACTTACAATTACTGTGTAAGTTTGGAATGTCGTCTCCATTAGAGGAAACAGAATTTAGAACTTTTGTCAAAGTATCCTGAAGGTACCTGAAGAATGAGTACAAAATTACCTTAGGTTTTCTTTAGAAAGTAATGATACTTCTCAGGGCCTGGAATGTTTCATTTAAATAGTATTGAAAGTTTGATAAACATTCACGTATCTGCAAAATAACAAGGCACTTGGCCTTGCAAGTGAATTTGACTTTTGCTCACCTAAGGACACCAGGTTGCTGTAGGTCTCCAGGATTACATCTCTGTACAGGGTCCTCTGAGCATTGTCCAGATGCTCCCACTCCTCCCAGCTGAAATCCACAGCTACATCATCAAATGACACCAGCTTCTGGAATGGCACATTTTCATCAAGTAAGTAGCACTGAGTTATAAACACACCATGTCTGGAATTTTATTCTTTTTTTGGAATTGTATTCCTTTACTTAAATGTTTAGACTTACATGAAATATTGACCTGAAAAGCTTAGGGATGGTGCCTAGGCCCAGAGTTCAAGTCCCAAGACCCACAAAAAAATAAAAAGGCAAGCCAGGTGTTGGTGGCTCACGCCTGTCATCCTAGCTACTCAGGAGACTAAGATCTGAGGACCGTGGTTCAAAGCCAGCCTGGCACAAAATTCCATGAGACTCCTTTCCAATTACCCACCACAAAATGTTTAATGGCTTGTGGCATATCATGGTAGAGCAATTGTGGTATCGACAAAAATAAGTCGGGGGAGTAGATTTAGGTTATAAATGGAATTATTCCATTGAAAACGAACTACATTATATGATGACACATGCTGGTACTGTGAGAATATTGCAAAATCTTAGGGTATCAAGTACTAGTACTGTGAAGTACACCCAGAATGTTAAAATTGTATGTCTGGCATAATATTCACTTGGGGAAGAAACTTTTTTTTCTTTTTTGTGGCTGGGGGATTTGTAAGGCTTGAACTCTGGGCCTGGGCACTGTTCCTGAGCTCTTCAACTCAAGGCTATCACCCTACCTATGAAGTCACAGTGCCATTTCCCATATTCTAGTGGTTAACTGTAGATGAGAGTCTCATAGACTTACTAATGCGCAGGCTGGCTTTGAACCAAATCTTTAGTTATCAGCCTGATATCTGAGTAGCTAGGATTACAGGTAGAAGTCACTGCACCTGGCAAGAAATTTATTTCTTGCTGTTTTATACTACAAATTTACTGTATGTTTTACTTTTTCAAAAAGACTTAGGATGACCTTTGTTCTGTATATAATGGGAAGAGGGGTAGGGAGCTGCGAGCAGAAGAACTGAGGGGCAATACTCTGGGTAGGACAATAGACTTGAACTAAAGAGCTCACGGCCCAAGATCCAAGCCCCATGACTTTCCCCACTACCCCACAAAAAAAGGGAAAAAAATTGGAGATTGGAGAGTATTTTCTAAAAAGAATATATAGAAATAGTAGTTCAAAATGTAGAAAGAAGTTCAATATTAACAGTCATGAGAAAAATTAAAATTACAATGAAATCATTACTTTAAATATGTTAATATAAATATAGTTTTAAACAAAAAGATCCACATACACACACACAAACACACACACACACACACACGCATACAAAAAAACAACTTTCAAAGTCTAACTATTACTGGGAAGGTAGTGAGAAGAAGTAGAACTTTGGAATAGTTCTGCAAGGAATATAAAACAATCAAAAATTGCTTGGAGAGTGCTAAAAAAGTACTAAATATAGAATTACATAGAAATATGGTCCAACACTTCTATTTCTAGATTTGTACCTAACGGAAGAGAAAGCAGAGACTAGAACAAATATGTGGAGAATCCATTCACAATAACGGAAGAGAAAGCAGAGACTAGAACAAATATGTGGAGAATCCATTCACAACTATTAATAATAATCAAAAGATAGAAATATGCAAAACAATGCATTGAAAAGGAAGAACATTTTACTATATTTTACAGATGAATCTTGATTACAGTAAACTAAAAATACAGCAGTCATAAAGGAAGAGCTAGGGTATGTTTTCCCTTCCAGAGCTTCCAAGGATCAACAAACCCTTAGAGCCAAAAAGCACGATGGTTCCAGAGAATGGAGTAGAGAGGAACAGGAGCTGAATGTTTAATGATTATACATGGAAGATGAAAATTGCTCTAGATGGGTAGAATGAAGAGAGAACTGTACCCTAAACAATGGTTATGTAGCCACACAGGATGGGACACACCTATACTCCCTGATCTTGGGAAACTCAAGAAGGATTTCTAGCCATCCTAGATGCATGGAAAGATCTATCATAAAAACCAATGTGGAGCGGCTGGGAGTTTGGCGTAGTTGTAGAGTGCTTGTATGAAGACGAAGGTTCAATTCCGCAGTACCACATACACAGAAAAAACCAGAAGTAGTGCTGTGGCTCAAGTAGAAGATCACTAGGCTTGAGGAAAGCTGAAGGACAGTGCTCAGACTGAGTTCCAGCCAAAGGGCTTGTTTAAAAAAATAACAGAAAGCTGAGCATGATGGGGTGGTGGCTCACTTCTATAATCCTAGCTACTCAGGAGGCTGAGATCTGAGGATCAAGGTTCAAAGCCATTCTGGCACAAAAAGACCTGAGACTCTTATCTCCAATTTACCTTTAGAAAATGGGAAGTGGGGCTTGGCTCCAGGGTAAGGTGTTAGCCTGGAGCTGAAGAGCTCAGGGATAATGCCCAAGCTGACTTCAAGATCTATGACCCACCAAAAAAAAACAAAAAACAAAAAATAATATGGAAAAATTTGGATTCTCTGAATTTTATCAGGCGTATATATGTCTTTTTTTGCTGTTTAAATAACAAATTGTTTGGAAACATTTTAAAAGTTTTTACCTAGAAATGTACACTACAAATGGAATTAATAACAAACACAAAATATGGGAAAGATACAAATTATCACAATATGGGTATCCTGCTTTTGTATCTTTTCCCTGACTCCTGTTCAAATGAGTCACATATTCTGAATAATTTCTCCCAGTCGATATATGCCACACATGTTAGCTTGTACTGAACTTCTTGGGAAATCAAAAGCAAATACTAAGCAAATGTGTGTTAGATTTTGTCAACAGTGATATTTCAAATATAAACCCCTACTCATTGCATTATTTAATATCAATGCCGGAATCTAACTTACACTGGCAGAATCTTCAATCTTTTCAGAATCTTCAAAAGGGTGTGTAAATATTTAGGATCGTTATGTCTTCCTGGAGGAGAGATCCCTTTAGTAGTATGTAGTAACCTTCTTTGTCTTTTCTTACTATTTTTAGTATGAAGTCTATTGTATCTGATATGAGGATGGCACTCCAGCCTGTTTATGGGGGCAGTTAGCTTGATAGTGTTTATTCCAACCTCTCACTCTCAAAAGATGATTGTTTTTGGGTAAGATGTGTCTCTTGAAGACAGTAGAACGATGGCTCTTGCATTTTGATCCAACTAGACAGCCTATGCCGTTTAATTGGAGAGTTAAGTCCATTGATATTGAGAGTTAGGATTGAGAGATATTTATTAGTTCCTACCATATTTAAAAGCTTTTAGTAGGGCCTGTGTCTTGACAGTTCTTGTGGTCCTTAGATGGTATGCTGTTTAGTTGCCATTTCTTTCCCTATATTGCATTTATTTTGGTTTTCTATGTATAGAGCATCGTTGAGAATTCTCTGTAGTGTTGGTTTTGTTTCGACATATTGTTGCAGCTTTTCCCTGGAATGGAATTTTTTCTTGTTCCCTCAGTTATGAATGAGAGCTTAGCTGGCTACAGTATTCTTGGTTGGTAGTTATTTGATTTAAGGGCATGACATATATGCTTCCAGTCACTTCGTGCTTGCATGGTCTCTGATGAGAAATCTGGGGTTATTCTGATTGGTATGCCTTTATAGGTTACTGATCCCTTTTCCCTGGCTGCCTTTAGGATCTTTTCTGTCGTTTCTATTGATCCAGTTCGGATCACAATGTGGCGGTGGGGTGTTCTTTTCTGGTCAGGTCTGTTTGGGGTTCTAAAAGCTTCTCGTATCTGGATGGGCCTGCCCTTCTGGATATTTGGGAAATTCTCTGAGATGATTCCCTGAAGTATATTTCCAATACCATTGACCTCTTTCTCCACGCCCTCCTCAATACAAACTAGCCTTAAATTAGGCTTCCTAATTATATCTTGGACCTCCTGAAGCGCTCTCTCATATTTCCTAGATTTGGATTGACTCATTTTCTCTTCTTTCTCTATACTACCTAAATTATCTTCAGCCCCGGAAATTCTCTCCTCTGCATTGTCTAACCTGCTATCAAAGCTATCTACTTTATTTTTCATCTCCCTTGCTTCTAATTGCTCATTTTTGATGCCTTGCATCTCTTGTTTTAGATCATGTATAGATTTCATTATCTCCTTGATATCCTTTTGAGTGGTTAGCTCAGTAGCTTTATTTTCTTTGGACATTTGCTGGAGTTTGGTCACGTTTTTATTTGTGGATTCTATGGAATTCATCCATCTTTCTTTGAAAAACCTTAATTATGGCCTCCTTTATGGCTTCTTCTTTTTCACTTATCACCTTGTTTTTGCTTTCCTCTTGTTCAGCTATGGCTTCCTCCATCATCTCTTTCTTTATATTTTCACATTTTTCATTAATGATGTTTATCAATTGCATTTGTGTAGCACTTGCAAGACTCTCCTCTAGGTTTGCCAGTGACTGTTAAATTGTCTGTTTACATTGGGTGAGGGATGTTGTTTCTTGATTTGACATTTTTCTTGTGTTTCTTGTTCTGCCCATTTGAAAATGGGAGCAAGATTACTACTAAGTACGATTATAGTTTTTCAGATATAACCAACCTAGACCTCTGTAGCTGGCAGACACTAGATGTTCACAAGTTTTGATTGGTATTATCACTCTTTCTTTTTGTGCACTTACAGACCAGTCCAATACAACCACTGATAAGCGATTTATACTCAAAACAATAAGCCTCTCAATCCAATCTCTATTGTCTTTAAATCCCTCTGAGCCTAGAAAATAATTAACCACCTACATATACAATATTCCTCAACAGCCATCAAGTGTAGATCCGTGCAGTATAAGGGTTGAAAGACGAGCAGAGGTCCAGAGATAGAAAAAAAGAATGAGAGAGGTCAGGGGAGGTACAAAAGGATTAACGTAGGAGTGTAAGAATATTGTAGTCATGAAGAAAAGGTATAGCATAAGGATAACTGACCTAACTTGGTAAGTAGGTAGCATATTTGAGTACAAAGTTTGGAAAGTATGAGAATAAAACTTATGTGTTGCTGCATGAAGAGCTCTTAGCCCAAGCAGTGGCCTCACAGTGGACTATGGGATGGATCTGTTTTTCTTGTCTACGTTGAGGGAAAGGGGTATTTCACAAGATGCAGAAGCGAAGATTTCAGAAGCAAATGCTGTGAGTGAATTACCTCGTAAAAGGCATTTTTATTTTCTTTTATCATTCTGCCAGGCTTGGGGCTTGATTCAGGGCCTGAGCACTGTCCTCGGGTTTTCTCAAGTCTAGCCCTCTGCCACTTGAGCCAGTGCCACATCTAGATTTTCTATCTATGTGATACTGAGCAATCAAACCCAGATCTTCATGGATGCTAGGCAAGCACTATACCACTATGCCAAATTCTCAACCCTGACATAGTAATTATAAAGTCATCATCATCATATCAAAATATCCTTTCCCCTACAAAGAATGAACACTTATCTATGTGTGTAATGCTTTTTTTAATTTCACTAATTCTTCTGTGTTTTTCCCTCTTGCATTTTTTACACATGACAGCAAAGCTAATCATCAGGGAAAAATTGATTAGGATACAGAAACCTAATAATATCCTAGTAGATTGACGTCAAAAATATGTGCAAGATGCCCTGTGTGTTTGACCTAGTAGTAGAGTCCTTGGCACTACGCAAAAAGCCTCAGGTTTTATTCCTCATTACCACATACATAGAAAACGCTGCAAGTGGTGCTGTGGCTCGTTAGGACAGCTAGAGCCTAAAGAAAGCCCAAGAACAATGTTCACACTCTGAGGTCAAGTCCCAAGACTAGCAAAAACAAAAAAAATTCGACAAGGGGCAAAATGCAGTCAGAGAAGGCACTGTGAAGCAAATGTTTTGTAAAGGATGAGGGCAATATTGACCCTTAAGTTTGGATCTTACCTTAGAAAGGCTCCTTGAGCCTGAGACCAGACTGGTAGTTGGGCCTAGTGGAAGACATTGGGATTGGACAAATAAGGTGTGCTGTTTACTACATCCACATGTATATTGTGAGATTGGAGGAGAGATTCAGCCTCCAGTATGTCTTTGGTGAGGTCTTCTGTGAGCAAGGATCTTTGGTCATTGGGCCCTGAAAGGTGACCCTGCCTCTCTCACAATGGAACAGAATATGGAACCATGGTAACCAAGCCACTGTAACTAACAACCAACTCCAGCCACTTCACTTGGCTTGTGGCTCAGGAGGAAGAAAGATGTTGCTGTACTGTTGCCAAAGGTCAGGAAACTCGAGTTCAGGCATGGAAGTTGTGGATGTCTTACTCGGAGATGTACATGCTAGATCATTGCCAAGCCACAAATCCAGTATAACAGGCCTTTGTCAAAGAAGAAGGCCAGGAAAATCCAGGGCAACCAGATGAGGTATATTTCTAACAAGAAATGTATTTTACACCGTCAGCCTCCCCACACACTACAACTTTCTTTTTTTTTCATTTTTTATTGTAATTAGTAAAAGGGTTAGATGATATTTGCCAGATAGAAGGTGCATTAATTCACATACATTGATACCCATTCACATGTCTTAGTACCCATTTCCCTCCAACCCCACACCCCCCACCCGTCTTGTTTTTCCCCCCTTCCCTATCAAATTTCAAATATCCAAATACAAATAAATTCAATATATCAGATAACAAAGTGAGATACTATACCAATATGGGATAACCAAGGGACAGCAAATGAGATGAGAGACAACATAGTATATTAAGGACAACAATCATTCATTATGTGGCTTTTGTTTCAATATCCTGGAGGTCCTTTCATTTAGCTTCACATTATATGGCCTTATATATGGCCTTTTGCTCTATTGCAAATCTCTGCTAGTAGAGCCCAAGGTTTCTACTGATTTTGAAGAAGGAGGGAAACCACTGAGCCTAAGTTCCTTTGAGTCTGGCTTACTTCACTTAATATGATTTGTTCTAAGTCTTTCCATTTCTTAACAAATGGGGCGATGTCATTCTTTCTGACAGCAGCATAGAATTCCATTGTGTACAAATACCACAATTTGTTGATCCACTCATCAACTGAGGGACATCTGGGTTGGTTCCATATCTTTGCTATGGTGAATAGTGCTGCAATGAACATTGTTGTGCTAGTGGGTTTAGTATGCCCTTGTTTCTGGATTGTTGGGTAAATGCCAAGTAGTGGAATTGCTGGGTCATAGGGGCGTTCTATGTTTAGCCTTTTGAGGCACTGCCACACTGCTTTCCATAGTGGTTGAACGAGTTTGCACTCCCACCAACAGTGTAGTAGTGATCCCTCCTGGCCACATCCCCTCCAGCATCTGTTGTCATTTGTTTTCCTGATCCTGGCCATTCTAACTGGAGTGAGGTGGAATCTTAGAGTTGTTTTGATTTGCATTTCTTTTATGACCAGAGATGTGGAGCATTTCTTCATGTGTCTATAGGCCATTTTTGTTTCTTCCTCAGAGAAGACTCTCTTTAAGTCTTTGGCCCATTTTTTAATGGGATGGGTGTTACTTTGGAGGTTAGTTTTGGAGTGATTTAATTTTTTGAGTTGTTGATATATTTAGATATGAGGCCTTTGTCCGTTGTTTGGTTGGTGAAGATCTTCTCCTACTCTGTAGGCTTCCTGATTAGTTTACTAGCTATATCCGTTGCCATACAAAAGCTCTGCAGTTTAATGCAGTCCCACTTATCCAGCCTTTCTCTGATTTGTTGTGATTCTTGGTCCTTATTAAGAAAGTTTCGACCTGTGCCAAGGAGGCCTAGTGTATCTCCTATTCCTTCCTGTAAACTTTTCAGTGTGTCAGCTTTTACCTCGATGTCTTTGATCCATTTGGAGTTAATTCCAGTGCAAGGTGACAAAGAAGGATCCAAATTTAGTTTTCTGCATGTGCTTAACCAGTTCTGCCAGCACAACTTGTTGAAGAGGCTATCTTTCTTCCATTCTATGTTTTTGGCTCCTTTGTCAAAGATTAGGTGGCCATAGGTCTGTGGTTTAATATCAGGGTCCGCAGTTCTATTCCATTGGACTTCAGGCCTGTTCTTGTGCCAGTACCAAGCTGTTTTGAGAATTATTGCTCTGTAATAGAGTTTAAAGTTTGGAATTGAAATTCTTCCAGCGCTGTTCTTTCTGCTAAGAAGTGTTTTGCTCTGCGGGGTCTGTTATTATTCCATATGAAATTCTGAATTGCCTATTCTATTTCTTTAAAGAATGACATTGGGATGTTGATGGGTATTGCATTGAATTAGTAGATAGCCCTTGGCAAGATTGTCATTTTGACAATGTTGATTCTTCCAATCCAGGAGCCTGGGAGGTTTTTCTATTTCCTTACTTCTGCTTTAATTTCCTTTTTTAGGTTTTTAAAGTTTTCATCTAAACGGTCCTTTACATTCTTAGTTAAGCTAATTCCTAGGTACTTTATTTTCTTTGAGGCAATTGTGAAACGAGTTTCTTTCCTGATTATTGCCTCCTTCCTCTCACTGTTGGCGTAAAGGAAGGCAGTTGATTTGTGAGGGTTGATTTTATGGCCTGCTGCCCTTCCGAAGCTTTGAATCAGCTCAAGGAGCTTGGGAGTGGAGTCTATAGGATTCTTTAAATACAGAATCATGTCATCTGCAAAGAGGGATAGTTTTCTTTCCTCTTTCCCTACTTGGATCCCCTTTATGCTTGCTTCTTGCCTTATTGCACTGCCTAGGAATTCTAGTACTATGTTAAAAAGGAGTGAAGAGAGTGGGCATCCTTGTCTCGTTCCTGATTTTAGAGGGAATGGCTTTAGATTTTCACCATTAACTATAATGCTAGCAGTGGGTTTCTCATACACAGCCTTTATTACATTGAGAAATGTTCCATGGATTCCTAGTTTCTCCACATCTTTTAACATAAAGGAGTTTTGGATCTTGTCAAATGCCTTTTCCACATCTATTGAGACAATCATGTGATTTTTGTCCTTGCTCCTGTTGATGTGTTGAATTATATTAATTGATTTGTGTATGTTGAACCAGTTTTGCCTCCCTGTGATGAATCCACTTTGATCATAGTGTATAATTATTTGATGAGTTGTTGTAGACGGTTGGCCAGTATTTTGTTGAGAAGTTTTGCATCGATGTTCATCAAAGAAATGGGTCTATAGTTCTCTCTCTTTGATGAATCTCTGTCTGGTTTGGGAATGAGGGATATACTGGCTTCACAGAATGACTTTGATAAAGAACCTTCATTTTCAATTTCGTTGAAGAGCTTGAGGACTATTGGTGTGAGCTCTGCTTTGAAGACCTTATAGAATTCAGCTGTGAATCCATCTGGCCCTGGGCTCTTTTTAAGTGGAAGTTGTCTAATTTCCATTTCTATTTCAGAGCTTGAAATAGGCCTGTTGATTTGGGTTAGCTCTTCTTGGTTCAGTGTGGGTATGTTAATATTGTCTAGAAATTCATCCATTTCTTCTAGATTCTCAAATTTGTTGGCGTAAAGGTTTGAGAAGTATTCCCTCATGATATTCTGGATCTTGGTAATTTCTGTCGTGATATTACCATTTTCATCTGCGATTTTGTTTATTTCGATATGCTCTCTTCTTTTTTCGGTAAGATTTGCTAAGGGCTTGTCAATTTTGTTAATTCTTTCAAAGAACCAACTCCTTCTTTTGTTGAAGCTTTCTATAGTTTTTTTTATTGCAAATCATTTAATTCTGCTTTGATTTTTAATAATTTGCTTTCTCCTAATGGTTTAGGGTTGGTTTGTTGCTCTTTTTCCAGGAGGTTAAGATGTGACATTAACTAGTTGGTTTGCCATTTTTCCAACTTGCTGTTGTAGGCACTCAGCGCTATAAATTTTCCTCTGAGTACTGCCTGTGTTGTGTCCCTAAGGAATTGATATCTGTGTCCTCCTTATTGTTAAATTTCATAAACAGTTGGATATCTGTTCTGATCTCTTCGATTACCCATTGTTTTTGATTCAACAATGTGTTGTTCAGTTTCCATAAGATACAGGGGTTTCGTTGGTGGAGATGTGTGTTCAGTTCCAATTTGATGCCTTTATGGTCTGAGAGTGTGCATGGAATAATTTCAGTGTTTCTGAATCTGTCCAGGTTTGTTTTATGGCCTACGATGTGGTCTATTTTGGAAAATGTTCCATGTGCTGCTGAGAAAAAAGTATATTGTGTTGTTACTGGGTGGAATATTCTGCAGATGTCTGTTAGATCTAGTTGGTCTATATAGTTGTTCAGTTCTAAGGTTTCTCTGTTGAGTTTTTGCCTTGTTGATCTGTCCATAGGTGAGAGTGGTGTGTTAAACTCACCAGCAATCACTTTATTTCGATCTATGTATGGTTTCAGTGTAAGTAAAGTTTGCTTGATGAAATTTGGAGCCCCGGGATTGGGTGTGTAAATATTTAGGATCTTTATGTCTTCCTGGAGGAAAGATCCCTTTAGTAGTATGTAGTAACCTTCTTTGTCTTTTCTTACTAATTTTAGTTTGAAGTCTATTGTCTGATATGAGGATGGCAACTCCAGCCTGTTTATGGGGTCAGTTAGCTTGATAGAGTTTATTGCAACCTCTCACATTCAAAAGATGATTGTTTTTGGGTAAGATGTGTCTCTTGAAGACAGGAGAACGATGGCTCTTGCTTTTTGATCCAACTAGACAGCCTATGCTGGTTAATTGGAGAGTTAAGTCCATTGATATTGAGAGTTAGGATTGAGAGATATTTATTAGTTCCTACCATTTTTAAAAGCTTTTAGTAGGGTTTGTGTCTTGACAGTTCTTGTGGTCCTTAGATGGTATGCTGTTTAGGCGCCATTTCTTTCCCTATATTGAATTTATTTTGGTTTTCTATGTATAGAGCATCGTTGAGATTTCGCTGTAGTGTTGGTTTTGTTTCAACATATTGTTGCAGCCTTTCCCTGGAATGGAATTTTTTCTTGTTCCCTCAGTTATGAATGAGACCTTAGCTGGCTACAGTATTCTTGGTTGGTAGTTATTTGATTTAAGGGCATTACATATATGCTTCTAGTCACTTCGTGCTTGCATGATCTCTGCTGAGAAATCTGGGGTTATTCTGATTGGTTTGCCTTTGTAGGTTACTGATCCCTTTTCCCTGGCTGCCTTTAGGATCTTTCCTTTTGTTTCTATTGATCCAGTTCAGATCACAATGTGGCGGTGGGATGTTCTTTTCTGGTCTGGTCTGTTTGGGGTTCTAAAAGCTTCTCGTATCTGGATGGGCCTGCCCTATGGATATTTGGGAAATTCTCTGAGATGATTCCCTGAAGTATATTTCCAATACCATTGACCTCTTTCTCCACGCCCTCCTCAATACCAACTAGCCTTAAATTAGGCTTCCTAATTGTATCTTGGACCTCCTGAAGCGCTCTCTCATATTTCCTAGATTTGGATTGACTCATTTTCTCCTCTTTCTCTATACTACCTAAATTATCTTCAGCCCCGGAAATTCTCTCCTCTGCATTGTCTAACCTGCTATCAAAGCTATCTACTTTATTTTTCATCTCCCTTGCTTCTAATTGCTCATTTTTGATGCCTTGCATCTCTTGTTTTAGATCATGTATGGATTTCATTATCTCCTTGATTTCCTTTTGAGTGGTTAGCTCAGTAGCTTTATTTTCTTTGGCCATTTGCAGGAGTTTGGTCACGTTTTTATTTGTGGATTCTATGGAATTCATCCATCTTTCTTTGAAAAACCTTAATTATGGCCTCCTTTATGGCTTCTTCTTTTTCACTTATCACCTTGTTTTTGCTTTCCTCTTGTTCAGCTATGGCTTCCTCCATCATCTCTTTCTTTATATTTTCACATTTTTCATTAATGATGTTTATCAATTGCATTTGTTTAGCACTTGGAAAACTCTCCTCTAGGTTTTCCAGTGACTGTTAAATTGTCTGTTTACATTGGGTGAGGGATGTTGTTTCTTGATTTGACATTTTTCTTGAGTTTCCTGTTCTGCCCATTTGAAAATGGGAGCAAGATTACTACTAAATACGATTATAGTTTTTCAGATATAACCAACCTAGACCTCTGTAGCTGGCAGACACTAGATGTTCACAAGTTTTGATTGGTATTATCACTCTTTCTTTTTGTGCACTTACAGACCAGTCCAATACAACCACTGATAAGCGATTTATACCCAAAACAATAAGCCTCTCAATCCAATCTCTATTGTCTTTAAGTCCCTCTGAGCCTAGAAAATAATTAACCACCTACATATACAATATTCCTCAACAGCCATCAAGTGTAGATCCGTGCAGTATAAGGGTTGAAAGATGAGCAGAGGTCCAGAGATAGAAAAAAAGAATGAGAGAGGTCAGGGGAGGTACAAAAGGATTAACGTAGGAGTGTAAGAATATTGTAGTCATGAAGAAAAGTTATAGTATAAGGATAACTGACCTAAGTTGGTAAGTAGGTAGCATATTTGAGTACAAAGTTTGGAAAGTATTAGAATAAAACTTATGTGTTGCTGCACGACTATCTCTTAGCCCAACCAGTGGCCTCACAGTGGACTATGGGATGGATCTGTTTTTCTTGTCTACGTTGAGGGAAAGGGGTATTTCACAAGATGCAGAAGCGAAGATTTCAGAAGCAAATGCTGTGAGTGAATTAGCTCGTAAAAAGCATTTTTATATTCTCTTATCTTTCTGCCAATCTTGGGGCTTGAATTCAGGGCCTGAGCACTGTCCTCGGGTTTTCTCAAGTCTAGCCCCCTGCCACTTGAGCCACAGTGCCACATCTAGATTTTCTATCTATGTGAAACAGAGCAATCAAACCCGGATCTTCATGGATACTAGGCAAGCACTCTACCACTATGCCAAACTCTCAACCCTGACATAGTAATTATAAAGTCATCATCATCATCATCATCATCATATCCAAATATCCTTTCTCCTACAAAGAATGAACACTTAACTGTGTCTAATGCTTTTTTTTAATTTCACTAATTCTCCTGTGTTTTTCCCTCTTGCATTTTTTACACATGACAGCAAAGCTAATCATCAGGAAAAAATTGATTAGGATACAGAAACCTAATAATATCCTAGTAGATTGACGTCAAAAATATGTGCAAGATGCCCTGTGTGTTCCACCTAGTGGTAGAGTACTTGGCTACCATGCAAAAAGACTCAGGTTTGATTCCTCATTACCACATACATAGAAAATGCTGCAAGTGGTGCTGTGGCTCGGTGGGACAGCTAAAGCCTAAAGAAAGCCCAAGAACAATGTTCACACTCTGAGGTCAAGTCCCAAGACTAGCAAAAACAAAAAAAAATTCGACAAGGGGCAAAATGCAGGCAGAGAAGGCACTGTGAAGCAAATGTTTTGTAAAGGATGAGGGCAATATTGACCCTTAAGTTTGGATTTTACCTAAGAAAGGCTCCTTGAGCCTGAGACCAGACTGGTAGTTGGGCCTAGTGGAAGACATTGGGATTGGACAAATAAGGTGTGCTGTATACTACATCCACATGTTAATTGTGAGATTGGAGGAGAGATTCAGCCTCCAGTATGTCTTTGGTGAGGTCTTCTGTGAGCAAGGATCTTTGTTCATTGGGCCCTGAAAGGTGAACCTGCTCCCTCATAATGGAACAGAAAATGGAACCCTGGTAACCAAGCCACTGTAACTAACAACCAACTCAAGCCAGCTCACTTGGCCTGTGGCTCAGTTGGAAGAAAGTTGTTGCTGTGCTGTTGCCAAAGGTCAGGAAACTCGAGTCTCAGGCATGGAAGTTGTGGATGTCTTATTCGAAGATGTACATGCTAGATCATTGCCAAGCCACAAATCCAGTATAACAGAACTTTCTCTAAGGAGAAGGCCAGGAAAATCCAAGGCAACAAGATGAGGTATATTTCTAAGAAGAAATGTATTTGACCCCATCATCCTCCCCACACACTACAACTTTCTTTTTTTTCATTTTTTTATTGTAATTAGTAAAAGGGTTAGATGATATTTGCCAGATAGAAGGTGCATTAATTCACATACATTGATTCCCTTTCACATGTCTTGGTACCCATTTCCCTCCAACCCCACACCCACCGCCCGTCTTGGTTTTCCCCCCTTCCCTATCAAATTTCAAATATCCAAATACAAATATATTCAATATATGAGATAACAAAGTGAGATACTATACCAATATGGGATAACCAGGGACAGCAAACGAGATGTGAGACAACATAGTACATTAAGGACAACAATCATTCATTATATGGCTTTTTTTTCAATATCTTGGAGGTCCTTTCAATTAGCTTCACATTATATGGCCTTATATATGGCCTTTTGCTCTATTGCGAATCTCTGCTAGTAGAGCCCAAGGTTTCTACTGATTTTGAAGAAGGAGGGAAACCACTGAGCCTAAGTTCCTTTGAGTCTGGCTTACTTCACTTAATATGATTTGTTCTAAGTCTTTCCATTTCTTAACAAATGGGGCGATGTCATTCTTTCTGACAGCAGCATAGAATTCCATTGTGTACAAATACCACAACTTGTTGATCCACTCATCAACTGAGGGACATCTGGGTTGATTCCATATCTTTGCTAAGGTGAATAGTGCTGCAATGAACATTGTTGTGCTAGTGGGTTTAGTATGCCCTTGTTTCTGGATTGTTGGGTAAATGCCAAGTAGTGGAATTGCTGGGTCATAGGGGAGTTCTATGTTTAGCCTTTTGAGGCACTGCCACACTGCTTTCCACAGTGATTGAACGAGTTTGCACTCCCACCAACAGTGTAGTAGTGATCCCTCCTGGCCACATCCCCTCCAGCACCTGCTGTCATTTGTTTTCCTGATCCTGGCCATTCTAACTGGAGTGAGGTGGAATCTTAGAGTTGTTTTGATTTGCATTTCTATTAAGACCAGAGATGTTGAGCATTTCTTCATGTGTCTATAAGCCATTTTTGTTTCTTCTTCAGAGAAGACTCTCTTTAAGTCTTTGGCCCATTTTTTAATGGGATGGGTGTTACTTTGGAGGTTAGTTTTGGAGTGATTCAATTTTTTAAGTTGTTGATATAATTTAGATATGAGGCCTTTGTCCGTTGTTTGGTTGGTGAAGATTTTCTCCCACTCTGTAGGCTTCCTGATTAGTTTACTAGCTATATCCGTTGCCGTACAAAAGCTCTGCAGTTTAATGCAGTCCCACTTATCCAGCCTTTCTCTGATTTGTTGTGATTCTTGGTCCCTATTAAGAAAGTTTCGACCTGTGCCAAGGAGGCCTAGTGTATCTCCTATTCCCTCCTGTTATCTTTTCAGTGTGTCAGCTTTTACCTCCAGGTCTTTGATCCATTTGGAGTTAATTCTAGTGCATGGTGACAAAGAAGGATCCAACTTTAGTTTTCTGCAGGTGCTTAACCAGTTCTGCCTGCACAACATGTTGAAGAGGCTATCTTTCTTCCATTCTATTTTTTTTGCACCCTTGTCAAAGATTAGGTGGCCATAAGTCTGTGGTTTAATATCTGGGTCCTCATTTCTATTCCATTGGTCTTCAGGCCTGTTCCTGTGCCAGTACCAAGCTGTTTTGAGAATTATAGCTCTGTAATAGAGTCTAAAGTTTGGAATTGAAATTCCTCCAGCGCTGTTCTTTCTGCTAAGAAGTGTTTTTGCTATATGGGGTCTTTTATTATTCCATATGAAATTTTGGATTGTCTCTTCTATTTCTTTAAAGAATGACATTGGTATGTTGATGGGTATTACATTGAATTTGTAGATAGCCCTTGGCAAGACTGTCATTTTCACAATGTTGATTCTTCCAATCCAGGAGCATGGTATGTTTTTTCAATTCCTTAGTTCTGCTTTAATTTCCTTTTTTAGGGTTTTAAAGTTTTCGTCAAAAAGGTCCTTTACATTCTTAGTTAAGCTAATTCCTAGGCACTTTATTTTCTTTGAGGCTATTGTGAAAGGAGTTTTTTTCCTGATTATTGCCTCGTTCCTCTCACTGTTGGCATAAAGGAAGGCAGTTGATTATTGAGGGTTGATTTTATAGCCTGCTACACTTCCAAAGCTTTGGATCAGCTCAAGGAGCTTGGGAGTAGAGTCTATAGGATTCTTTAAATACAGAATCATGTCATCTGCAAAGAGGGATAGTTTTATTTCCTCTTTCCCTACTTGGATCCCCTTTATGCTTGCTTCTTGCCTTATTGCACTGCCTAGGAATTCTAGTACTATGTTAAAGAGTAGTGGAGAGAGTGGGCATCCTGAATGCTACCCCTTACCCCTTTTATGCAAAGCTTAGGCCTCTGGCATTTTAAGCACAATTCAACGCTCTGTTTTTTGCTGGTTAATTAGAGGTAAAAATCTTATGGAATTTATTGCATGGCTGATTTTGAATTGGAATCCTCAGGTCTCAGCTTATCTTGAGTAGCTATGATTACAGTACTTTTACAACCTGTATGCTCATACACATCGCTTCTGATCCAAACACTCATTGTTCAATTTAACTAACAAGATGTGAGGAAAGATGATTGACTGTAATTTACTAGATGGGCTTCAAGTGAGTATATATTTCCACTTCCACTCTGAAGCCAGGGAAATGTTTCTGGTACATGTTTCAATTATCTCCCAAAGAGGAAATAATGTGTGAGTACGTTTGCTAGTATTTCAGATAGGAGATGCACTTTGGTGTTTTGAACCTCTTGAGCAGAGTGTATCAGCTGGGCTGTGATAACAGAGATGATGTTTCAGACAGGAATATTTTCATCCCAGACAGACTTAATCCAGATCCTTGGATTTCAGGCCTTGAGAAGATAGAATTACAAGTGTGAGCTGCCACCACCACCTGGTTCATTTTGGAAACCTTAATTGCTTCTCATTTGTTCCTTTCCTTTTTTGGAAGATTGATCTAAGCTGGCTGATTGTGCATCACAATGAAGTGATTGGCCTCAGGAATTGCAAATATTTGTTTCATCAGCACAGAATGAATGAAGTTGATCTAAACCCAATAGTATTTTCCTTCTGATAAATAGGGAACTTACTTATATCATTTTTCCTTGCCTTTGCTTTCCCAAAGCAAGCAACATGTTTCTTAAAAACTATACTTCATGAGAATATTATAATTAGAAGCTATCTTCTGCACACTTCAGAATAGTCCTTGCATTTATAAACTTATATTACAATATTAGGTAGAAGAATGGTGACTGTTAGTTTCATAACGGTTTCATATGTTTTACTCTTTAAGGCTCATTAACTCAAGAAGGGATTAAAGACATTTAGATAATAGTAGATCATAGCTGCTGCTGATTTGATGTGTGTGCAGATGATACACAGATTTATTAGGATTACTCAAAAGTTTTGTTCAAATTTTCAGTAGTAGACTGCTATGCTAACGGGAAGGTGGTAGTAATGATGCTGAAATTCTCTGAATCAGCTATGAAGCAGAATTTCAGGGGAGAGTGTTTGCTAGGGACATAATTTCTAAGACGCATATCAAGAACACTGAACTACAACACCAAATGATGGACAACTCAGCGTCACATTTTGTTTGTTTTATGCAAGTCTTGGGACTTGAACCCAGGGCCTGGGAACTGTCCTTAAATGTTTTTTTTTTGCTTCAGGCTAGTGTTCTACCACTTGATCCACAGCTCCACCTCCAGATTTTTGGTAATGAACTGTAAATCAGAATATCATGCAATTTGTTTGGGCTGGATTCAAACCTGATTCTCTGTAGATAGGATTCCAAGTGTGAGCGCACAGAGCCTGGCTAGTATCATTCATCATTCAAGTCATGGGACTGCAATTCTGCACCTGGGTCTTGTCACTGAGCTTTTCAGCTCAAGACTACTGCCCTATCTCTTGAGCCATAGGGCCACTTCTGGGTGTCTGGTGGTTAATTGGAGATAAGAGTCACATGGACTTCAGTGCCCAGGCTGACTTTGAACTGCTATCCTTGGATCCCAGCCTCTTGAGTAGCTACATTTACAAGTGTGAGCCACCATACCCGGCTAAATTATTTTTTAAGTTAATTTTTTTTGTTAAGTCAATATATAGTTGGCATACGGTTACATAAGTAATGAACACATTTCTTAAGAAAATTGTTATCCCCTCCCTCCTTTTTCTATGTTTTCCTACCCTCAGCCCCCTCTCCACCCAGATTGTTCAGTTCATTTCCGGTTAGTGTCTTCCAAGTATCACTGTTCAATTGGTTCACCCTTTTTCCTTTGTTTTTTTTCTTTTACCATTTTATTATACCCTCTCCATTCCCCAAATCACCTAATCCTATGTACAAGACACAGGGTACCCGAATTCAACACAGTGACTACAGAGAATAAAACTAAAGGGAAAAAGAAGAAAAGAGGTAAAAAGCAAAGAAAATGAAAGAACATCATACAGTACCTTAGAAGCAACAACACTGAAAAAACAAAACATAAAACCTTGGGCTGAAAATGAAGCTTGCCTAGCATGTATGAAACCCTGGATTCCATTCCTCAGCACCACATAAACAAAAACTGGAAGTGCCACTGTGACTCAGCTGGTAGATTTGTAACGTTCAGCACAGAGTGTCTCCAAGTGACAAAAATCTGCTAGGAACCAGTTACGTGATTTGGAAGAAAGTCCAATTTTCAAAAAATCACTAGCCAGGCGCTGAAGGGTCATAATTGTCATTCTACTAGCCAGGGAGATGGTGATTCAAAGCCTTTGTAAGCAAAAAAACGAAAACAAAAAGAACTGTAAGATTCTTCTCTCCACTTAGCCACCCAAAAACTAAGTGGAGTTGTGGCTAAAACTGGTACAGCATTAGCCTTGAGGAAAAAGAACTAAGAGACCTTGCCCAGGTCCAAAGTTCAACCTCCCCACCAAGAAAGAAAAAAAAAGGAGTCCAGATACCTTAGTTTCAAAAGTATATCTGGATATCTTAGTAGATTTTTCTGATCTTTCCTCATTCATCTGATGGAACCACATAATCTTGATCCTGATCTGACTAAGAGCCTGCATTGTGCTTAATAAATTCATTCCACATATTCCAGTAGAATTTGGACAGCTAACAGCCACTTACCAATGCTTTATTCTACGTTTAGGCCAGTATGTCTTCATACCATCTACACAGTCAGCTATATCATCTTTCCAGAAGTATCATTGAGTGTAAAACACTCAGCACTAAAATAATTGCATAAAGATGTAGTAAAACCCCTTGATTCATTAAGAAAATTTCTGTACCACTTAAAGCAAGTACATTAGTGGTATTTACCTCTAGCCTCTTTTTTTAGAAAAAAATTATTAACATTGAATTTTACATCATATTTCAAATGTCATGTTTAACCAACAAGTATTCAAGAAGGGAATCGCTATACAATCACTGGCACATAGATTTTAGAATATAGTAAAAATTAAGCTGAGTGTTTGTATGTCATAGATACAGATTAATCTATAATAAAACACATGTCTATAGAGTGTATAGTCTATCCTACATTTTTATGTCTATGTAGTTATGTTTATATCTCTAAAATTATGTCCAGAACTTTGGGTATCAACTATTCAATCATCGCTCTACTACTGTTTGAAACTAATATCCATATATTAAGGATACCATGTACCTTTTGTTCCTTGGTCTTGACTTATCTCACTCAACAGGATTCACTCTAATTTCATCCACTACCCCAAAAATGCCATTATTATTTTTTTCTGTGCAGATCTTCTTTTTATGTATTTATTTTTAGTGTAATTTATAGAATGGTTACATTATATTCACCAGATAGAAGGTGTATTACTTCTCAAACTTTGATACCCCATGTAATGATATGGTCCACATTTCCCTTCCCCTACCCCCACTCATGTTCATTTCCCCCCTTCCCTATCCAATTTCAAATAACCAATTAGGCACATATGAAATATATCAGAAAACAAGGTGAAATATTGTAACAATATGATATAACCAAGGGATAGCAAAAGAGATAAGAGATCACATAGTTCATTAAGGACAACAATCACTCATTATATGAGTTTTGTTTCTTTATCTTGGAGGTCCTTACGTTTAGTGTCCTACTATTTGTCACGATGTCTCTAGATTTTGTTCTATTGTAAATCTCTGGTAGCAGAGCCCAAGGTTTCTACTGAATTTGACAAATGAGGGAGACTCTTGGGCCTATGTTCCTTTGAGTTTGGCTTACTTCACTTAATATGATTTTTTTCCTTTTCATCCACTTCCCCGAGAATGCCATTATTTTATCTTGTCGGTTGGCTATGTATTATTCCATTGTGTGTGTGTGTGTGTGTGCGTGTATCACATTTTTTGTAGTAGGGCATCTGGTTGTTTCCATCATCCAGCCTCATTTTCTACAGATATTTTTATAGTCTCTTTTTTATTTTCAGGGTAATGTATAGAGGGGTTACGATTACATTTACAGGTAGTGGACTGCATTACTTCTCACACATTTATTCCACTCCACATGTTTTTGTCCCCAGTTCCCTCTCCCCTCACCTTCCCAATCATCTTGTTTCCCCCCTTCCCTTTCCTATTTGACATAAACAAATAAACATATATACAATATGCCAGGGAAAAAATCAGATACAGTAACAATCTGACATTAACCAAAGGGCAAAATAAGAGATGAGAAATAACATAGTAGTTTAAGGACAAAAATCACACAAGATTAAGAGCAACGATGACACAAGATATAGCTCTTGTTCCCATATCCTAGAGATCCTTTCATTTAGTCTCATCCTATATGACCTTATATACCTAGGTTTTTGAGTTATTGTAATCCTCTGCTAGGAGAGTCCTAGATGTGAACTAATTATTACAAATGAGGGAAACCATTGAGCTTATGTTTCTTTGGGTCTGGCTTGCTTCACTTAATATGAATTTTTCCAAGTCTTTCCATTTCCTTACAAATGGGGCGATGTCTTTACTTCTGATGGCAGCATAGCATTCCATTGTGTATAAGTACCACATCTTCTTGATTCAGTCATCTACTGAGTGGCATCTGGGTTGGTTTCATAGCTTTGCTATGGTAAATAGTGCTGCAATGAGCATCATTGTGCTAGTGGCTTTAGTATGTCCTTTTTTCTGGACAATTGGGAATGGAAGCCATCATCCTGGCTGACAACTTAATTTCAGCTACTTAGGAGGCTCAGGGCTTAGGATCACAGGTCAAAGCCAACCAGGGCCCTACAGTGTGTGAGATCAAACTCTGTGAACATACAATGACTGTAAGAGGAATCTCACTGCCTGGGAATGTAGCCTAATGGTAGAGTGCTCACCTAGAATGCATGAAGACCTAGGTTCTATTCACCGGTACCGCATACTCAGAATAAAAGCTAGAAGTGGCGCTGTGTCTCAAGAGGCAGAGCACTCACCTTGGGCAAGCGAGTACAGTGAAAATGACTAGGCCCTGAATCCAAGCCGTAGGACTGGCAAAAAGAAAAAAAAAGAGCAATCTTACTTAAGTAACAAGGAATGTACCCTATATTTATACAGACTGAAAAATTCATTAAGAAATTAGAAAATATGTATAAAGTGCATAATTTCTTTTGTGTGTTGGCACTGGGTCTTCAACTGAGTTCTTCAGCTCTATCCCTGACCTTTTCTGCTCAAGGCTAGCACTCTACCAATGCAGCCCTAAATCAACTATCTTCAATTGAGATATAAGCGGTGAATATTTCAGAGTGCTTCATGAAAAACATTTTTAAAAATTGAAACTTTCAACACAGTCTTATTTTAGTATGAATGTTGAGATGGGAAGAGACAGAAAAAGTGAAATGTTTCCTGATCCCCATAGAGAAGAGACTCAGCAGAACCACTGTGGTCTGCAGGCTTCTTTGTGAGTTTTGTTTGCTTGTTTGATTTTTGTCAATTGTGGGGCTTGAACTCTGGGCCTGGGCACTGTCCCTGAGCTCTTCAGCTCAAGGCTAGTGCTTTAATCTGTGAGCCCCATTGCCACTTCTGGTTTTTCTGGCAGTTAACTGGGTACTTTGGCTGGCTTTAAACTTTGATTCTCCGATCTTAGCCTCCTGAGTAGCTAAGATTATAGGTGTGAGGTACCATCGCCAGGCTGCTGCTCTGTTACTATGCAGGTTCTGGATCAAGAACTTCAAGTTCTTACTTCAATTTTTTCTTCTCTTGCCTGATACTCTGCCATTTGAACGAAGCCCCAGTTCCTGATCTTTGTTGGTTAATGAGAGATATTATGATTTTCTAATATTCAGAGCAACGATTATAAAACCCAGCATTTTACTTACTTGAATAAATTAAGAGACAGGACCTAGTGAGATGGAAAACAAAATTTATTTTCAAGTTGCTATCCTGTTCTAATGCATAAGTCTGGCTATTTTGCTTACACACAAACATATATTTTACCAGTTTCTACTCTATTTTTGCTTAGCTTAAAACCACCACTGCCATTTCATAGATTTTGTTGTTGTTGTTTGCGGTGCTTGAACTCTGTGCCTGGGCTGTTCCTCAGATCTTCAGTTCAATGCCAGTGCTCTACTACTTTTGCTTTGGCCAGTCCTGGGCTTGAACTCAGGGACTGAGCACTGTCCTTATATTTTCTCAAGGCTAGGGCTCTACCACTTCAGCCTCAGCACCACTTCCAGCATTTTTCTATGTATGTGGTATTGAGGAATTGAACCCAGGTCTTCGTGCATGCTAGGCAAGCACTCTAACACTAGGCCAAACTCCCAGCCCAAAATTATTCATCATTACTATTAGCTATCTTCTTTTTTTATTATTGATTCGTCATGGTGCTTGGACTTTGGGCCTGGATACTGTCCCTGAGCTCTTCAGCTCAAGGCTAGCGCTCTTCCTCTACAGCTCCATTTTTGGTTTCTGGTAGTTAATTGGTGATGTAAGTCTCACAAACATATGTGTCCAGGCTGGCTTTGGGCTTTGAACCAAGATCCTCCAATCTCAGCCTTCATAGTATCTAGAATTACACGCTTCAGCCAGCAGTGCTTGACTGTTTGATGTCTCTGTCTCTGTCTCTCTCTCTGTCTGTCTCTGTCTGTCTGCCTGTCTGTCTGCCTCTCTCTCTATCTCTGTCTCTGTGTCTCTCTCTCTTTCTCTCTGTCTCTCTCTGTCTCTCTCTGTCTCTCTCTGTCTCTCTCTGTCTCTCTCTCTCTCTCTCTCTCTCTCTCTCTCTCTCTCTCTCTCTCTCTCTCTCTCTGTTTTGGTTGTAAGACTTTAATTGTGCACCTGGGCAGTGTCCCTGGGCTCTTCAGCTCAAGGCTACAACCATAAACACCTTGAGCCACAGTGTCACTTCTGGTTTTCTCGTGCTCAAGTGGAAGTAACAGTTTCATGGACTTTAGTGTCTGGCCTGGCTTTGAACTGTGATCCTCAGAACCCAACCTTATGAGATCATTTCCAGCTTTTTTTTGGTGTAAGTGGTACAGAGTAATTGAACACAGGGCTTTTTGCATACTAGGCAAGCAAACTACCACTAGTGTGCACTCCAGCCTTAGATAAGGGCTTTCTTTTTCTTTTTCTTTTTTTCACTCATGGGGCTTGAACTCTGGGCCTGGATGTTTACCTTAAGCTCTTCAGCTCAAGGCAAGAGCTCTACCACTTGAGGCACATTGTCATTTTGAATTTTCTGGATTATTTGGAAATAAGATTCTCACAGATTTTTATGCCTGGGCCGTCTTTGAACCTCGATCCTCCAGGGTAGCTAGGATTACCAGGGTGAGCCACCAGTCACGGGCATTAAATTATTATTTTTTGCATGTCCTATGGCTTCAACTCATGGCCAGAGCACTGTCCTAGGGCTTGCTCAAGGATAGCACTTTACTTCAGCCAGCCAACTCCCGGTCCAAATAGGCCACTCTTGAAGCTAGAATTACAGAGATCTGCCATAATACTGGCATGTCGTTATCTAAGTATATAATTTTTCTTCTATTTTTGATGGCTTTTCCTTAGTGTACATATTTCCTACATATTTTATGGAAAACTTCCTTCCCACTGGGGCCATGAGTTAAGCCTAGTGGAAGAGTTCTTGCCGAGCATGAATGAAGACCCAAGTTCAATTCCTCAGCACAACATAGATAAAAAAAATAAAAGTGGTGCTGTGGCACATGTGATAGAACTTGCGCCTTAAGAATAAACAAAAACAAAAACAAGGATCGTGCTCAGGTCCTGAGTCTAAGCCCAGTACTGGCAAAAAAAATTCTGCCCAAAGTAGACATTTAAACTTATTGTACTTTTCAAAAAATTTGTTGTCAAGGTGATATACAAAGAGATTGCTGTTACATATGTAATGAGTACATTTCTTGTAAACACTGTTACCCCCTTTCCCTTTTCTCTTTCCCATCCCCCCAAGTCATAAATTTCATTTACAACAAATATATATGTATTTTCATTCCTGAAAAAAATAGTTTAAAATGTGTTCAAATAAATGATGTAGGTTGATATATTTATCAAAATGGATTACTTGAACTCTAAAATAATCATTCTAGGTAATTTTTCTCATAAAATTGTAGTAATGCTATAAAAATAATAAAAAAAGAATTTTAGTTATTAATTTCTTATGTTTTACCATTAACATTATTACACTAAGTACGCTGTTTATGGTATTAATACAGACAGCATGAAATATGATTATGTTAAAAAAATTAAATGATTAAAAATAGTAAGGTTGGGGGCCAGTAGTTTGGCTTGGTGGCACACACCCTGGACTGGCAAAAAAGAAGTAGGGTTAGATAAAACAGATTTACTTCCAAATGTGTGGAAAATGGTATGATTTCTTGTTTGGCTAGTCCTGGGGCTTGAACTGAGGGACCAGGAACTGTCCTTGGTCACATTTTTTCAAGGGTGGCACTCTGACACCTGAGCCACAGTGCCCCATCTGCTTTTTCTGTGTATGCAGTGTCGAGGAATTGAATCAAGGTCTTCTTGTATACTAGGCGAGCACTCTACAACTAGGCCACATTCAAAGCCAAAGTAGATTTTTGATGCTATTGTGGAGTTTTAATTTTCTTAAATATTTGTACAAAGCACAATGGATATATAAACAGACTTGAACTCACAGAACAGAGTCCCACATAATATTACAGTTACTCTGGCACTTCTCCCGATTGACAAAACACATTTCCAGGCATCTGCTCTGTCCTTAAGCTTTGGTAGCTGACTTGTCTTTCCATGGAGGCCTGGCCTGGATTCCTGGTGATTCCATGCATTTCATAGTTCCCTATATATCCAGTAAGGTTGTCTTCTATGGGACCAGACCTGTCTGGTTTTTGGCCCACCCAGGACCTATGTGTCTGAGGTCTCACATTATAAGTGGAAAATAAAACACAGTATAATAAGGACTGAAGAACTGCACACCATAATATTAACAATGAGAGTTTAATAGTTAGCAAAGTAAATACAATGAATACTTGACAAGAATCATGAGAGCAAGATAAAGAGATGTCTTTTTAGGAAGGGGACAGGGAAGCTCTAAATCCAGACTGGCCTCCAAGTTGCCTTCAGACAGTAATTCTCCTTCAGAGTCCTCAGAAGGGTCTCCTTCCTCATGAGAAACAGAATGTCCTTCCTGAGTTAAGAGGGGGATGGATTCTGGTTTGTCGAATGGAGATTGAGTCTCTTTTAGTGAGATGGATGGGTCTGGATATTCTGTTAGGATGGATTCATTTTCCTCCAATGAATCCAGTATTGAGAGTACACTTGCTGCTTCCCATGGGGACATTTTCCATGAGCCCAGCGTGTGCCCCTTCAGCTTGCACAATAAGTGGAGTGTTACTCTGACTCAGATGGACTGACTCTGGGTGGAGTGTGAAAGGAAACGGATGGAAATCTGGCTGCTCTTTTTCTTCCTCCATAGTATCTTCAGGTTCAACTGTGTCACACATGGGGTTCAGAGCAAAAGGTATATCCACAGGACTCTAAACCTGTTTGGTAATTTCTACAGAAGGCCCATGCTTTCTGGAGTGCAGTGATGATTCTCAGTCTCCATCAGTCACCAGCTCCATTGGTGGGTTTTTCATCCGGAGTTCAGGATAAGCTCTTCCACGATGACCGAAACCTATGAATGGAAATAGGTACAGAGTTGACAGAGTGGACTCTGCAAGTTGAAGTGTCACTCAACTTCCATGAGGATCTAATGGAGGAACCTGTAGAACTGGAGTTTGGACTGAACACTGAGGAGGTGTAGGGTCTTTCTAATGAGTGCTTAATCCCGAGTCCTTTCAGAGGACAGACATTACCTGGCTGACACCACCCATAAAGGGCATTTTGCCAAGCTCTGTAGAAGTAAGGGCCAACCAATATCTAGACCACATGGGCTTCCTACTCACAGGCTCTGAGGCACCCACACCAGGACTTCTACTTTTTCTTGGTCTTACTGGTCGCACATTCCTCCAGCTGGTCAAAAAGTATGTGTTTAGAAGAGCAGGTCCAAAGTCGGCATATGGAGCCTCATATAGAGCTTGAGTTGTGTCAGGGTGTGGCAGTTCTTGAACTCGTAGAAATCACTGGGGTAGAAGTCCATTCACATCGTATGGATGGAACACATGATGCTGTGGGCACATTCGGTACAAGGAAAGTGAGAGCCTTCTCTCTCCATCCTGAGCCTTCTACCAAAGCCCCTTTCTTGCAGGACTCTAATGCTGTGGCTGTCCTGCAGAGATGTGCACTTATGTGCTGGGAGGGGGGTAAGAGACACTCGAGAACAGGAAGACTTTTACACCCCACTTCCAGAAGCTTCTGAGAGAGGCCTCTATGTTCAAAGTAAACGCACCTTAAATTAACTAAGTAAATGCTCTAAATAAATCAATAGGTGAATGCTCTAAATAAAGAACTAAATGCTCATTCCTCTAATCTTAGCCACCCAGCAGGCTGAGCTCTGAAGATCACAGTGGAAAGCCAGTCTAGTCAGTAAAAGTCTAAAGGCACTTGTCTTCAATTAGGCAGCAAAAAGCCAGAACTTGACCTATGACTCAAATGGTACAGTGCTAATTTTTGAACACCAAAGGGATGGCATTTAGACCTGGGTTCAGGTTCAAGTGGCAGCACTGGACCACACACCAAAATGTAAATGCTTTCAGGTTCTAACAGGCAAAGCTATCACAATCCCTCCCTGATGGCTCAAAAGTGATTCAGCCCCCAGCTTTTCCTCTGACTCCAGTATTTCACAGGCCTCCGCCATTAGTACTGACACCTCATTTCTTACTGGGAAATGGGATTTCCTAGGATGTCACCTAGGTGAGGGCTGCAGTTGGGAGCCACTTACTCATGCCTGAAATCCAACTTCTCAGTAAACACACTGTTGAGACTCCAGTAGCTTGTGAGGGAAATGAAATGGCATGGTGTCCCAGTCATAATAAAATAGTTTGTGCACTTGTATCATGCTTAGCTCCCCTGTGAACACCCCAGTGAAATAAACAGGCTCAGAGAGGAGCCAAGTATTCCAAGACTTGGCCAGGAGGGGTGAGCAAACCTGGGTTTGGAGGGGGAACACTCACTTTTTCAAGAGAATTTCCAGCAACTACTACATTGTCCTCCACTATTTGAAATTGTGCAGAAAGTTTCCCACATAAAAGAGATCACCTTTCTGGTAGGCAGGGATCAGCTTTGTCAGCAGCATCTCCAACAGGCCTTCCTCCAGGATCCATAGGTTACAAGGCTCATTCAGAGTCTGAGCTGACTTACCATCACACTATGTTGGCAAAAGAGTGGATATTTCAAACATAGGAATGGGACCACACTTCACACAGACGAACTGGAATAGAGTAGATTGGAAATGACACACTCTAATCTCAGTAGAGTCACTTGAAAGCACACAAGAAGGTTGTAGTTTGTGGGCAGGATGATGGGTTCAAATAGGTTTCCTCTCAATATACCTCATCTGAGTTGCCCTGGAGTTTCCTGGCTTTCTTCCCTGAGAAATGCCTGATATATTGGAATTTTGGCTTGGCACTGATCCAGCATCTACTTCTTCAAGTGGGACATCCATATCTCTCATGCCTGAGATCCGAGCCTCCTGAACTTTGGCAACAGCACAGCAACATCTTTCTGGTTCCTGAGCCACAGGCCAAGGGAGCTGGCTTGAGCTGGTTGTCACATACAGTGTCTTGGTTACCAGGGTTCCATATTCTGTTCCATTGTGAGGGAGGTAGGGTCACCTTTCAAGGCCCAATGACCAAAGCTCCTTGCTCACAGAAGACCTCCCCAAAGACATACTGGAGGCTGAATCTCCCTTCCCACCTCACATATGGATGTAGTAAACAGCACACCTTTTTGTTCAAATCCCAAGTCATTAACTAGGCGTAAGTGCTAGCCTGGTCTCAGACTCAAGGAGCCTTTCTTAGGTAAGATCCAAACTTAACTGTCACTATTCCCCTTACCCTTCACAAGACATTTTGCTTCACAGTGCCTTCTCAGCTTGCATTTTGCCTCTTGCACATTTTTTTGCTAGTCCTGGGACTTGATTTCAGAGCCTGACCATTGTTCTTATGCTTTCTTTAGGGTATAGCTGTCCCACCAAGCCACAGCACATCTTCCAGCGTTTTCTATGTATATGGTACTGCAGAATAAAACCGGAGTCTTTTTGTGTGGTAGCCCAGCACTCTACAAATAGATGAAACATCCAGGCCATCTTGCACATATTTTTCACCTCGATCTACTAGGACGTTGTTAGGTTTCTGTATCCTAATTTATTTTTCTTCCTGATGAATATCTGTGCTGTCATCTGTAAAAATGCAAGTGGGAAAATCACAGAAGCATTGGTGACATAAAAAAAGTCTTCCAGACATAGATAAGTGTTCATTCTTTGTAGGAGAAAGGATATTTTGATATGATGATGATGACTATTTATAAATACTTTATCGGGGTTTAGAGTTTGGCCCAGTGGTAGAGTGCTTGCCTAGCATCCATGAAGATCTAGGTTTGAGTCCTTAATATCACACAGATATAAAAATCCATATGGCAATATGGCTCAAGTGGCAGAGGGCTAGACTTGGGAAAAGCCAAGAGCAGTGCTCAGGCCCTGAGTTCAAGCCCCAGGAATGGCAGAAAAACAAAAGAAAAGAAAAGAAAAAAAATGTGCTTTTTACAAGTTATTCACTCACAGCATTTGCCTCTGAATTCTTCGCTTCTGCATCTTGTGACTTATCCCTTTCCCTCAATGTAGACAAGAAAAACAGATTTTATTACTTGCTATCCTGTTGTCCAATCTTTGGATATTAATTCAAAATACAATATTGCCTGAGATATTGTGTGTGTGCATGTGTGTGTGTATCTGCCAATGTGTGCATGCACACATTTGTACAGGGTTTAGGGCTTACTCATAGGGCCTGTGTGATAACCCTCAGCATCTTTTCCTCAAAGGTATTGGTCTTTCACTTGTAGCTTATTATAGCTAATTGAAGTTGAGAGATTCACTCAATTTCTTGCCCTGTGCATTGGAACCCAGTGCTGGGTTCTCATATTGTTAATTGTAGCTATAGAGAAGGCTGAGGTCTGGGGATCCTCGTTAGAATCCAGCCCCTGAAAGAAAGTCACTGATAGAAATCTTTATCTTCAGTTAAGCACGAATAAATAAGGCAAAAGTGGAACTTTGGCTCAGTTCCTCTTGTACCAGCCATGAGAAAATTAGTAATTGGCAGCACCTGGTCCCTGAGAGAAATCCTTAGCACTGGTTCAAAAAAAGAAAGAAAATAATGAAAAAAATTAAAACTTTCTGAGGAATCCATAAGGATAAACGTGCCTGTTAATAATCTTGTCATTTCAGATTCCCTCAAGAGCTTATGTCTCTCTATATTTTATCAAGTTTTTTTAAAGATATTTACATATTTTCTGTCTTTCTTAAACAGAGATAGCCATCCACAAAACACAAACACAAACTCTCACACAGTATACCACCCACCCATAAGTGTCTGGCTATGTATATATGTATATTCATATGTATTGATCTGTCTCTCAATACTAATATATAAATGCATAAACATATGTATTTAGACAAACAGGAAACATACATAGATAGGTCTCAGGCATTTCCAGATTTTGTGCAAGTCTTCTGAGTACAACTTACCTTTGTATTGTTTGTCAAGATAGAGTCCCTCTAACTTTTGGCCAGCTTCTTGTCCTTTGATATTTTTTCTGCCAGTCCTGGGTTTTGAACGCTAGGCCTGGATGCTGTCACTGAGCTTGAGCTTCTTGCATTCAGTAGTTTATTGCAGATAAGAGTCTCATGGAGTTTCTGTCCTGGGCTGGCTTTGAATTGTGATCCTCAGATCTCAAACTCCTGAGTAGCTAGGATGACAGTCTTGAGCTACCAGTACCTGGTTCCTTTGCCTCTTTTACCCTTTTTTTTGGCCCCACCACAGCCAGGGAATCTACCTTCCTATGTTGTCTCCACCTGCCCCCAGACAGGGGTCTGACAGATGCTTTCCACCCAATTATTCATGTCCTCCTCTGTATTGGCTGACAGCGAAGACATGCACTCACTTGTCTGGATGCCAAACACAAAGCCATGTGATTGTTTCTCAGTCTGGAACATCCTATCAGATTTATAGCACCACAGAGGGTCAGGTTGATGCTCCTCCAGGGCTTCTTAAATTGTTCTCATATTAATCCACAACACGTTTGTCATCACTTGTCCAGCTAATTCATGGACTAAACCAGCATTCCCTACAAACTTAGATCCCAATACCATGAGGACACTCAAGGGTGCATTAGGAGTGTGACCTGCAGGTGGATGTGAGCCTGTCTAAGTTGGAGGGGATTTCTCCACCACAGGAAATGGAATACAAATTTAGAATCTGCTTTCATGAGATGACAATCTCTGGCAGATGTTCTTATCAAATGTGGCACTGCCTACTTCCAGCTTAAAACATGGCTTGATGACGCAGCATAACAGAGAATATATTCACCCCGGCCCAACACATAGGCTGGGACCCTGAACTTTCAGGTAGCATTTGGCTTTGAAGGTCATGAGATCTTAGTCTACAAATGATGAGCCCCCTCCCGTGAGGCATAGCAAACGGAGCCAAAGTGCAACCCAGTTAAGCACCAGATCAAGCTTCCCTTCTTCAGTAGGGTATGGTTTGAAAACTGTGCATAGCTTCTGTTTGAAGCCAGTCCAGAAAGGAAAGTCCATGAAACTCTCATTTCCAGTTAACTCCCAAGAAAAAGCCAAAGATAGAGATGAAGCTCAAGAGAGGTAGAGAGCCATCTGAAAAGAATGGTTACACCCTGCAACATCCTCATTATCTGATCTTGAAAACATCTCTGCGTGCATCCCAGCATGCAGCCATCATCTGTTGGTGACAGTGACCCCTGCGCCCATTGGCAATCTGCACTGTCTCTGACATCTGTAATGTGAACCTCATTCTGTTGGGTTTGTGAAGCCGTGTCAACCCTGCAGAAGGAACCAACTGTGCCCTAACTCCCTCTGTCCCCTGGGGCCCCTAGCATTCCCCCATCTGCACCCCTCCTGTGGCTTCTGATTCTAGGGAGCCCTCCTGCCCTGTCCAACACTCACATGAAGTGCATATTTCTTCTCCTGGGGCAACTTCTCCACAGAGAGTACATGACATGCCCACTCTCCAGGCACGGGGAGATCCTGCCAAAGTAGCAAATCAGTGATAAGGACATAAAGTGATGAATAGAATTTTAGATCCTGATGGTAGACAGTCTGCAAAATCCAAGGGAGAATGGAATTGGAGGGGACCAGGGATCAGGATGTGGGCATGGATCTTCCCTGCCAAGGGGGTGGGGGAAGTCACAGGCTGGGGGATGCACAGTATGATCCATGGGCCCTGTGCAGCTACTGGGTCACCCCCTTCTGCATCTCAGCCTTTGGCTTTGAGCTCTGTGATCGTCAATATGTGCACAGTCTGTACTCTGGCTGGCAGAAGAAATGACCCTGGGAAGACAATTGTAGACCCTTTGTGAGTGTAGGAAGGGTTAGGCTGGACACCCAGTCCAAGAGGAGCTAAAACTGGAGTCGAGGGGTGTGCAAGGAGTGGGTGTGAGGGTTGTGGGCAGTCACAGTCACGGCAGAGGTGGGTCTGTCTGTGGGGTGAGTGCCTCCCTGCAGGCATAGCACTGGACATATCAGAGATCCACATGAAAAGGAAAAGCTGGAAATGGCACTATGGTTCAAATGGTAGAGCATCAACCTTGAGCAAAGGAGCTCAGGGATAGTACCCAGGACATGAGTTCAAACCTCATGACTGTAAAAGAAAAAGAACCAGGACTATGAGAGGGAACCTGGTACTCTCTTGGTCTAATCAGACACAAGAAGAGGCCAGGATAGGCTGTGGAAAAACACAGAGTACATCTTCCCCCAGCTCATCCTGTCCTGCATGCAGGGACAGCCATGTAACTAGGGCTACGGTGAGATCATCTCCACCCCTGTGCTGCCATCTGAATTGTAGGCCTCTGTCCTGGCATGGGGTGTCCTGATGGCTGAGCAGGTGCCCTAACCCTAGATGGAGCCACTGACTGTGGTAGCTAAGGATAGATCTGTTCCATAGCTATCAGGCCACCCAGCATGGGAGCCATAACAACCCCTCACCCAGGTAGAGGCCAATGGTTCTCCAGGTGCTACTAACATTGCCCCACCCCTAGCTCTGGGTACACGTGACATTCCCTCCACAAGGAGCAGGACTAAGTGAAGGATCAGGAAGCTGCCTATGGGCTTCAGATGATGGCCAGGCTGGCACTACAGATGGCCTCACTCTGTCACCACCTTCCCCTGCCTCCATCATTCCTCCATCATGCCTCTCTACCTCCCACCCATTAACCTTGGAAACCAATGAACTGGGCTCTCATCATTCCTCTCATCTCTTCACCCACCTTGCCATGCGTCCATCCCTCTGTCACTTCCACCCCACACACATCCCACCACCAGCCACCCTGTAGCTTATGAGGATCACAGAGGAAGCTCTTGGTGAAGGGCTTGTGACCACAAAACAGTTACTATCACCCGCTCCGGCCTGATCCACCACAGAATAAGAACAGCCAACAGGCACACACTGCAGCAGAGTTGCTCTGCTGCCACCCTGATTTCTTCATGGCCAGGACTTGGCTCTCCTCAGCCTCCCAGCTCAGTAACCAGAACATTGTGCTTTCACAGAGCCATGGCTTCCAGTCTCCATGGACACAATGACATCAAGGTGATGCCAACTTCCCCATCTCTATATACTTCTAACTATGGGATGGGAGCTGAGGTTCTCTTCTGTGACTCCATCCGCTAAGAGGCTCATGCAGATTTCTATCCTTTGCTCATCATGGTGACTCTTTGGCTAACAAGTCACTGCTGGGCTTCCAGTTCACCACATATAGAACCCATACTCCAACACTTTTCTTAGAAGGACTGATGACTTTTAAATATTCTCTAGTTTTAAATTTCTAGTTCCTTCTCTCTTTCATTTATATATTTCCCTTCCTCACATACTTCCCTTTTTTTACCTTCCTTCTTTCATTCCTGGCCTTGAACTCAAGACCTGGAGCTTTTTCTTAGCTTTTCTTTGCTCAAGGTAGTACTCTAGCTCTTGAGCCACACAATCTTTGTTCCTGCTCTAAACTGGGAGTATGAGTCTCATGCATTTTTCCCTTTGCTGGGTTGGTTTTAAACCACAATACTAAGATCAGGATCCTGAATATGCCTCGGATTACAGGTATTTTCTAATCAAAATAAATTCCTGATTTCTTTTTTAGACATAATTAGTTCTTTCAGGTGAGCCACCAGCCACTTATGCAAGAGCATTGCAGGATCCCAGCATTCATCTTGTCTCCAGTCTTATTCCATCCATCTCACAATGGTCATCTAAAACACCCTGCTGCATGCCTGAAGTCGCAAGAAACGTTCTCAACGCCATGAAAAGCCCCCTTAAGCTCTGCCTAAGACATGCCCAGCCCCCATTCCACTTCCACATGAGCATTTGTTTAGGAGAAATTTCCTGAGTACATCATCATCTTTTCCTCACCATTCAAATTTCATCTTTGGAGTCATTTCTCCCAGACAAAGAGGAACATGATCCATGGTTTGATAGCAGCTCCAGCTTCATAGTCCCAGCCACCAACACCCCCTCATTACCCTGCCAGACACCTGAATTCAAGAACAATGTTTTCACTACCCCTGACTCTTATCAATGTTTTAACTTATACAGTACATTAAAATAATTTTTCTAAATGGAATAAACACATGGCATCAAGCTTCAGAATCTTTGCACCTGAACTTTTAGTGAATAACAGACACACCAGCATTTCTGTAGCCAACAGAAATCTTAGCTTTGAGATTTCAGCATTCCTGGTATCCAAGTTTGGATTGCTAACACTGCCCTTAATGGGGCACTTCAATCACACAATCCCACAACAATCAATATCATTTCACATTCACTGGTAGGTGGTGCTAAGAAAAAGACTGATGTGCCAACTCCATGCTGGCTTGACCTATGCCATCTTCAAACCTGGAGCAAGTGGGGCTCCTCTCTCCATGACACCTTTTGTGTACTACCCCAGGAGGACCTTTACCTTGAGACAAAATTATGAAGACTATCTCTACCAGCAAAGATTCCAGTGAGATGTGCCTACATGGATAAAGCTAAAATCTCAGTAAAGTGAGGTTGTTGGCAATGCTGGAGCCTGAACTCAGGGCCTGGGCACTAAGCATTTGTACTCAAGACTAGCCCTTTACCACTTGAGCCCAAACTCCATTCGCAGCTGTTTTTATTTTTGGTAGTAAGAATCTATCAGACTTTCCTGTTCTAGGTGACTTGGAACTTCCATACTCAGATCTCAGCCTCCTGACCAGCCTGGATTAAAAGTGTGGATCAGCCATGCGCCACACCTGAGGACTTCTGCCAGCACATTTTTTCCCAAAAATTGGAAGAGGAAGATCAGGGAGGGTTGGGCTCATCCTGCCCTGCATATGAAGGAGAGCATCAGCGCCTGAACTTCATTCCCTGTTGTAGGCTGCTGGAGGAAAGGAAGCAAATAGGCACAGGCTGGCAGCTGAAGCCTCAGAACAACTTGTGACCAAGACTCCCACAGCAGACCTCAGAATCAATGACAGAGTTGGATCTACCCAGTAACAGAGGCAGTGGTGACACCTGAAACTGCGCGTTTGAGCCTTTGCTGCTAGTAAACAGGGCCACCTATGTCTCAATGAGAAAGGTGAGATTTTGGTGGAGAAGGTGAGATTAAACATTATGTATCATGCAAGAAGACAGACTATAAGGGGTCTTTTATTATTCCAAGTGAAATTTTGGATTTCCTCTTCTGTTTCTTTAAAGAATGACATTGGGATATTGATGAATATTGCACTGAATTTCTAGATAGTCCTTATCAAGATTGCCATTTTTACAATATTACTTCTTCCAAACCAGGAGCATAGGTTTTTGCATTTCCTCAGTTCTGCGTTAATTTCCTTCTCCAGGGTTTATAGTTCCATCAAAAAGGTGCTTTACATTCTAAGTTAATTCCTAGGTATTTATTTTCTTTGATAGCAAAATGAGTTGCTATCCTGATTCTTGCCTCATTCCTCTCATTTTTTGGCATATGGGAAGGCAGTTGACATTGAGGGTTAATTTTATACCCTGCTACCTTACCAAAGTTTTATATCAGCTCAAGCAGCTTCGGAGTAGAGTCTATAGGGTTCTTTAAATACAGAATCATGTCATCTGTAAGGAGAGAAAGTTTCAGTTCCTCTTTCCCTTTTCCTCCTCACTCCAGTTAGAATGGCCAAGATCCAGAAATCTAATAACGTATGCTGGAGGGGATGTGTCCAAGAGGGATCACTACTACACTGCTGGTGGGATTGCAAACTCGTTCAACCACTATGGAAAGCACTATGGCAGTATCCCAAAAAGACTAAACATAGAGCTCCCCTGTGATCCAGCAATTTCACTACTTGCCAATCGTCCAGATAGGACATACTAAATTCACTAGAACAATAACATTTATCACAGCACTATTTACTATAGCAAAGGTATGGAACCAACCCAGATGCCCGTCAGTTGATGAGTAGATCAAATATGGTATTTTTACACAATGGAATTCTGTGCTTCTGTCAGAAAGAATGACATAGACGAATTTGTAAGGAAATAGAAAGAGTGTAAAGTTTAGAAATTAGTTTCTGTCTCCTTCTCTCTCTCCTTCTCTATCTCTGTAAAATTTAGAAGTTCCTGTTTCTCTCTCTTTCTCTCTCTTTTCTCTCTCTTTCTCTCTCTCTTTCTGTCTCTCTGTCTCTCTGTCTCTCTGTCTCTCTCTCTCTCTCTCTCTCTCTCTCTCTCTCTCTCTCTCTCTCTCTCTCTCTCTCTCTCTCTCCAATCCTTAGGACTTGAACTCAGGGCCTGAGCTACTTTTGCTCAAGGTTTGCACTCTACCATTTGAACCACAGTGGTGCTTCTGGCTTGCTCTTTTCACGTAGTATTGAGGAATATAACCCAGGCCTTCATCCTTGATAGGTTAGCACTCTACCACTGAGCCACACAGTCAGCTTTTAGAGGTTTCTGACAAAGGTTTTCCTACATGCTATTATTTCTTCTGTGAGTGCTCTTAATGCTTGCTGAAGGTTGACTTTGTTTAGAAGACTTACCCTAATGCTCCCATATACAGAGATTCTGTATATAGCTCAATGTTTTTCATTACTCAGTATTTTTCTATTGTGTATGTTCTGAAATGTACTGAGACTGACTTCTGATTAAAAGTCATTGCACATTTGTTCTATTCATTAGTTTTCTTTTCTTCTATGGGAATCAGGTTTGTGATGAACACAGAAGTATGCCTTCCAGGTCAAACACTTTCCACATTTGTAATATTCATAAGGTTTTTCTCTCCTATGTGCATTTTATACTTAGTCATACGTTCATGATGGATTTTTCATATTCTTATATTCATACGATTTTTATCCTGTGTCTGTGTGGTATCATGCAAACTCAACTATGAGTTCTTCAAAAAAAATTCCCTTTCATTTTATTCATAGGATTCTATCCTGTGGGTGTTTAGTGATAAATCTTGACTTGTGCCTTCTGGGGAAAAGACTGAACATTTGCCACATTCATTAAGGGTTTTATCTTGTGTTGGTTCTGTGACACAAGCTGAGTTTTCTTCCACAGACTAAAAAGTCTTTCCTATTTATTACATTGCTAAGGCTTCTCATATGTGTGAACTCTCTTACGCTTCCTGAAGGGTGAATACTGCACGAAAGACTTTCAACTTTGGTTATATTCCTAAGGTTTCTAATATGTGTGAATTCTGTTATGCCTCCTGTAATGTGACTTCCATCTGAAGGTCTTACCACATTTGATGCACTCGTACAGTTTCTCTCCTGTGTGTGTTCTCTGATGCAATTTGAGGGAAGACTTCCATTTGAAAGACATTCCACATCGGTTACATTCATAAGGTTTTTCTCCTGTTTGAATTGTCTTATGCATGTTGAGGTTTGGCTTCTGTGTGAAGGACTTTCCACATATGTTACACTCATAAGGTGTTTCTCCTGAGTATATTCTCTGATGAACATGGAGTTTTACCTTCCAGTTGAAAGACTTTCCGCATTCACTACATGCATAAGTTTTCTCTCCTGTGTGTGTTCTATTATGCCCATCAAGATATGACTTCCACTTGAAGGTCTTTCCACATTTGTTGCACACATAAGGTTTCTCTCCTGTGTGTGTTCTTTGATGCAATTTGAGGGAAGATTTCTGTCTGAAAGACTTTACACATTGGTTACATTCATAAGGTTTCACTCCTGTGTGTATTCTCTGATGAACACGAAGTTTTCCCTTCCCTTGGAAAGACTTTCCACATTCATTACACTTATAAGATTTCTCTCCTGTGTGTGTTATTTGATGAACTCGAAGGTGTATCTTCTGGGTGAAAGACTTTTCACATTTGTTACATTCATAAGGTTTCTCTTCTGTGTGTCTTCTCTGGTGCAAAGTGAGGTATGATTTCAGTCTAAAAGTCTTCCCACATTTATCCCATTCATAAGATTTCTCTTCTATGTGAGATCTCTGATGTGTGCTGAGAGCTGAATTCTGGGCAGAAATTTTATTACGTTCCTCATATTCATAAGGTTTGTCTTCTCTTGGAGATCGAGGTTGGAGCGTCAGGTCTGACTTCTCAGAAATTAATTTTCACACTTGATGTACGCATCACATATCTCAGGATATTTGCTCTGAGGTATTGTAAGGAGTATTTCATTACTGAAAGATTTCTCACATTCATTACATGTATGAGGAGGCTCTCCTGTGTACATTTTTGGATGTGTAGTGATGGTCAGTGTTAAGTACAATATTTTTCATCACACAGTACATTTAGCAGATTTCCTCCCTCCCTGAAGAATTTCTTGGGCAGGAAGAACAGAATTATGATACTGCAGATCTTTTGGACTGTCACAATCATGAATAAAATGCTCTGAATATCCGATGGATTTTTTAAGAACTGGAGACATACGAGATCTATATGCAGCATTCATCTCATCATGCTTAGGAGACAGAAGCATGTTCTGACACTTAATGAACTCCTCAGTCCTCACCCCTAAGTTGTTACCGTTATTACTAATCAGCTCTGGATTATGTGTAGAGCTCAAATTTAAAGTTGTTGCTAATCTCACGTTTTCCTCCACTTCGATACTACTTGCAACTGCTACTTCACAAAGACATTCATGTGGACTTTCCTGGCAGGTCTTGAACACATTTTCCATTACCTGGACATCTAAAATGAGTCATAGAAAAAAAGACACAAACATACATGAGATACAAATATTCCTTACTGTAAAGGTAATGACTTTACTTTCCCATCCTAAGTGTTAGATATTTTAAAATATAAAAGTGGAAATTGATTTGTGAGAAATATATGCTTTTCTCCCTAACATATTAAGAAAATGATATTTCACAATGACCAATAATGTTTTTCTGTGTTTTAGTTCTCTTTTATATCACAGGAAATATTTATTGAAATTACCCAACTATGTATTGCTACAGTTTTAAGCTGAGTACTACCTATACTATACCTGCAGTTGTTTTTTTTTTCAAATAATGTTTTGTTTATACATTGAGGAATAGCTGCCTTTCTTTTATTTTTGAGAAATAATCTAAATACTGTGCTGTTTTGCATCTTTATAAAACTTTCTTTTCTTTTCTTTTCTTTTCTTTTTGTAGTTCATAGGCCTCGGCCCTGTCCCTGAACACTTCAGCAGAAGACTATAACCCCTATCCTTGAGCTACAGCCCCACTTACTCTTTTCTAGAGTTAACTACAAATAAGAGTCTCAGGTCCTGAGTAGCAGATAGGATTACCTTACCCAGTTTCAATGCTGTTTGCTTATTAACCATTAAGTGAGGAACACGAATTTTTTCTAGATTCAGCGGCCACAAGTTTGGTTTATATGTCTGTTTGCCTTTGATCCAAGCAAGAACGATTCTTGAGAGTAAGGACTTACACCTATATCCATTCAGTTACAACTTCTCACTAAAGTCTCAATTTAGGTATTTGTGGGAATTTTGAAATTTGTTTCTTTCCATTTGAAGTCTTATAAAAATTCCTTTTCTAACACTCCTGTCCCTCAGAACCATGGAAGACCAGAAAATCCCCAGCTCATTGTCTAGTTAATTTTCTTATGTTGATTGAAACTTTGTTGTTTTTTTTTCCTTCCATTCCTGGGTTTGAACTTAGGACCTAACCACTGTCCTTGGGTTTTCTCAAGATTAGAACCCTATCAATGAAGTCATTACTTCTGGCTTTTTCTATGTATGTGGTAATAAGGAATCAAACCTGTGTCTTTGTGCATGCTAGGCAAGCACTCTACCACTACGCTCAATTTCTGGTGGAAAGGACTGGTTCTGAATACCAGTCTCTCCCTACCAGCAAAAAGATATTATCCTTATCAGAGAATAATGCCCTGACTTATTCCTTGTTTGCTCAATCATTTATAGTCTTAGTTTTAAAGAAATGAAATATCATTCTTTCTTTCTTTCTTTCTTTCTTTCTTTCTTTCTTTCTTTCTTTCTTTCTTTCTTTCTTCCTTTCCTTCCTTCCCTCTTTCTTCCCTCTTTCTTTCTTTCTTTCTTTCTTTCTTTCTTTCTTTCTTTCTTTCTTTCTTTCTTTCTTTCTTTCTTTCTTTCTTTCTTTCTTTCTTTCTTGTTTTGCAGTCATGGGACTTGAATTCTAGACCTGGCTGTTCTTCCTGAGCTCTTCAGCTCAAGGCTACTGCCCTATGTCTTTAGACTCAACCCCACTTCTCATTTTCTATTGGTTCACTGGAGAGAAGAGTCTAAGGTGTTTTTGTGATAGGTCAGTCTTTGAACCTTGATCCTCAGATCTCAGCCTCCTAAGTAGCTAGGATTACAGGCATGAGCCATGGGATCATGGCTTTCTCATTTTATTTTGTTTCACAGTGATTTCTACAGAGAAATCTAACTTTAACTCTACTGCCACATAGAATTCGTCATATCACCCTATGATTCTTGGTGCCGGGGGTTTGGGCTAGCATGCACAAAGACCTGGTTCAGTTCCTTGGTACTACATACAAAGAAAAAGCCAGAAGTGCTGCTATGACTCAAGAAGTAGAGAGCTAGCCTTGAGAAAACCCAAGGACCATGCTCAGGCCCTGAGACCAGGCATAGGATTGGGAAAAGAAAATGATTCTTGATTCATTCACAAAGAATTCCATAGGTTCCACACAGGATTTAGGGTAACTAAGAATATTATTGCTCAGTACATCACAACATGAACTTACCAATGGGGCTCAGGCTCCAACATCAATATGAAGATGCATTCACTCACCTGTGATATTCTTGTCAGAGGAATTTCCTATCCAGAGTTCTGCACAGTGCTCTAGCTTGTCAATTAATACAGGTTTGGGAACACAGGGCCCTGTAAATTAGAAACAGTAGAGAATTATTGCTTATGCTGTGTCATCATTGCTTTAAGTTCGCAGACATCCTACTCACAAGTTATCTATTAAATCTTTTCTCTCATTTCTCACTGGCTCCATGGTTGACTTTTCCCCAGCTCTGGATTCATTTTGTATGGCATAAACTTAGCTATCTTTCTCAAGGCTAGAAAAATACCAGTTTGAGTCCCAGCTCCACTTACATGCATAGGTCTTCATGCATGCTAGGCAAGCACTCAACCACAAAGTCAAACCCTTGACACTCCACTAACATTTTTGAGGGGTTACTTGGAGTTATAGAGTTTCATGACAATTTTTATGCCATTGCTGGCTTCAAATTAGAAGTCTTAGATTTCTTCCTCCTGAATATTTTAAGATTACAGGCATGAAACATTGCACCTAGTGCCAGGTTTCCATTATAAACTCACTGTTTAGTGATTTGTAGATCCTATTTCCAATAATGCTATATATTCTATTCTGGATGGTTTATCCACTTACAATTACTGTGTAAGTTTGGAATGTCGTCTCCATTAGAGGAAACATAATTTAGAACTGTTGTCAAAGTACCCTGAAGGTATCCTGAAGAATGAGTACAAAATTACCTTAGGTTTTCTTTAGAAATTAATGATACTTCTCAGGGCCTGGAATCTTTCATTTAAATAGTATTGAAAGTTTGATAAACATTCACGTATCTGCAAAATAACAAGGCACTTGGCCTTGCAAGTGAATTTGACTTTTGCTCACCTAAGGACACCAGGTTGCTGTAGGTCTCCAGCATTACATCTCTGTACAGGGTCCTCTGAGCATTGTCCAGATGCTGCCACTCCTCCCAGCTGAAATCCACAGCTACATCATCAAATGACACCAGCTTCTGGAATGGCACATTTTCATCAAGTAATTAGCACTGAGTTATAAACACACCATGTCTGGAATTTTATTCTTTTTTTTGGAATTGTATTCCTTTAATTAAATCTTTAGACTTACATGAAATATTGACCTGAAAAGCTTAGGGATGGTGCCTAGGCCCAGAGTTCAAGTCCCAAGACCCACAAAAAAATAAAAAGGCAAGCCAGGTGTTGGTGGCTCACGCCTGTCATCCTAGCTACTCAGGAGACTGAGATCTGAGGACCATGGTTCAAAGCCAGCCTGGCACAAAATTCCATGACACTCCTTTCCAATTACCCACCATAAAATGTTTAATGGCTTGTGGCATATCATGGTAGAGCAATTGTGGTATCGACCAAAATAAGTCGGGGGAGTAGATTTAGGTTATAAATGGAATTATTCCATTGAAAAGGAACTACATTATATGATGACATATGCTGGTACTGTGAGAATATTGCAAAATCTTAGGGTATCAAGTAATAATACTGTGAAGTACACCCAGAATGTTAATGTTCTATGTCTGGCATAATAATCACTTGGGAAAGAAACTTTTTTTCTTTTTTTTGGCTGGGGGATTTGTAAGGCTTGAACTCTGGGCCTGGGCACTGTTCCTGAGCTCTTCAACTCAAGGCTATCACCCTACCTATGAAGCCACAGTGCCATTTCCCATATTCTAGTGGTTAACTGTAGATGAGAGTCTCATAGACTTTCTAATGCCCAGGCTGGCTTTGAAATAAATCTTTAGATATCAGCCTGATATCTGAGTAGCTAGGATTACAGGTGGAAGTCACTGCACCTGGCAAGAAATTTATTTCTTGCTGTTTTATACTACAAATTTTCTGTATGTTTTACCTTTTCAAAAAGACTGAGGATGACCTTTGTTCTGTATATAATGGGAAGAGGGGTAGGGAGCTGTGAGCAGAAGAACTGAGGGGCAATACTCAGGGTAGGACAATAGCCTTAAACTAAAGAGCTCACGGCCCAAGGTCCAAGCCCCATGACTTTCCCCACTATCCCACAAAAAAAGGGAAAAAAATTGGAGATTGGAGAGGATTTTCTAAAAAGAATATATAGAAATAGTAGTTCAAAATGTAGAAAGAAGTTCAATATTAACAGTCATGACAAAAATTAAAATTACAATGAAATCATTACTTTAAACATGTTAATATAAATATAGTTTTAAACAAAAAGATCCACATACTCACACACACAAACAAACACACACACACACACAGGCATACAAAAAACAACTTTCAGAGTCTAACTATTACTGGGAAGGTAGTGAGAAGAAGTAGAACTTTGGAATAGTTCTGCAAGGAATATAAAACAATCAAAAATTGCATGGAGAGTGCTAAAAAAGTACTAAATATAGAATTACATAGAAATATGTTCCAACACTTCTATTTCTAGATTTGTACCTAACGGAAGAGAAAGCAGATACTAGAACAAATATGTGGAGATTCCATTCGCAACTATTAATAATACTCAAAAGATAGAAATATGCAAAACAATGCATTGAAAAGGAAGAACATTTTACTATATTTTACAGATGAATCTTGATTACAGTAAACTAAAAATACAGCAGTCATAAAGGAAGAGCTAGGGTATGTTTTCCCTTCCAGAGCTTCCAAGGACCAACAAACCCTTAGAGCCAAAAAGCACGATGGTTCCAGAGAATGGAGTAGAGAGGAACAGGAGCTGAATGTTTAATGATTATACATGGAAGATGAAAATTGCTCTAGATGGGTAGAATGCAGAGAGAACTGTACCCTAAACAATGGTTATGTAGCCACACAGGATGGGACACACCTATACTCCCTGATCTTGGGAAACTCAAGAAGGATTTCTAGCCATCCTGGATGCATGGAAAGATCTATCATAGAAACTAATGTGGAGGGGCTGGGAGTTTGGCATAGTTGTAGAGTGCTTGTATGAAGACGAAGGTTCAATTCTGCAGTACCACATACACAGAAAAAACCAGAAGTAGTGCTGTGGCTCAAGTAGAAGATCACTAGGCTTGAGGAAAGCTGAAGGACAGTGCTCAGACCGAGTTCCAGCCAAAGGGCTTGTTTAAAAAAACCCCAGAAAGCTGAGCATGATGGGGTGGTGGCTCACTTCTATAATCCTAGCTACTCAGGAGGCTGAGATCTGAGGATCAAGGTTTAAAGCCATCCTGGCACAAAAAGACCTGAGACTCTTATCTCCAATTTACCTTTAGAAAATGGGAAGTGGGGCTTGGCTCCAGGATAATGTGGTAGCCTGAAGCTGAGGAGCTTAGGGATAGTGCCCAGGCTGGGATCAAGATTTATGACCACCAAAAAAAACCCCAAAAAACAAAAAATAATATGGAAAAATTTGGATTCTCTGAATTTTATCAGGCATATAAATGTCTTTTTTGCTGTTGAAATAACAAATTGTTTGGAAATATTTTATAAGTTTTTACCTATAAATGTACACTACAAATGGAATTAATAACAAACACAAAATATGAAAAAGATACACATTATGACAATATGGGTATCCAGCTTCTGTATCTTTCACTGACTCCTGTTCAAATGAGTCACATATTCTGAATCATTTCTCCCAGTCGATATATGCCACAAGTGTTAGATTGTACTGTACTTCTTGGGAAATCAAAAGCAAATACTAAGCAAATGTGTATTAGATTTTGTCAACAGTGATATTTCAAATATAAATCCCTACACATTGCATTATTTAATATCAATGCCGGAATCTAACTTACAGAATCTTCAATCTTTTGAGAATCTTCAAAAGGGTGTGTAAATATTTAGGATCGTTATGTCTTCCTGGAGGAAAGATCCCTTTAGTAGTATGTGGTAACCTTCTTTGTCTTTTCTTACTAATTTTAGTTTGAAGTCTATTTTATCTGATATGAGGATGGCAACTCCAGCCTGTTTATGGGGGCGGTTAGCTTGATAGAGTTTATTCCAACCTCTCACTTTCAAAAGATGATTGTTTGGGGGTAAGATGTGTCTCTTGAAGACAGCAGAACGATGGCTCTTGCTTTTTGATCCAACTAGACAGCCTATGCCGTTTAATTGGAGAGTTAAGTCCATTGATATTGAGAGATAGGATTGAGAGATATTTATTAGTTCCTACCATTTTTAAAAGCTTTTAGTAGGGCCTGTGTCTCTTGACAGTTCTTGTGGTCCTTAGATGGTATGCTGTTTAGGTGCCATTTCTTTCCCTATATTGCATTTATTTTGGTTTTCTATGTATAGAGCATCTTTGAGAATTCTCTGTAGTGTTGGTTTTGTTTCAACATATTGTTGCAGCTTTTCCCTGGAATGCAATGTTTTTATAGTTCCCTCAGTTATGAATGAGAGCTTAGCTGGCTACAGTATTCTTGGTTTGATTTAAGGGCATGACATACATGCTTTCAGTCACTTCGTGCTTGCATGGTCTCTGCTGAGAAATCTGGGGTTATTGTGATTGGTTTGCCTTTATAGGTTACTGATCCCTTTTCCCTGGCTGCCTTTAGGATCTTTCCTTTCGTTTCTATTGATCCAGTTCAGACCACAATGTGGCGGTGGGATGTTCTTTTCTGGTCAGGTCTGTTTGGGGTTCTAAAAGCTTCTCGTATCTGGATGGGCCTGCCCTTCTGGATATTTGGGAAATTCTCTGAGATGATTCCCTGAAGTATATTTCCAATACCATTGACCTCTTTCTCCACGCCCTCCTCAATACCAACTAGCCTTAAATTAGGCTTCCTAATTGTATCTTGGACCTCCTGAAGTGCTCTCTCATATTTCCTAGATTTGGATTGACTCATTTTCTCTTCTTTCTCTATAATACCTAAATTATCTTCAGCCCCGGAAATTCTCTCCTCTGCATTGTCTAACATGCTTTCAAAGCTATCTACTTTATTTTTCATATCCCTTGCTTCTAATTGCTCACTTTTCATGGCTTGCATCTCTTGTTATAGATCATGTATGGATTTCTTTATCTCCTTGATTTCCTTTTGAGTGGTTAGCTCAGTAGCTTTATTTTCTTTGGACATTTGCTGGAGTTTGGTCACGTTTTTATTTGTGCATTCTATGAATTCATCAATGTTTCTTTGAAAAACCTTTATTATGGCCTCCTTTATGGCTTCATCTTTTTCACTTATCCCTTTGTTTTTCCTTTCCTCTTGTTCGGCTATGGCTTCCTCCATTATCTCTTTCTTTATATTTTCACATTTTGCATTAATGATGTTTATCAATTGCATTTGTGTAGCACTTGGAAGAGTCTCCTCTAAGTTTGCCAGTGACTGTTAAATTGTCTGTTTACATTGGGGGGGGATGTTGTTTCTTGATTTGACATTTTTCTTGAGTTTCTTCTTCTTCCCATTTGAAAATGGGAGCAAGATTACTACTAAATACGATTATAGTTTTTCAGATATAACCAACCTAGACCTCTGTAGCTGGAAGACACTAGATGTTCACAAGTTTTGATTGGTATTATCACTCTTTCTTTTTGTGCACTTACAGACCAGTCTCTTACAACCACTGATAAGCGATTTTTACCCAAAACAATAAGCCTCTCAATAAAAATCTCTATAGTGTTTAAGTCCCTCTGAGCCTAGAAAATAATTAACCACCTACATATACAATATTGCTCAAAAGCCATCAAGTGTAGATCCTTGCAGTATAAGGGTTGAAAGACGAGCAGAGGTCCAGAGATAGAAAAAAAGAATGAGAGAGGTCAGGGGAGGTACAAGAGGATTAACGTAGGAGTGTAAGAATATTGTAGTCATGAAGAAAAGGTATAGCATAAGGACAACTTTCCTAAGTTGGTAAGTAGGTAGCATATTTGAGTACAAAGTTTGGAAAGTATTAGAATAAAACTTATGTGTTGCTGCACGACTAGCTCTGAGCCCAACCAGTGGCCTCACAGTGGACCATGGGATGGATCTGTTTTTCTTGTCTACGTTGAGGGAAAGGGGTATTTCACAAGATGCAGAAGCGAAGATTTCAGAAGGAAATGCTTTGAGTGAATTAGCTCGTAAAAAGGATTTTTATTTTCTTTTATCTTTCTGCCAGTCTTGGGGCTTGAATTTAGGGCCTGAGCACTGTCCTCGGGTTTTCTCAAGTCTAGCCCTCTGCCACTTGAGCCACAGTGCCACGTCTAGATTTACTATTTATGTGATACTGAGCAATCAAACCCAGACCTTCATGGATACTAGGCAAGCACTCTACCACTATGCCAAACTCTCAACCCTGACATAGTAATTATAAAGTCATCATCATCATCATCATCATATCCAAATATCTTTTCTCCTACAAAGAATGAACACTTAACTGTGTCTAATGCTTTTTTTTTAATTTCACTAATTCTTCTGTGTTTTTCCCTCGTGCATTTTTTACACTTGACAGCAAAGCTAATCATCAGGAAAAAAGTGATTAGGATACAGAAACCTAATAATATCCTAGTAGATTGACGTCAAAAATATGTGCAAGATGCCCTGTGTGTTTGACCTCGTGGTAGAGTACTTGGCAACCAAGCAAAAAGACTCAGGTTTGATACCTCATTACCACATACATAGAAAACGCTGCAAGTTGTGCTGTGGCTCGGTGGGACAGCTAAAGTCTAAAGAAAGCCCAAGAACAATGTTCACACTCTGAGGTCAAGTCCCAAGACTAGCAAAAACAAAAAAAAATTCGACAAGGGGCAAAATGCAGGCAGAGAAGGCACTGTGAAGCAAATGTTTTGTAAAGGATGAGGGCAATATTGACCCTTAAGTTTGGATCTTACCTAAGAAAGGCTCCTTGAGCCTGAGACCAGACTGGTAGTTGGGCCTAGTGGAAGACATTGGGATTGGACAAATAAGGTGTGCTGTATACTACATCCACATGTATATTGTGAGATTGGAGGAGAGATTCAGCCTCCAGTATGTCTTTGGTGAGGTCTTTTGTGAGCAAGGATCTTTGTTCATTGGGCCCTGAAAGGTGACCCTGCCTCCCTCACAATGGAACAGAATATGGAACCCTGGTAACCAAGCCACTGTAACTAACAACCAGCTCAAGCCAGCTCACTTGGCTTGTGGCTCAGGAGGAAGCAAGATGTTGCTGTGCTGTTGCCAAAAGTCAGGAAACTCGAGTCTCAGGCATGGAAGTTGTGGATGTCTTACTCGAAGATGTACATGCTAGATCATTGCCAAGCCACAAATCCATTTTAACAGAACTTTCTCTAAGAAGAAGGCCAGTAAAATCCAGGGCAACCAGATGAGGTATATTTCTAAGAAGAAATGTATTTGACCCCATCATCCTCCCCACACACTACAACTTTCTTTTTTTTTTCATTTTTTTATTGTAATTAGTAAAAGGGTTAGATGATATTTGCCAGATAGAAGGTGCATTAATTCACATACATTGATACCCTTTCACATGTCTTGGTAGCCATTTCCCTCCAACCCCACACCCCCCACCCGTCTTGGTTTTTCCCCCTTCCCTATCAAATTTCAAATATCCAAATACAAATAAATACAATATATCAGATAACAAAGTGAGATACTATACCAATATGGGATAACCAAGGGACAGCAAGCGAGATGAGAGACAACGTAGTACATTAAGGACAACAGTCATTCATTATATGGCTTTTGTGTCAATATCCTGGAGGTCCTTTCAATTAGCTTCACATTATATGGCCTTATATATGGCCTTTTGCTCTATTGACAATCTCTGCTAGTAGAGCCCAAGGTTTCTATTGATTATGACGAATGAGGGAAACCACTGAGCCAAGTTCCTTTGAGTCTGGCTTACTTCACTTAGTATGATTTGTTCTAAGTCTTTCCATTTCCTAACAAATGGGGCGATGTCATTCTTTCTGACAGCAGCATAGAATTTCATTGTGTACAAATATCACAACTTGTTGATCCACTCATCAACTGGGGGACATCTGGGTTGGTTCCATATCTTTGCTATGGTGAATAGTGCTGCAATGAACATTGTTGTGCTAGTGGGTTTAGTATGCCCTTGTTTCTGGATTGTTGGGTAAATGCCAAGTACTGGAATTGCTGGGTCATAGGGGAGTTGCATGTTTAGCGTTTTGAGGCACTGCCGCACTGCTTTCCATAGTGGTTGAACGAGTTTGCACTCCCACCAACAGTGTAGTAGTGATCCCTCCTGACCACATCCCCTCCAGCATCTGTTGTCATTCGTTTTCCTGATCCTGGCCATTCTAACTGGAGTTAGGTGGAATCTTAGACTTGTTTTGATTTGCATTTCTTTTATGACCAGAGATGTTGAGCATTTATTCATGTCTCTATAGGCCATTTTTGTTTCTTCTTCAGAGAAGACTCTCTTTAAGTCTTTGGCCCATTTTGTAATGGGATGGTTGTTACTTTGGAGGTTAGTTTTGGAGTGATTGAATTTTTTGGGTTGTTGATATATTTTAGATATGAGGCCTTGGTCCGCTGTTTGGTTGGTGAAGATCTTTTCCCACTCTGTAGGCTTCCTGATTAGTTTACTAGCTATACCCGTTGCCATACAAAAGCTCTGCAGTTTAATGCAGTCCCACTTATCCAGCCTTTCTCTGATTTGTTGTGATTCTTGGTCCTTATTAAGAAAGTTTCGACCTGTGCCAAGGAGGCCTAGTGTATCTCCTATTCCTTCCTGTAAACTTTTCAGTGTGTCAGCTTTTACCTCCAGTTCTTTGATCCATTTGGAGTTAATTCTAGTGCAAGGTGACAAAGAAGGATCCAACTTTAGTTTTCTGCAGGTGTTTAACCAGTTCTGCCAGCACAACTTGTTGAAGAGGCTATCTTTCTTCCATTCTATTTTTTTGGCTCCCTGGTCAAAGATTAGGTGGCCATAGGTCTGTGGTTTAATATCTAGGTCCGCAGTTCTACTCCATTGGACTTCAGGCCTGTTCTTGTGCCAGTACGAAGCTGCTTTGAGAATTATAGCTCTGTAATAGAGCCTTAAGTTTGGAATTGAAATTACTCCAGCGCTGTTCTTTCTGCTAAGAAGTGTTTTTGCTATACGGGGTCTTTTATTATTCCATATGAAATTTTGAATTGTCTCTTCTATGTCTTTAAAGAATGACATTGGGATGTTGATGGGTATTACATTGAATTTGTAGATAGCCCTTGGCAAGATTGTCATTTTCACAATGTTGATTCTTCCAATCCAGGAGCATGGGAGGTTTTTCCATTTCCTTAGTTCTGCTTTAATTTCCTTTTTTAGGGTTTTAAAGTTTTCATCTAAACGGTCCTTTACATTCTTAGTTAAGCTAATTGCTAGGTACTTTATTTTCTTTGAGGCTATTGTGAAAGGATTTTCTTTCCTGATTATTGCCTCGTTCCTCTCAGTGTTGCCGTAAAGTAAGGCAGTTGATTTGTGAGGGTTGATTTTATGGCCTGCTACCCTTCCAAAGCTTTGAATCAGCTCAAGGAGCTTGGGAGTAGAGTCTATAGGATTCTTTAAATACAGAATCATGTCATCTGCAAAGAGGGATAGTTTTATTTCCTCTTTCCCTACTTGGATCCCCTTTATGCTTGCTTCTTGCCTTATTGCACTGCCTAGGAATTCTAGTACTATGTTAAAAAGGAGTGGAGAGAGTGGGCATCCTTGTCTCGTTCCTGATTTTAGAGGGAATGGCTTTAGATTTTCACCATTAAGTATAATACTAGCAGTGGGTTTCTCATACACAGCCTTTATTACATGGAGAAATGTTCCATGGATTCCTAGTTTCTCCACATCTTTTTACATAAAGGGGTTTTGGATCTTGTCAAATGCCTTTTCCGCATCTATTGAGACAATCATGTGATTTTATCCCTGCTCCTGTTGATGTGTTGAATTATATTAATTGATTTGTGTATGTTGAACCAGCTTTGCCTCCCTGTGATGAATCCAGTTTGATCATAGTGTATAATTTTTTGATGAGTTGTTGTAGACGGTTGGCCAGTATTTTGTTGAGAAGTTTTGCATCGATGTTCATCAAAGAAATGGGTCTATAGATCTCTTTCTTTGATGAATCTCTGTCTGGTTTGGGGATGAGGGATATGCTGGCTTCACAGAATGAGTTTAGTAAAGAACCTTCATTTTCAATTTCGGTGAAGAGCTTGAGGAGTATTGGTGTGACCTCTGCTTTGAAGACCTTATAGAACTCAGCTGTGAATCCATCTGGCCCTGGGCTCTTTTTAAGTGGAAGTTGTCTAATTTCCATTTCTATTTCAGAGCTTGAAATAGGCCTGTTGAGTTGGGTTAGCTCTTCTTGGTTCAGTGTGGGTATGTTAGTATTGTCTAGGAATTCATCCATTTCTTCTAGATTCTCAAATTTGTTGGCGTAAAGGTTTGAGAAGTATTCCCTCATGGTATTCTGGATCTTGGTAATTTCTGTCGTGATATTACCATTTTCATCTGCGATTTTGTTTATTTCGATATGCTCTATTCTTTTTTTGGTAAGATTTGCTAAGGGCTTGTCAATTTTGTTAATTCTTTCAAAGAACCAACTCCTTGTTTTGTTGATTCTTTCTATAGTTTTTTATTCCAAATCATTTAATTCTGCTTTGATATTAATAATTTGCTTTCTCCTAATGGGTTTAGGGTTGGTTTGTTGCTCTTTTTCCAGGAGGTTAAGGTGAGACATTAACTAGTTGGTTTGCCATTTTTCCAATTTGCTGTTGTAGGCACTCAGCGCTATAAATTTTCCTCTGAGTACTGCGTTTGTTGTGTCCCAAAGAAGTTGATATTTGTGTGCTCCTTATTGTTAAATTTCATAAACAGTTGGATATCTGTTCTGATCTCTTCGATTACCCATTGTTTTTGATTCAACAATGTGTGGTTCAGTCTCCATGAGTTACAGGGTTTTCTTTGGTGGAGATGTGTGTTCAGCTCCAATTTGATGCCTTTATGGTCTGAGAGTGTGCATGGAATAATTTCAGTGTTTCTGAATCTGTCCAGGTTTGCTTTATGGCCTAAGATGTGGTCTATTTTGGAAAATGTTCCATGTGCTGCTGAGAAAAACGTATATTGTGGTGTTACTGGGTGGAATATTCTGCAGATGTCTGTTACATCTAGTCGGTCTATATAGTTGTTCAGTTCTAAGTTTTCTCCCTTGAGTTTTTGCCTTGTTGATCTGTCCATAGGTGAGAGTGGTGTGTTAAACTCACCAACAATCACTGTATTTCGATCTATGTATGGTTTCAGTGTAAGTAAAGTTTGCTTGATGAAGTTTGGAGCTCCGGGATTGGGTGTGTAAATATTTAGGATCGTTATGTCTTCCTGGAGGAAAGATCCCTTTAGTAGTATGTTGTACCCTTCTTTGTCTTTTCTTACTATTTTTATTTTGAAGTCTATTGTATCTGATATGTGGATGGCAACTCCAGCCTGTTTATGGGGGCAGTTAACTTGATAGAGTTTATTCCAACCTCTCACTTTCAAAAGATGATTGTTTTTGGGTAAGATGTGTCTCTTGAAGACAGCAGAACGATGGCTCTTGCTTTTTGATCCAACTAGACAGCCTATGCCATTTAATTGGAGAGTTAAGTCCATTGATATTGAGAGTTAGGATTGAGACATATTTATTAGTTCCACCCATTTTTAAAAGCTTTTAGTAGGGCCTGTGTCTTGACAGTTCTTGTCGTCCTTAGATGGTATGCTGTTTAGGTGCCATTTCTTTCCCTATAATGCATTTATTTTGGTTTTGTATGTATAGAGCATAGTTATGAATTCTCTGTAGTGTTGGATTTGTTTCGACATATTGTTGCAGCTTTTCCCTGGAATGGAATGTTTTATTTTTCCCTCAGTTTGAATGAGAGCTTAGCTGGCTACAGTATTCTTGGTTGGTAGTCATTTGATTTAAGGGCATGACATATATGCTTCCAGTCACTTCGTGCTTCCATGGTCTCTGCTGAGAAATCTGATGTTATTCTGATTGGGTTGCCTTTATAGGTTACTGATCCCTTTTCCCTGGCGGCCTTTAGGATCTTTCCTTTTGTTTCTATTGATCCAGTTCAGATCACAATGTGGCAGTGGGATGTTCTTTTCTGGTCAGGTCTGTTTGGGGTTCTAAAAGCTTCTCGTATCTGGATGGGCCTGCCCTTCTGGATATTTGGGAAATTCTCTGAGATGATTCCCTGAAGTATATTTCCAATACCATTGACCTCTTTCTCCACGCCCTCCTCAATACCAACTAGCCTTAAATCAGGCTTCCTAATTGTATCTTGGACCTCCTGAAGCGCTCTCTCATATTTCCTAGATTTGGATTGACTCATTTTCTGTTCTTTATAATACCTAAATTATCTTCAGCCACGGAAATTCTCTCCTCTGCAATGTCTAACCTGCTATCAAAGCTATCTACTTTATTTTTCATCTCCCTTGCTTCTAATTGCTCACTTTTTATGCCTTGCGTCTCTTGTTTTAGATCATGTATGGATTTCTTTATCTCCTTGATTTCCTTTTGAGTGGTTAGCTCAGTAGCTTTATTTTCTTTGGACATTTGCTGGAGTTTGGTCCCGTTTTTATTTCTGAATTCTATGAATTCATCCATCATTCTTTGAAAAACCTTTATTATGGCCTCCTTTTTGGCTTCTTCTTTTTCACTTATCACCTTGTTTTTGCTTTCCTCTTTTTTAGCTATGGTTTCCTCCATTACCTCTTTCTTTATATTTTCACATTTTCCATTAATGATGTTTATCAATTGCATTTGTGTAGCACTTGGAAGACTCTCCTCTAGGTTTGCCAGTGACTGTTCCATTGTCTATTTACATTGGTTGGGGGATGTTGTTTCTTGATTTGACATTTTGCTTGAGTTTCTTGTTCTGCCCATTTGAAAATGGGAGCAAGATTACTACCAAATACGATTATAGTTTTTCAGATATAACCAACCTAGACCTCTGTAGCTGGAAGACACTATATGTTCACAAGTTTTGATTGGTATTATCACTCTCTCTTTTTGTGCACTTACAGACCAGTCTAATACAACCACTGATAAGCGATTTATACCCAAAACAATACGCCTCTCAATCCAATCTCTATTGTCTTTAAGTCCCTCTGAGCCTAGAGAATAATTAACCACCTACATATACAATATTGCTCAACAGCCATCAAGTGTAGATCCGTGCAGTATAAGGGTTGAAAAACGAGCAGAGGTCCAGAGATAGAAAAAAAGAATGAGAGAGGTCAGGGGAGGTAGAAAAGGATTAACGTAAGAGTGTAAGAATATTGTAGTAATGAAGAAAAGGTATAGCATAAGGATAACTGACCTAAGTTGGTAAGTAGGTAGCATATTTGAGTACAAAGTTTGGAAAGTATTAGTATAAAACTTATGTGTTGCTGCACGACTAGCTCTTAGCCCAACCAGTGGCCTCACAGTGGATCATGGGATGGATCTGTTTTTCTTGTCTACGTTGAGGGAAAGGGCTATTTCACAAGATGCAGAAGCGAAGATTTCAGAAGCAAATGCTGTGAGTGAATTAGGTCGTAAAAAGCATTTTTATTTTCTTTTATCTTTCTGCCAGTCTTGGGGCTTGAATTCAGGGCCTGAGCACTGTCCTCGGGTTTTCTCAAGTCTAGCCCTCTGCCACTTGAGCCACAGTGCCACATCTAGATTTTCTATCTATGTGATACTGAGCAATCAAACCCAGATCTTCATGGATGCTAGGCAAGCACTCTACCACTATGCCAAACTCTCAACCCTGACATAGTAATTATAAAGTCATCATCATCATCATCATCATATCCAAATATCTTTTCTCCTACAAAGAATGAACACTTAACTGTGTCTAATGCTTTTTTTTTAATTTCACTAATTCTTCTGTGTTTTTCCCTCGTGCATTTTTTACACTTGACAGCAAAGCTAATCATCAGGAAAAAAGTGATTAGGATACAGAAACCTAATAATATCCTAGTAGATTGACGTCAAAAATATGTGCAAGATGCCCTGTGTGTTTGACCTCGTGTTAGAGTACTTGGCTACCAAGCAAAAAGACTCAGGTTTGATACCTCATTACCACATACATAGAAAACGCTGCAAGTTGTGCTGTGGCTCGGTGGGACAGCTAAAGCCTAAAGAAAGCCCAAGAACAATGTTCACACTCTGAGGTCAAGTCCCAAGACTAGCAAAAACAAAAAAAAATTCGACAAGGGGCAAAATGCAGGCAGAGAAGGCACTGTGAAGCAAATGTTTTGTAAAGGATGAGGGCAATATTGACCCTTAAGTTTGGATCTTACCTAAGAAAGGCTCCTTGAGCCTGAGACCAGACTGGTAGTTGGGCCTAGTGGAAGACATTGGGATTGGACAAATAAGGTGTGCTGTATACTACATCCACATGTATATTGTGAGATTGGAGGAGAGATTCAGCCTCCAGTATGTCTTTGGTGAGGTCTTTTGTGAGCAAGGATCTTTGTTCATTGGGCCCTGAAAGGTGACCCTGCCTCCCTCACAATGGAACAGAATATGGAACCCTGGTAACCAAGCCACTGTAACTAACAACCAGCTCAAGCCAGCTCACTTGGCCTGTGGCTCAGGAGGAAGCAAGATGTTGCTGTGCTGTTGCCAAAGGTCAGGAAACTCGAGTCTCAGGCATGGAAGTTGTGGATGTCTTACTCGAAGATGTACATGCTAGATCATTGCCAAGCCACAAATCCAGTATAACAGAACTTTCTCTAAGAAGAAGGCCAGTAAAATCCAGGGCAACCAGATGAGGTATATTTCTAAGAAGAAATGTATTTGACCCCATCATCCTCCCCACACACTACAACTTTCTTTTTTTTCATTTTTTTATTGTAATTAGTAAAAGGGTTAGATGATATTTGCCAGATAGAAGGTGCATGAATTCACATACATTGATACCCTTTCACATGTCTTGGTACCCATTTCCCTCCAACTCCACAGCCCCCACCCGTCTTGGTTTTCCCCCCTTCCCTATCAAATTTCAAAATCCAAATACAAATATATTCAATATATGAGATAACAAAGTGAGATACTATACCAATATGGGATAACCAAGGGACAGCAAAGGAGATGAGAGACAACATAGTACATTAAGGACAACAATCATTCATTATGTGGCTTTTGTTTCAATATCCTGGAGATCCTTTCAATTAGCTTCACATTATATGGCCTTATATATGGCCTTTTGCTCTATTGCAAATCTCTGCTAGTAGAGCCCAAGGTTTCTACTGATTATGATGAATGAGGGAAACCACTGAGCCTAAGTTCCTTTGAGTCTGGCTTACTTCACTTAATATGATTTGTTCTAAGTCTTTCCATTTCCTAACAAATGGGGCGATGTCATTTTTTCTGACAACAGCATAGAATTCCCTTGTGTACAAATACCAAAACTTGTTGATCCACTCATCAACTGAGGGACATCTTGGTTGGTTCCATATCTTTGCTATGGTGAATAGTGCTGCAATGAACATTGTTGTGCTAGTGGGTTTAGTATGCCCTTGTTTCTGGATTGTTGGGTAAATGCCAAGTACTGGAATTGCTGGGTCATAGGGGAGTTCTATTTTTTGCCTTTTGAGGCACTGCCACACTGATTTCCATAGTGGTTGAACGAGTTTGCACTCCCATCAACAGTGTAGTAGTGATCCCTCCTGGCCACATCGCCTCCAGCATCTGTTGTCATTCATTTTGCTGATCCTGGCCATTCTAACTGGAGTGAGGTGGAATCTTAGACTTGTTTTGATTTGCATTTCTTTTATGACCAGAGATGTGGAGCATTTCTTCATGTGTCTATAGGCCATTTTTGTTTCTTCTTCAGAGAAGACTCTCTTAAGTCTTTGGCCCATTTTTAATGGGATGGGTGTTACTTTGGAGGTTAGTTTTGGAGTGATTCAATTTTTTGAGTTGTTGATATATTTTAGATATGAGGCCTTTGTCCGTTGTTTGGTTGGTGAAGATCTTCTCCCACTCTGTAGGCTTCCTGATTAGTTTACTAGCTATATCCGTTGCCATACAAAAGCTCTGCAGTTTCATGCAGTCCCACTTATCCAGCCTTTCTCTGATTTGTTGTGATTCTTGGTCCTTATTAAGAAAGTTTCGACCTGTGCCAAGGAGGCCTAGTGTATCTCCTCTTCCTTCCTGTAAACTTTTCAGTGTGTCAGCTTTTACCTCCAGGTCTTTGATCCATTTGGAGTTAATTCTAGTGCAAGGTGACAAAGAAGGATCCAACTTTAGTTTTCTGCAGGTGTTTAACCAGTTCTGCCAACACAACTTGTTCAAGAGGCTATCTTTCTTCCATTCTATTTTTTTGGCTCCCTGGTCAAAGATTAGGTGGCCATAGGTCTGTGGTTTAATATCTGGGTCCGCATTTCTACTCCAATGGACTTCAGGCCTGTTCTTGTGCCAGTACCAAGATGTTTTGAGAATTATAGCTCTATAAGAGAGTCTTAAGTTTGGAATTGAAATTCCTCCAGCGCTGTTCTTTCTGCTAAGTAGTATTTTTGCTATACGGGGTCTTTTATTATTCCATAGGAAATTTTGAATTGCCTCTTCTATTTCTTTAAAGAATGACATTGGGATGTTGATGGGTATTACATTGAATTTGTAGATAGCCCTTGGCAAGATTGTCATTTTCACAATATTGATTCTTCCAATCCAGGAGCATGGGAGGTTTTTCCATTTCCTTAGTTCTGCTTTTATTTCCTTTTTATGGTTTTAAAGTTTTCATGTAAACGGTCCTTTACATTCTTAGTTAAGCTAATTGCTAGGTACTTTATTTTATTTGAGGCTACAGTGAAAGGAATTTCTTCCTGATTATTGCCTCGTTCCTCTCAGTGTTGGCGTAAAGTAAGGTAGTTGATTTGTGAGGGTTCATTTTATGGCCTGTTACCCTTCCAAAGCTTTGAATCAGCTCAAGGAGCTTGGGAGTAGAGTCTATAGGATTCTTTAAATACAGTATCATGTCATCGGCAAAGAGGGATAGTTTTATTTCCTCTTTCCCTACTTGGATCCCCTTTATGCTTGCTTCTTGCCTTATTGCACTGCCTAGGAATTCTAGTACTATGTTAAAAAGGAGTGGAGAGAGTGGGCATCCTTGTCTGGTTCCTGATTTTAGAGGGAATGGCTTTAGATTTTCACCATTAAGTATAATACTAGCAGTGGGTTTCTCATACACAGCCTTTATTACATTGAGAAATGTTCCATGGATTCCTAGTTTCTCCACATCTTTTTACATAAAGGGGTTTTGGGTCTTGTCAAATGCCTTTTCCGCATCTATTGAGACAATCATGTGATTTTATCCCTGCTCCTGTTGATGTGTTGAATTATATTAATTGATTTGTGTATGTTGAACCAGCTTTGCCTCCCCGTGATGAATCCAGTTTGATCATAATATATATTATTTTTGATGAGTTGTTGTAGACGGTTGGCCAGTATTTTGTTGAGAAGTTTTGCATCGAGGTTCATCAAAGAAATGGGTCTATAGTTCTCTTTCTTTGATGAATCTCTGTCTGGTTTGGGGATGAGGGATATGCTGGCTTCACAGAATCAGTTTAGTAAAGAACCTTCATTTTCAATTTCGGTGAAGAGCTTGAGGAGTATTGGTGTGAGCTCTGCTTTGAAGACCTTATAGAATGCAGCTGTGAATCCATCTGGCCCTGGGCTCTTTTTAAGTGGAAGTTGTCTAATTTCCATTTCTATTTCAGAGCTTGAAATAGGCCTGTTGAGTTGGGTTAGCTCTTCTTGGTTCAGTGTGGGTATGTTAATATTGTCTAGGAATTCATCCATTTCTTCTAGATTCTCAAATTTGTTGGCGTAAAGGTTTGAGAAGTATTCCCTCATGATATTCTGGATCTTGGTAATTTCTGTCGTGATATTACCATTTTCATCTGCGATTTTGTTTATTTCGATATGCTCTCTTCTTTTTTAGGTAAGATTTGCTAAGGGCTTGTCAATTTTGTTAATTCTTTCAAGAACCAACTCCTTGTTTTGTTGATTCTTTCTATAGTTTTTTTATTCCAAATCATTTAATTCTGCTTTGATATTAATAATTTGCTTTCTCCTAATGGGTTTAGGGTTGGTTTGCTGCTCTTTTTCCAGGAGGTTAAGGTGAGACATTAACTAGTTGGTTTGCCATTTTTTCCAACTTGCTGTTGTAGGCACTCAGCGCTATAAATTTTCCTCTGAGTACTGCCTTTGTTGTGTCCCTAAGGAGTTGATATTTGTATGCTCCTTATTGTTAAATTTCATAAACAGTTGGATATCTGTTCTGATCTCTTCGATTACCCATTGTTTTTGATTCAACAATGTGTTGTTCAGTCTCCATGAGTTACAGGGTTTTCTTTGGTGGAGATGTGTGTTCAGCTCCAATTTGATGCCTTTATGGTCTGAGAGTGTGCATGGAATAATTTCAGTGTTTCTGAATCTGTCCAGGTTTGCTTTATGGCCTAAGATGTGGTCTATTTTGGAAAATGTTCCATGTGCTGCTGAGAAAAACGTATATTGTGGTGTTACTGGGTGGAATATTCTGCAGATGTCTGTTAGATCTGGTTGGTCTATATAGTTGTTCAGTTCTAAGGTTTCTCTGTTGAGTTTTTGCCTTGTTGATCTGTCCATAGGTGAGAGTGGTGTGTTAAACTCACCAACAATCACTGTATTTCGATCTATGTATGGTTTCAGTGTAAGTAAAGTTTGCTTGATGAAGTTTGGAGCTCTGGGATTGGGTGTGTAAATATTTAGGATCGTTATGTCTTCCGGGAGGAAAGATCCCTTTAGTAGTATGTAGTAACCTTCTTTGTCTTTTCTTACTAATTTTAGTTTGAAGTCTATTGTATCTGATATGAGGATGGCAACTCTAGCCAGTTTATGGGGGCGGTTAGCTTGATAGAGTTTATTCCAACCTCTCACTTTCAAAAGATGATTGTTTTTGTGTAAGATGTGTCTCTTGAAGTCAGCAGAACGATGGCTCTTGCTTTTTGATCCAACTAGACAACCTATGCCGTTTAATTGGAGAGTTAAATCCATTGATATTGAGAGTTAGGATTGAGAGATATTTATTAGTTCCTACCATTTTTAAAAGCTTTTAGTAGGGCCTGTGACTTGACAGTTCTTGTGGTCCTTAGATGGTATGCTGTTTAGGTGCCATTTCTTTCCCTATATTGCATTTATTTTGGTTTTCTATGTATAGAGCATCTTTGAGAATTCTCTGTAGTGTTGGTTTTGTTTCGACATATTGTTGCAGCTTTTCCCTGGAATGGAATGTTTTTATTTTTCCCTCAGTTATGAATGAGAGCTTAGCTGGCTACAGTATTCTTGGTTGGTAGTTATTTGATATAAGTGCATGACATATATGCTTCCAGTCACTTCGTGCTTGCATGGTCTCTGCTGAGAAATCTGGGGTTATTCTGATTGGTTTGCCTTTGTAGGTTACTGATCCCTTTTCCCTGGCTGCCTTTAGGATCTTTCCTTTCATTTCTATTGATCCAGTTCGGATCACAATGTGGCGGTGGGATGTTCTTTTCTGGTCAGGTCTGTTTGGGGTTCTAAAAGCTTCTCGTATCTGGATGGGCCTGCCCTTCTGGATATTTGGGAAATTCTCTGAGATGATTCCCTGAAGTATATTTCCAATACCATTGACCTCTTTCTCCACGCCCTCCTCAATACCAACTAGCCTTAAATTAGGCTTCCTAATTGTATCTTGGACCTCCTGAAGCGCTCTCTCATATTTCCAAGATTTGGATTGACTCATTTTCTGTTCTTTATAATACCTAAATTATCTTCAGCCACGGAAATTCTCTCCTCTGCAATGTCTAACCTGCTATCAAAGCTATCTACTTTATTTTTCATCTCCCTTGCTTCTAATTGCTCACTTTTGATGCCTTGCATGTCTTGTTTTAGATCATGCATGGATTTCTTTATCTCCTTGATTTAATGTTCAGTGGTTAGCTCAGTAGATTTATTTTCTTTGGACATTTGCTGGAGTTTGGTCACGTTTTTATTTGTGGCTTCTTTGAATTCATCGATCTTTCTTTGAAAAACCTTTATTATGGCCTCCTTTTTGGCTTCTTCTCTTTCACTTATCACCTTGTTTTTGCTTTCCTCTTTTTTAGCTATGGTTTCCTCCATTACCTCTTTCTTTATATTTTCACATTTTCCATTAATGATGTTTATCAATTGCATTTGTGTAGCACTTGGAAGACTCTCCTCTAGGTTTGCCAGTGACTGTTCCATTGTCTATTTACATTGGTTGGGGGATGTTGTTTCTTGATTTGACATTTTGCTTGAGTTTCTTGTTCTGCCCATTTGAAAATGGGAGCAAGATTACTACCAAATACGATTATAGTTTTTCAGATATAACCAACCTAGACCTCTGTAGCTGGAAGACACTATATGTTCACAAGTTTTGATTGGTATTATCACTCTCTCTTTTTGTGCACTTACAGACCAGTCTAATACAACCACTGATAAGCGATTTATACCCAAAACAATACGCCTCTCAATCCAATCTCTATTGTCTTTAAGTCCCTCTGAGCCTAGAGAATAATTAACCACCTACATATACAATATTGCTCAACAGCCATCAAGTGTAGATCCGTGCAGTATAAGGGTTGAAAAACGAGCAGAGGTCCAGAGATAGAAAAAAAGAATGAGAGAGGTCAGGGGAGGTAGAAAAGGATTAACGTAAGAGTGTAAGAATATTGTAGTAATGAAGAAAAGGTATAGCATAAGGATAACTGACCTAAGTTGGTAAGTAGGTAGCATATTTGAGTACAAAGTTTGGAAAGTATTAGAATAAAACTTATGTGTTGCTGCACGACTAGCTCTTAGCCCAACCAGTGGCCTCACAGTGGATCATGGGATGGATCTGTTTTTCTTGTCTACGTTGAGGGAAAGGGCTATTTCACAAGATGCAGAAGCGAAGATTTCAGAAGCAAATGCTGTGAGTGAATTAGGTCGTAAAAAGCATTTTTATTTTCTTTTATCTTTCTGCCAGTCTTGGGGCTTGAATTCAGGGCCTGAGCACTGTCCTCGGGTTTTCTCAAGTCTAGCCCTCTGCCACTTGAGCCACAGTGCCACATCTAGATTTTCTATCTATGTGATACTGAGCAATCAAACCCAGATCTTCATGGATGCTAGGCAAGCACTCTACCACTATGCCAAACTCTCAACCCTGACATAGTAATTATAAAGTCATCATCATCATCATCATCATATCCAAATACCTTTTCTCCTACAAAGAATGAACACTTAACTGTGTCTAATGCTTTTTTTTTAATTTCACTAATTCTTCTGTGTTTTTCCCTCGTGCATTTTTTACACTTGACAGCAAAGCTAATCATCAGGAAAAAAGTGATTAGGATACAGAAACCTAATAATATCCTAGTAGATTGACGTCAAAAATATGTGCAAGATGCCCTGTGTGTTTGACCTCGTGGTAGAGTATCTGGCTACCAAGCAAAAAGACTCAGGTTTGATACCTCATTACCACATACATAGAAAACGCTGCAAGTTGTGCTGTGGCTCGGTGGGACAGCTAAAGCCTAAAGAAAGCCCAAGAACAATGTTCACACTCTGAGGTCAAGTCCCAAGACTAGCAAAAACAAAAAAAAATTCGACAAGGGGCAAAATGCAGGCAGAGAAGGCACTGTGAAGCAAATGTTTTGTAAAGGATGAGGGCAATATTGACCCTTAAGTTTGGATCTTACCTAAGAAAGGCTCCTTGAGCCTGAGACCAGACTGGTAGTTGGGCCTAGTGGAAGACATTGGGATTGGACAAATAAGGTGTGCTGTATACTACATCCACATGTATATTGTGAGATTGGAGGAGAGATTCAGCCTCCAGTATGTCTTTGGTGAGGTCTTTTGTGAGCAAGGATCTTTGTTCATTGGGCCCTGAAAGGTGACCCTGCCTCCCTCACAATGGAACAGAATATGGAACCCTGGTAACCAAGCCACTGTAACTAACAACCAGCTCAAGCCAGCTCACTTGGCCTGTGGCTCAGGAGGAAGCAAGATGTTGCTGTGCTGTTGCCAAAGGTCAGGAAACTCGAGTCTCAGGCATGGAAGTTGTGGATGTCTTACTCGAAGATGTACATGCTAGATCATTGCCAAGCCACAAATCCAGTATAACAGAACTTTCTCTAAGAAGAAGGCCAGTAAAATCCAGGGCAACCAGATGAGGTATATTTCTAAGAAGAAATGTATTTGACCCCATCATCCTCCCCACACACTACAACTTTCTTTTTTTTCATTTTTTTATTGTAATTAGTAAAAGGGTTAGATGATATTTGCCAGATAGAAGGTGCATGAATTCACATACATTGATACCCTTTCACATGTCTTGGTACCCATTTCCCTCCAACTCCACAGCCCCCACCCGTCTTGGTTTTCCCCCCTTCCCTATCAAATTTCAAATATCCAAATACAAATATATTCAATATATGAGATAACAAAGTGAGATACTATACCAATATGGGATAACCAAGGGACAGCAAAGGAGATGAGAGACAACATAGTACATTAAGGACAACAATCATTCATTATGTGGCTTTTGTTTCAATATCCTGGAGATCCTTTCAATTAGCTTCACATTATATGGCCTTATATATGGCCTTTTGCTCTATTGCAAATCTCTGCTAGTAGAGCCCAAGGTTTCTACTGATTATGATGAATGAGGGAAACCACTGAGCCTAAGTTCCTTTGAGTCTGGCTTACTTCACTTAATATGATTTGTTCTAAGTCTTTCCATTTCCTAACAAATGGGGCGATGTCATTTTTTCTGACAACAGCATAGAATTCCCTTGTGTACAAATACCAAAACTTGTTGATCCACTCATCAACTGAGGGACATCTTGGTTGGTTCCATATCTTTGCTATGGTGAATAGTGCTGCAATGAACATTGTTGTGCTAGTGGGTTTAGTATGCCCTTGTTTCTGGATTGTTGGGTAAATGCCAAGTACTGGAATTGCTGGGTCATAGGGGAGTTCTATTTTTTGCCTTTTGAGGCACTGCCACACTGATTTCCATAGTGGTTGAACGAGTTTGCACTCCCATCAACAGTGTAGTAGTGATCCCTCCTGGCCACATCGCCTCCAGCATCTGTTGTCATTCATTTTGCTGATCCTGGCCATTCTAACTGGAGTGAGGTGGAATCTTAGACTTGTTTTGATTTGCATTTCTTTTATGACCAGAGATGTGGAGCATTTCTTCATGTGTCTATAGGCCATTTTTGTTTCTTCTTCAGAGAAGACTCTCTTAAGTCTTTGGCCCATTTTTAATGGGATGGGTGTTACTTTGGAGGTTAGTTTTGGAGTGATTCAATTTTTTGAGTTGTTGATATATTTTAGATATGAGGCCTTTGTCCGTTGTTTGGTTGGTGAAGATCTTCTCCCACTCTGTAGGCTTCCTGATTAGTTTACTAGCTATATCCGTTGCCATACAAAAGCTCTGCAGTTTCATGCAGTCCCACTTATCCAGCCTTTCTCTGATTTGTTGTGATTCTTGGTCCTTATTAAGAAAGTTTCGACCTGTGCCAAGGAGGCCTAGTGTATCTCCTCTTCCTTCCTGTAAACTTTTCAGTGTGTCAGCTTTTACCTCCAGGTCTTTGATCCATTTGGAGTTAATTCTAGTGCAAGGTGACAAAGAAGGATCCAACTTTAGTTTTCTGCAGGTGTTTAACCAGTTCTGCCAACACAACTTGTTCAAGAGGCTATCTTTCTTCCATTCTATTTTTTTGGCTCCCTGGTCAAAGATTAGGTGGCCATAGGTCTGTGGTTTAATATCTGGGTCCGCATTTCTACTCCAATGGACTTCAGGCCTGTTCTTGTGCCAGTACCAAGATGTTTTGAGAATTATAGCTCTATAAGAGAGTCTTAAGTTTGGAATTGAAATTCCTCCAGCGCTGTTCTTTCTGCTAAGTAGTATTTTTGCTATACGGGGTCTTTTATTATTCCATAGGAAATTTTGAATTGCCTCTTCTATTTCTTTAAAGAATGACATTGGGATGTTGATGGGTATTACATTGAATTTGTAGATAGCCCTTGGCAAGATTGTCATTTTCACAATATTGATTCTTCCAATCCAGGAGCATGGGAGGTTTTTCCATTTCCTTAGTTCTGCTTTTATTTCCTTTTTATGGTTTTAAAGTTTTCATCTAAACGGTCCTTTACATTCTTAGTTAAGCTAATTGCTAGGTACTTTATTTTATTTGAGGCTACAGTGAAAGGAATTTCTTCCTGATTATTGCCTCGTTCCTCTCAGTGTTGGCGTAAAGTAAGGTAGTTGATTTGTGAGGGTTCATTTTATGGCCTGTTACCCTTCCAAAGCTTTGAATCAGCTCAAGGAGCTTGGGAGTAGAGTCTATAGGATTCTTTAAATACAGTATCATGTCATCGGCAAAGAGGGATAGTTTTATTTCCTCTTTCCCTACTTGGATCCCCTTTATGCTTGCTTCTTGCCTTATTGCACTGCCTAGGAATTCTAGTACTATGTTAAAAAGGAGTGGAGAGAGTGGGCATCCTTGTCTGGTTCCTGATTTTAGAGGGAATGGCTTTAGATTTTCACCATTAAGTATAATACTAGCAGTGGGTTTCTCATACACAGCCTTTATTACATTGAGAAATGTTCCATGGATTCCTAGTTTCTCCACATCTTTTTACATAAAGGGGTTTTGGGTCTTGTCAAATGCCTTTTCCGCATCTATTGAGACAATCATGTGATTTTATCCCTGCTCCTGTTGATGTGTTGAATTATATTAATTGATTTGTGTATGTTGAACCAGCTTTGCCTCCCCGTGATGAATCCAGTTTGATCATAATGTATATTATTTTTGATGAGTTGTTGTAGACGGTTGGCCAGTATTTTGTTGAGAAGTTTTGCATCGAGGTTCATCAAAGAAATGGGTCTATAGTTCTCTTTCTTTGATGAATCTCTGTCTGGTTTGGGGATGAGGGATATGCTGGCTTCACAGAATCAGTTTAGTAAAGAACCTTCATTTTCAATTTCGGTGAAGAGCTTGAGGAGTATTGGTGTGAGCTCTGCTTTGAAGTCCTTATAGAATGCAGCTGTGAATCCATCTGGCCCTGGGCTCTTTTTAAGTGGAAGTTGTCTAATTTCCATTTCTATTTCAGAGCTTGAAAGAGGCCTGTTGAGTTGGGTTAGCTCTTCTTGGTTCAGTGTGGGTATGTTAATATTGTCTAGGAATTCATCCATTTCTTCTAGATTCTCAAATTTGTTGGCGTAAAGGTTTGAGAAGTATTCCCTCATGATATTCTGGATCTTGGTAATTTCTGTCGTGATATTACCATTTTCATCTGCGATTTTGTTTATTTCGATATGCTCTCTTCTTTTTTTGGTAAGATTTGCTAAGGGCTTGTCAATTTTGTTAATTCTTTCAAGAACCAACTCCTTGTTTTGTTGATTCTTTCTATAGTTTTTTTATTCCAAATCATTTAATTCTGCTTTGATTTTAATAATTTGCTTTCTCCTAATGGGTTTAGGGTTGGTTTGTTGCTCTTTTTCCAGGAGGTTAAGGTGAGACATTAACTAGTTGGTTTGCCATTTTTCCAACTTGCTGTTGTAGGCACTCAGCGCTATAAATTTTCCTCTGAGTACTGCCTTTGTTGTGTCCCTAAGGAGTTGATATTTGTATGCTCCTTATTGTTAAATTTCATAAACAGTTGGATATCTGTTCTGATCTCTTCGATTACCCATTGTTTTTGATTCAACAATGTGTTGTTCAGTCTCCATGAGTTACAGGGTTTTCTTTGGTGGAGATGTGTGTTCAGCTCCAATTTGATGCCTTTATGGTCTGAGAGTGTGCATGGAATAATTTCAGTGTTTCTGAATCTGTCCAGGTTTGCTTTATGGCCTAAGATGTGGTCTATTTTGGAAAATGTTCCATGTGCTGCTGAGAAAAACGTATATTGTGGTGTTACTGGGTGGAATATTCTGCAGATGTCTGTTAGATCTGGTTGGTCTATATAGTTGTTCAGTTCTAAGGTTTCTCTGTTGAGTTTTTGCCTTGTTGATCTGTCCATAGGTGAGAGTGGTGTGTTAAACTCACCAACAATCACTGTATTTCGATCTATGTATGGTTTCAGTGTAAGTAAAGTTTGCTTGATGAAGTTTGGAGCTCTGGGATTGGGTGTGTAAATATTTAGGATCGTTATGTCTTCCTGGAGGAAAGATCCCTTTAGTAGTATGTAGTAACCTTCTTTGTCTTTTCTTACTAATTTTAGTTTGAAGTCTATTGTATCTGATATGAGGATGGCAACTCTAGCCAGTTTATGGGGGCGGTTAGCTTGATAGAGTTTATTCCAACCTCTCACTTTCAAAAGATGATTGTTTTTGTGTAAGATGTGTCTCTTGAAGTCAGCAGAACGATGGCTCTTGCTTTTTGATCCAACTAGACAACCTATGCCGTTTAATTGGAGAGTTAAATCCATTGATATTGAGAGTTAGGATTGAGAGATATTTATTAGTTCCTACCATTTTTAAAAGCTTTTAGTAGGGCCTGTGACTTGACAGTTCTTGTGGTCCTTAGATGGTATGCTGTTTAGGTGCCATTTCTTTCCCTATATTGCATTTATTTTGGTTTTCTATGTATAGAGCATCTTTGAGAATTCTCTGTAGTGTTGGTTTTGTTTCGACATATTGTTGCAGCTTTTCCCTGGAATGGAATGTTTTTATTTTTCCCTCAGTTATGAATGAGAGCTTAGCTGGCTACAGTATTCTTGGTTGGTAGTTATTTGATATAAGGGCATGACATATATGCTTCCAGTCACTTCGTGCTTGCATGGTCTCTGCTGAGAAATCTGGGGTTATTCTGATTGGTTTGCCTTTGTAGGTTACTGATCCCTTTTCCCTGGCTGCCTTTAGGATCTTTCCTTTCATTTCTATTGATCCAGTTCGGATCACAATGTGGCGGTGGGATGTTCTTTTCTGGTCAGGTCTGTTTGGGGTTCTAAAAGCTTCTCGTATCTGGATGGGCCTGCCCTTCTGGATATTTGGGAAATTCTCTGAGATGATTCCCTGAAGTATATTTCCAATACCATTGACCTCTTTCTCCACGCCCTCCTCAATACCAACTAGCCTTAAATTAGGCTTCCTAATTGTATCTTGGACCTCCCGAAGCGCTCTCTCATATTTCCAAGATTTGGATTGACTCATTTTCTGTTCTTTATAATACCTAAATTATCTTCAGCCACGGAAATTCTCTCCTCTGCAATGTCTAACCTGCTATCAAAGCTATCTACTTTATTTTTCATCTCCCTTGCTTCTAATTGCTCACTTTTGATGCCTTGCATGTCTTGTTTTAGATCATGTATGGATTTCTTTATCTCCTTGATTTAATGTTCAGTGGTTAGCTCAGTAGATTTATTTTCTTTGGACATTTGCTGGAGTTTGGTCACGTTTTTATTTGTGGCTTCTTTGAATTCATCGATCTTTCTTTGAAAAACCTTTATTATGGCCTCCTTTTTGGCTTCTTCTTTTTCACTTATCACCTTGTTTTTGCTTTCCTCTTTTTTAGCTATGGTTTCCTCCATTACCTCTTTCTTTATATTTTCACATTTTCCAATAATGATGTTTATCAATTGCATTTGTGTAGCACTTGGAAGACTCTCCTCTAGGTTTGCCAGTGACTGTTCCATTGTCTATTTACATTGGTTGGGGGATGTTGTTTCTTGATTTGACATTTTGCTTGAGTTTCTTGTTCTGCCCATTTGAAAATGGGAGCAAGATTACTACCAAATACGATTATAGTTTTTCAGATATAACCAACCTAGACCTCTGTAGCTGGAAGACACTATATGTTCACAAGTTTTGATTGGTATTATCACTCTCTCTTTTTGTGCACTTACAGACCAGTCTAATACAACCACTGATAAGCGATTTATACCCAAAACAATACGCCTCTCAATCCAATCTCTATTGTCTTTAAGTCCCTCTGAGCCTAGAGAATAATTAACCACCTACATATACAATATTGCTCAACAGCCATCAAGTGTAGATCCGTGCAGTATAAGGGTTGAAAGACGAGCAGAGGTCCAGAGATAGAAAAAAAGAATGAGAGAGGTCAGGGGAGGTAGAAAAGGATTAACGTAAGAGTGTAAGAATATTGTAGTAATGAAGAAAAGGTATAGCATAAGGATAACTGACCTAAGTTGGTAAGTAGGTAGCATATTTGAGTACAAAGTTTGGAAAGTATTAGAATAAAACTTATGTGTTGCTGCACGACTAGCTCTTAGCCCAACCAGTGGCCTCACAGTGGATCATGGGATGGATCTGTTTTTCTTGTCTACGTTGAGGGAAAGGGCTATTTCACAAGATGCAGAAGCGAAGATTTCAGAAGCAAATGCTGTGAGTGAATTAGGTCGTAAAAAGCATTTTTATTTTCTTTTATCTTTCTGCCAGTCTTGGGGCTTGAATTCAGGGCCTGAGCACTGTCCTCGGGTTTTCTCAAGTCTAGCCCTCTGCCACTTGAGCCACAGTGCCACATCTAGATTTTCTATCTATGTGATACTGAGCAATCAAACCCAGATCTTCATGGATGCTAGGCAAGCACTCTACCACTATGCCAAACTCTCAACCCTGACATAGTAATTATAAAGTCATCATCATCATCATCATCATATCCAAATATCTTTTCTCCTACAAAGAATGAACACTTAACTGTGTCTAATGCTTTTTTTTTAATTTCACTAATTCTTCTGTGTTTTTCCCTCGTGCATTTTTTACACTTGACAGCAAAGCTAATCATCAGGAAAAAAGTGATTAGGATACAGAAACCTAATAATATCCTAGTAGATTGACGTCAAAAATATGTGCAAGATGCCCTGTGTGTTTGACCTCGTGGTAGAGTATCTGGCTACCAAGCAAAAAGACTCAGGTTTGATACCTCATTACCACATACATAGAAAACGCTGCAAGTTGTGCTGTGGCTCGGTGGGACAGCTAAAGCCTAAAGAAAGCCCAAGAACAATGTTCACACTCTGAGGTCAAGTCCCAAGACTAGCAAAAACAAAAAAAAATTCGACAAGGGGCAAAATGCAGGCAGAGAAGGCACTGTGAAGCAAATGTTTTGTAAAGGATGAGGGCAATATTGACCCTTAAGTTTGGATCTTACCTAAGAAAGGCTCCTTGAGCCTGAGACCAGACTGGTAGTTGGGCCTAGTGGAAGACATTGGGATTGGACAAATAAGGTGTGCTGTATACTACATCCACATGTATATTGTGAGATTGGAGGAGAGATTCAGCCTCCAGTATGTCTTTGGTGAGGTCTTTTGTGAGCAAGGATCTTTGTTCATTGGGCCCTGAAAGGTGACCTTGCCTCCCTCACAATGGAACAGAATATGGAACCCTGGTAACCAAGCCACTGTAACTAACAACCAGCTCAAGCCAGCTCACTTGGCCTGTGGCTCAGGAGGAAGCAAGATGTTGCTGTGCTGTTGCCAAAGGTCAGGAAACTCGAGTCTCAGGCATGGAAGTTGTGGATGTCTTACTCGAAGATGTACATGCTAGATCATTGCCAAGCCACAAATCCAGTATAACAGAACTTTCTCTAAGAAGAAGGCCAGTAAAATCCAGGGCAACCAGATGAGGTATATTTCTAAGAAGAAATGTATTTGACCCCATCATCCTCCCCACACACTACAACTTTCTTTTTTTTCATTTTTTATTGTAATTAGTAAAAGGGTTAGATGATATTTGCCAGATAGAAGGTGCATGAATTCACATACATTGATACCCTTTCACATGTCTTGGTACCCATTTCCCTCCAACTCCACAGCCCCCACCCGTCTTGGTTTTCCCCCCTTCCCTATCAAATTTCAAATATCCAAATACAAATATATTCAATATATGAGATAACAAAGTGAGATACTATACCAATATGGGATAACCAAGGGACAGCAAAGGAGATGAGAGACAACATAGTACATTAAGGACAACAATCATTCATTATGTGGCTTTTGTTTCAATATCCTGGAGATCCTTTCAATTAGCTTCACATTATATGGCCTTATATATGGCCTTTTGCTCTATTGCAAATCTCTGCTAGTAGAGCCCAAGGTTTCTACTGATTATGATGAATGAGGGAAACCACTGAGCCTAAGTTCCTTTGAGTCTGGCTTACTTCACTTAATATGATTTGTTCTAAGTCTTTCCATTTCCTAACAAATGGGGCGATGTCATTTTTTCTGACAACAGCATAGAATTCCCTTGTGTACAAATACCAAAACTTGTTGATCCACTCATCAACTGAGGGACATCTTGGTTGGTTCCATATCTTTGCTATGGTGAATAGTGCTGCAATGAACATTGTTGTGCTAGTGGGTTTAGTATGCCCTTGTTTCTGGATTGTTGGGTAAATGCCAAGTACTGGAATTGCTGGGTCATAGGGGAGTTCTATTTTTTGCCTTTTGAGGCACTGCCACACTGATTTCCATAGTGGTTGAACGAGTTTGCACTCCCATCAACAGTGTAGTAGTGATCCCTCCTGGCCACATCGCCTCCAGCATCTGTTGTCATTCATTTTGCTGATCCTGGCCATTCTAACTGGAGTGAGGTGGAATCTTAGACTTGTTTTGATTTGCATTTCTTTTATGACCAGAGATGTGGAGCATTTCTTCATGTGTCTATAGGCCATTTTTGTTTCTTCTTCAGAGAAGACTCTCTTAAGTCTTTGGCCCATTTTTAATGGGATGGGTGTTACTTTGGAGGTTAGTTTTGGAGTGATTCAATTTTTTGAGTTGTTGATATATTTTAGATATGAGGCCTTTGTCCGTTGTTTGGTTGGTGAAGATCTTCTCCCACTCTGTAGGCTTCCTGATTAGTTTACTAGCTATATCCGTTGCCATACAAAAGCTCTGCAGTTTCATGCAGTCCCACTTATCCAGCCTTTCTCTGATTTGTTGTGATTCTTGGTCCTTATTAAGAAAGTTTCGACCTGTGCCAAGGAGGCCTAGTGTATCTCCTCTTCCTTCCTGTAAACTTTTCAGTGTGTCAGCTTTTACCTCCAGGTCTTTGATCCATTTGGAGTTAATTCTAGTGCAAGGTGACAAAGAAGGATCCAACTTTAGTTTTCTGCAGGTGTTTAACCAGTTCTGCCAGCACAACTTGTTCAAGAGGCTATCTTTCTTCCATTCTATTTTTTTGGCTCCCTGGTCAAAGATTAGGTGGCCATAGGTCTGTGGTTTAATATCTGGGTCCGCATTTCTACTCCAATGGACTTCAGGCCTGTTCTTGTGCCAGTACCAAGATGTTTTGAGAATTATAGCTCTATAAGAGAGTCTTAAGTTTGGAATTGAAATTCCTCCAGCGCTGTTCTTTCTGCTAAGTAGTATTTTTGCTATACGGGGTCTTTTATTATTCCATAGGAAATTTTGAATTGCCTCTTCTATTTCTTTAAAGAATGACATTGGGATGTTGATGGGTATTACATTGAATTTGTAGATAGCCCTTGGCAAGATTGTCATTTTCACAATATTGATTCTTCCAATCCAGGAGCATGGGAGGTTTTTCCATTTCCTTAGTTCTGCTTTTATTTCCTTTTTATGGTTTTAAAGTTTTCATCTAAACGGTCCTTTACATTCTTAGTTAAGCTAATTGCTAGGTACTTTATTTTATTTGAGGCTACAGTGAAAGGAATTTCTTCCTGATTATTGCCTCGTTCCTCTCAGTGTTGGCGTAAAGTAAGGTAGTTGATTTGTGAGGGTTCATTTTATGGCCTGTTACCCTTCCAAAGCTTTGAATCAGCTCAAGGAGCTTGGGAGTAGAGTCTATAGGATTCTTTAAATACAGTATCATGTCATCGGCAAAGAGGGATAGTTTTATTTCCTCTTTCCCTACTTGGATCCCCTTTATGCTTGCTTCTTGCCTTATTGCACTGCCTAGGAATTCTAGTACTATGTTAAAAAGGAGTGGAGAGAGTGGGCATCCTTGTCTGGTTCCTGATTTTAGAGGGAATGGCTTTAGATTTTCACCATTAAGTATAATACTAGCAGTGGGTTTCTCATACACAGCCTTTATTACATTGAGAAATGTTCCATGGATTCCTAGTTTCTCCACATCTTTTTACATAAAGGGGTTTTGGGTCTTGTCAAATGCCTTTTCCGCATCTATTGAGACAATCATGTGATTTTATCCCTGCTCCTGTTGATGTGTTGAATTATATTAATTGATTTGTGTATGTTGAACCAGCTTTGCCTCCCCGTGATGAATCCAGTTTGATCATAATGTATATTATTTTTGATGAGTTGTTGTAGACGGTTGGCCAGTATTTTGTTGAGAAGTTTTGCATCGAGGTTCATCAAAGAAATGGGTCTATAGTTCTCTTTCTTTGATGAATCTCTGTCTGGTTTGGGGATGAGGGATATGCTGGCTTCACAGAATCAGTTTAGTAAAGAACCTTCATTTTCAATTTCGGTGAAGAGCTTGAGGAGTATTGGTGTGAGCTCTGCTTTGAAGTCCTTATAGAATGCAGCTGTGAATCCATCTGGCCCTGGGCTCTTTTTAAGTGGAAGTTGTCTAATTTCCATTTCTATTTCAGAGCTTGAAAGAGGCCTGTTGAGTTGGGTTAGCTCTTCTTGGTTCAGTGTGGGTATGTTAATATTGTCTAGGAATTCATCCATTTCTTCTAGATTCTCAAATTTGTTGGCGTAAAGGTTTGAGAAGTATTCCCTCATGATATTCTGGATCTTGGTAATTTCTGTCGTGATATTACCATTTTCATCTGCGATTTTGTTTATTTCGATATGCTC